>NC_022009.1:39893463-39901978 GCF_000317375.1 Microtus ochrogaster | reverse complement strand
CAGCTCTGCATGAGCTTGTAGGTGAGTGTGTGTGTGTGTGTCGCAGCTCTGCATGAGCTTGTAGGTGAGTATGTGTGTGTGTGGCGCAGCTTTTCTTGAGTTTGTAGGTGAGTGTGTGTGTGTGTGTCACAGTTCTGCATGAGCTTGTAGGCCAGTGTGTTAGTGTGCTATGGGGAGAATGTATCTTACGGGAAGCTGACTTTAACATTGTTTTTATTTTTACTTAAGAATGTATAATAATGCCCATTTCCTCTGAAATATAGCTACTAACAGTGAAGGAACATTTTCCCTACATCATGATGCACTAACTCCACACTCAGCTACACACACAATGAATTGGATGTGTATCTCTATCAGCAGATGCAGCGGAGAAGGCTCAGCAGTTTAGGGCATTTACTGCTTCCTCTTGCAGAGGATCTAGGTTCGATTCTCAGCACTCTAGGTGGCTCACAACCATCCAGAATTCCAGTTTCATGGGATCTGAAGCCTTCTTCTGACTTCCCCAGGCACTAGGCACACACATGGTGCACATGCATACATGCATTCATACATATAACATAAAATAAATCTAAAACACAGTTTTCAAGGTGGACACAAAAATACTCATGGTGACATTAATATTGGCTAAAACTTTGAAATACCTGTCTACTAAGTATATAATTAGTAAAGTCTGGGATGTTGCTGTCTCGCAAGCATAAGACTCTAGATTCCAGGTTCTACTCCCAGCACAGAGTGGGTGGGGAGGAGGGGAGGGGGAGGGGAAGGAGGAAAAGGGAGAGTGAGAAGAGAGAGAAGGGAAGAGAAATAGAGAGGATAGGATTGGAATGGTGACAAGAAGGGAATTAAAGAGGAGAAAGGGAAAGGGGAGGAGAGGGAAAGGGAGGTGGGAACACGTCAAACTGGAGCAGTGGTCTTTGCTGAGAGCATTAACCTGGGTGGGTGGGGGACCACCCCTCCCCCAGCCCATCGCTGCATTGGTGGCTGAAAGGAAGGAGAAATCCCATACACTGGACTGCGTCCTGGGCTCAGGCTTCTTAGGCCGAGGGCTGGCTCTGCATTCCCTGGCTGGTGCTCCTTGGCCAGGCTCGCTGCCTCTCTGAGTCTGTGAGCTGGCCCGTGGCCCTGGCCGCCACTCAGAGAGGCCGGCAGGAGATGCCAGATGTTCTGGTAGACGACACCCACTCGCCGTGGCCTCCTTCCCCTAGCTCTGCAGAATGAGACTGGAGGGTTCTGCTTAGTTTCTGGACAGAGAGCTTTTGACAGGTGAAAGTATTTGAGAAAGAAAATCCTTCTGCAGCAGAATGGATGGGGAGAATTTCTTTCTTTTTAAAAAAATCAACCTTTCAGCTCAAGTGGGCCTTCAGTGAAATATAAGAATTTCTCTGATTATGTATCTAATATTGAGCAGAAAGGGGAGGGAGCAGATGAAAGATGCTCCCCACTGAACTGGCTCTTTCGATTTCCCACACGCCGTGTTTATGATTATGGGTTTAGAGCATTTTCCGTCTTGTGTTTCATAAAGGATGGCATCCACTCACGGGCTCACCCCTCTGCCCTTTCCCTGATATTTCACAGCGGAGCAAAGAGGGAAAGGATCAGATGAGCCTCAGGGTGGCTTTCCACTCCTGGCAGGCAGCTCGGGGCAGGCTCTGAAGCCAAGCGACTCACCAGGAGCCAGGCTCCACCACATTTCCCAGAATTCCTCTTTGCTTCGAAATTTCATTCTGTCATGAGAGAGGCAGGCTGTTGAAAGAAGGGGTGTGCCCTCGTGTGTGCTCGAGTGCATGGGTGTGAATGTGCCTGCATCTGTGCATGCGTATGGATGTGTGTGTGTGTGTGTGTGTGTGTGTGTGTGTAGATGTGAGAGTGGGTGTGCCTGTGTGTGAGCGTGAATGTGTGTGCATTGTGTAGACTGAGTGGGTGTGTACTTGAGTGTGCGCTCATGCATAGGTGTGAATGTGTGCACATCTGTGCATGCATAGATGTGTGCGTGAGTGTACATGTGTGTGAGTGCATGAGTGTGCCTGTGCGTATGTATATGGATGTGTGTGTAGATAGGTAGGTGGGTGTGCATGTGTGTGAGTTCATGGGTGTTAATGTGTGCACATCTGTCCATGCATACAGATGTGTATGTATGTAGATGTGTGCATGGGTGTGCATGTGTGTGAGTGCATGAGTGTGCACGTGTGCGTACATTTGGATGTGCATGTCGATAGGTAAGTGGATGTGCATGGGTATGAGTTCATGGGTGTGGATGTGTGCACATGGGTGTGCGTGTGTAGGGGAAACCAATAAGGAAAGCTAGAAGATGAGGAGCACCAGGATGACTGTAGAAGTCGATGGGTTGTCCTCATGTCCTCACAGCACTCTTTCTGTCATGCAGTCCTCCCAACAACCTGAGAGTCAGCTGCCATGGTACCCAACACACATGGGAGGAAACTAAGGCTTGGGGATGCTGCAGGTCTTGACCAGAGTCTCCCATGGTGAGATCTAGGCTGGGCTGCCAGGGGACAGTGTGTTCTCTATCGCACCTCTTTATCTGCCTACAGAGTGTGGCCCAAGTGCATCCCATGGAACCAGTTCCATCAGGCAGAGGGGGTAAAGGGTTGGCTCCTTCCTTGGTCATTGGTCAGATGAGCTACTCTGAGCAGCTCCTAGTCATTGGCCTGGAAGTCATGGCAAGCATCTACTATCTAGAAAAATATGGGCTGAGGAGATGGCTCAGCCAATAAGGTTCCTGACGAGTTGTCATGAAGCTCCAAGTTCCGAATCTCAGCATTTATGTAAAAACAAGGGTCAGTGTTGACCTCCATAACCTCAATACTAGAAAAATAGAGACAGGTGGATCCCTGGATCTCATTGGTCAGCTAGCTTAGCTTGGTCAGTGAGTTCCATGTTCAGTGAGAGACTGTCTTCCAAAATTAAGGTAAAAGCCTGACATGGTGGTTCATGCCTTTAATCCCAGAATTCTGGAGGCAGAGGCAGAAGGATCTCTGTGAGTTCAAAGCCAGCCTGGTCTGCAGAGTGAGTTTCTAAGGCTAAGTAAAGAGACACTGCCTCAAAGATAATAATGATGATAATAACAATAATAATGATGATAGTAGTAATAATAAGAAGAGGAGGAAGCAATGTAGAAAGACAACCAAAGTCAGCCTCTGCCTCCAAGCACACGCACTCATGTATAAACGCACCCACATTCTTCCTAGTGTGCATGTACACAGAGAGAGACCCCCCTTACAAAGCACATTCTTGACATCCATTCTGAAGAGAAAGCCTAAGACTGGATGAGGGCCACTAGAGACCCACAGAACTAGTCTACCAGCCTCACAGTTGTTTTGACCTAACGAAACAACTCCAAGGATCTCCAGGTCACTATGTAGTCACTCCAAGACAGTTCCCGAGAGTGGACCCTCCCATCCGGTACCCCCATGGAGGAGGATAAGACAATGAGGGCCCAGAGCTGGTGGCATGGCTGAGGACAATGGCTATCAGAATGGAATAGTTGCTAGAGTTTGCTGCTCAGGACTATGACCCTGGTCTTGTCACAAGTACATAACAAAACTGACCACACACCATGAAACTCGGTCTCCACCAAGACCTCCTATGTCCCTGCTGCTGCTGACAATGGCCTTGGGGCTCACACGTTACTCACCCTCTCGTCTCTGCTCTTCATGGGCCGGGAAGCTCAGTCCTTTACCCAAGCCCTCGGGCACCAGGCTCATAGCAAGTGACAGACTCAGGTGCCACCAACCTCACGGCAGGCGACAGACTCAGGTGCAGTTTCTCAGAAAGGTTGACAGTGACGTGCCATTGTGGGCCTGCTCATTTGTCACAAAGTCAGAAGACTTCTTAGACGATGGGCTTACAATTCCATCGCAGTAAAATATCGTATCCCTGAAGCTTCCTGATTCAGAGCCTTTTAGAATACTTGTTGGCATCAAGCCAAGCAGAGTAAGGGAAATTCACCCATGCAGTCACTCCTGTATGCCAAGAGCATGCCCAGTGCATCTCCCCATGCAATGTTCTATCACACATTGCAGCTTCTCTATCCAGCAGGGTCCTTCACCTATAGGTGGCTACACTGAGCCCTCTCCTTCTCCCCCCCACAGACGTGGAGTGGTCAGATTGGAGCTGCAGGGATGTTGGAAGACTCTTGTGGAATTAAATTAAGAAACACTTAAAAATCACCAGACCTTAGGCTTGGCACGCGCACACCAGTCCATCAACGAAGACAAACTGCGCCCCACTCCCCCATCTTTAGCCAGACTGGCACTCAGGAATCTGGTCACCTGGGCAACTAGGACCCTAAGCTGTGTTGTTGTTGTAGGAAACCAGCTGTGCCCAGATGTTTGGGAAGCTTTCTGGGTCTATTCAGGGCTAAGTCCTGTGTTATAAAGGAGCATTGTGTGGAAGCAGGCCCCCAGCCGGAATTATTAATGAACAGAAGGGGTGGGAACACCCTCTTAGCTGGGGGAGGCCAGGGTGCATTAGGGCCACACGCTGGGGGCAGCCTGAAAGTCCATTGGTCCGTTGGTGGTCTGAGCTGACTCCCAGCTCTTGCCTACAGAGACCCCAGCAGCCCTTCAGATAATTATCTCCTTCCAGGGAAGGATTCTCTCCTGCCAATGTGGGGATTTGGAGCAGAGAGCCTTGCTGCTAATTGGTGTCTTCCCAATGCCTCCCCCTACATTAACACTGTGAGGATTACATTAAGACGGTTAGGAGGTAAAACCCAGAATAAACACAAGTGCCCTTCCCCAAATGCATTCTTGCCACAAGCTAAATCATGTGGACCCCCAGAGCCCACTCCCGGGAGATTTAAAGACTCATTCTGAAGCAGAAGTCGGGCGGGGGTGGGGGCAGAGGGGCGGGGGGCGGTGGACGCTTCATAGACTTCTACGGATTCTGACTTCCTCTGACATCTTCTAGGGACTTCGTTTCTGAGCTGTTTGATTCCCTTTGACGATTGTCAACTTAGGTTTACTAAAAACTAGAGAAGACTTTGTTCCGGGGTGTGTGTGGGGGAGGGGCACTGCTGGCTTGGAAACATGAGCCAATCCCAGCTTGTCCATCCACCCTGGCATCATTTTATTCCTGTGTTTCTGAACCACTCAGGGTAATCAGTTCCAGAGGCTGGGAGAAGAGGACCTTGGCAAAGGAGCCTCTCTCTCTTGGCCATCACTTCAAATATTTTATGCAACTATTATTGCATTTTGATGGGACCCAAACTGTGGACACTAGGACATCTATGTGGTCTTCTGTGTGTTGGTGTTTATTACAAGTGCCCCTCTGCCTTTTAGAGAGCCATTTTTTTGGGAGGTCCCAGAACAAGGCATTGCCAATGCTCAAGTTCCAAGCCAAGAGTTCTGCAGGACTTTTTATGAAGGTCTGGAGAAGTGGCTGAACTGAGTTCACTTTTATTGAGCAATTATTGTACGCCTAGCTTGTGCTACGGGCTGGTGCCCACCTTCTTTTTCAGCAGTGACAATAGCCCAGTGAGGAAACCAGTCGTTGCCCCGAGCTCCCAGGCAGTGGGCACAGGGCAGGAGTCACACTCAAACACCTTGCTCTGCTTTGCCCCTAATGGAAGGAGAGCTGTGATGTCACTGATAAGCCCCTCAGAAGTCAAGAGCTACACCATGCTATCTTCCTCCACTCTGAGAAATAGGGGTGCTGTGTTCTAGGATATAGAGTCCTTGAATGACAACCACACAGGTTTCGCTCCCTTCCCAGTTTCCCCACCCCCAGATCCCATGGTCACTGTTCTGTAGAAGCAAGCATTGTAGAGCTTTTGCCACACCCTGCCCGCAGGGCTATGCTGCCCCACAGAACCTTACTGGGCACTGACATCCAAGTTTGGTAGGTTCTTTCAGCCTCAGAGGAGGGAGACCCCCACCTCCACTCCTGCAAAGATATGTCTATGTCAGTCCTGCAGCAATCAAAGACAGTTTCCAAACCACTGCTTCTGACAAACGCTTGTACTTTTCCCTTCAACTCAGTAACAGAAAACAGGCTTCTCCCTGTAACTCGTGGAAAACCTTTCAGAAGGACCTGGAAATGTTCTGCTCCCCTCTTTATCTCGGTGCTACAGGACAGAACTTAGTCAGGCGCTTGGCAGCCTGGCTCTGAAGGTCCTTCAAGGGGCAGATGGACTCTGGACTCAGTGTCTGGGGCTGGGCTGAGCTCAAGCTGTGCCACTTGCTCTCTGATCCTGGGCTAGCTGTGACATTCAACTCCCATAAAGTTGCCTGGAGGGTCAGTGGGCTGAGGGGCAAACGGTCGGGTGTAGCGTAGAACCATAGGACCTGATGGTTCTTAGTCCATGTGTGGATGCTTAGGGCTTCCAAGACCATGAGGCGAGCCAGTCTCCAGTGCTGCTCAGGCTGGGATGTTCGGTCAGTGAACGACAGAAACATTTCCAGGACAGAACTGCAGGCAAACTTAACCACACAATTCACTTCCCAGGACTCAGCTTCCTCATCCTTGATGGGTGTGAAGCGACAGAAAGGAAAGAGCCAGCACCGGACGTGGGAGGCCTGGGAAAAGTAAGTGAGGAGCTAGAGATGTCACTCAGTTACAGAGGGCCTAGCAAGTATGAAACCCTGGGTTTGACTACCAGCACTGTATAAACTCACATGGTAGGGAAATCCCCGCTCTAGGGAGGTGAAGGCAGGAGGATCAGAAGTTCAAGGCCATCCTGAGATATAAGAGACGCTCTCTTAAAACCAAACGGCAATAACAAATGTAGCTGGTACAGGTCCTCATTGCAGTTCAGTTTGTTTCTCTTGAAGAAAATGGAGAAGAATCGACACGGGGCTTCTGTTTCATTTTTTGTTGCTCTTTTGCTTGAAGACTACCCACAGACGGAGCATCCTCACAACACTGGCTGCAACAAATTTGAGGCAATGTGTGTGCCACTCTGCCGTCAGTGGGGTTAGCTGTCCTCCACGTGGCTTGGGCTCTGGTAACCCGATGTTGATGGCAATAATGCAATTTTCCTATGGCTGTGTTGTTCCAGAGGGAGTGTGTCCATTCCACTCAGGCCGCTGAAACCCAATCTGCAGGAAAGGACATTCAAGCCGAATTGGAGGTTAAATTTCATTTGCTGATTTAATAAAAACTAACAGGATGGATTTGGGGATATTTCATTAATCTTTCTTTCCTCCCAGTGCAAAGGAGATTAAGTTCACCCCAGTTCAGCCTCTGCTTCTCTCATGCAGCCTGCTGCAATGTCCACTTTCTCCCTGCAAGTTAAAACCTAATTAGTCACACACAATTCTCTCCTGACCCTGTCACCGCTCGCAGGAAAGCACTGAGCAGCAGGCGTGAAGGTGCACATGCAAGAGTGTTCACGCACAGCACACACAGCCCAAACCACACATACCACACTTGCTCACCACATACATGCATGCATTTACATGTCATACATATGTATCACATACATAACACCACATACATGTATCACAGATCACACACATATAACACCACACATACATATCACACATACATGCATGCACATATCATACAAATGCATCACATGCATGCTGCACACATATACATATGTGTCACAAATATACCATACTAAATACCACACATATGCATGCCATATCTATACACACAATGCACTCAATACATGCAACATAACACACATATTTAATACCACACATACATATCATATATATTGTATATATCACACATATGTATCACACACATAGATACACAGATATATGTATATACCACAACAGCACACACATACATCACGCAAATTATACCACATCACACACATGCAAACGTCTATACATGATTGCAGAGAGAGTGTAAGGGAAAAAGGATTTTAGGTTTGGGGTGCCAGGAACTCAGGGTCAAGTCAGGGTTCAGTGGATTTCAATCTTGTGACACTGAATATAAGCTCAACCTCTCTGAGGCTTTTTCTCTTTTGTAAATTAGGAGACAATAACCCCTCATTTCAATGCCTCAGAGAAAACACTGAGGTACAAAATGCCCTGTTAGGGTGTAGTCTGTCACAGGAGAAAGTGCTTCAAGGTCCCCCTGCCTGGGGCAGGTGAAGAGCTTCTCTGGGCTGGGGTGTGACTTGGGGGTAGAGCAAGGCTATGGGCTCCACCCCCAACAACACAAAACCCTCAATCCTCAGACTCTTAGCAAAAGTTCTCATGGGAAACAGAGGTGCATTTCCCAGCTCAGGGGGAGGCATAAGAGATCTCAGGGTGAGTGTCACTGTCATTAGCAACCCAATATTGCAGGTCAGGCACCAGGCTGACTCTTGGGTGGCAATGGAGCTTAGCAAGAAAGAGGAACTGGGTCACCAGCCCCAGCCCACAGCCAGGGAAGTTGAGGCTTAGAGGTCAGGATTCCAGCAGCAAAGCCAGGGCTGAGCTCTAGTGCTCATGAAAGAGTGGCCAAGAGTGTGCGTGAGGAAGCCCAGTCAAGGGCTTTGGAAGGAAGCAGGGCAAAGGTGGGCAGAGACCACTGCAGAAGGGAATCAGAGGAAGAGGGG
>NC_022009.1:39889434-39893143 GCF_000317375.1 Microtus ochrogaster | reverse complement strand
AAGGCGGGCAGTGACTATCGCAGGTCAATCTGGAATGCCCTACCAACAACAAGTGTGAGTCCAGCCCTACTTCTAGGTATCTCAGCAAACCCATGTCTCTGGCCACCATGACTACTGACCGGCCTTTTGTACAGCCAGGAGGCCAAGACTATGAGAGTTCAAAGTCTGGAGTGAGCAATAGACATCAGGCCTCAGCCCTGTTTCACTCCTCTCTCCCCAGTACCAAGGCTCCCGTCAGCTGCTGGATGGGAGCCAATGGCCACCCAGGGCTCTGCCCTCAGAGCCTGAGAAAAGCGCAGCCTCCTCTGGGAAACTCATCACCCAGCTCAGCCTGTCTGTCCCCTTGTCCTGACTCCACATGCCATGAGGAGATGGTTGGTCTCTGACCTATCATTGTCTGTGAAGACATGTCTACCCTCTGCCAGTTACGGCAGTACCCGCTGTGATTCCAGCATTTAGGAGCCTGGGGCAGGAGGACTGGAGTTCAAGGCCAACCTGAGCTGAAAAGATTAAGAATGAGAATAAAATCAAGAGGAAGATGAAGGGGAGGGGCAGGAAGTGGAAGGGAAGGAACAGGAAGAGACAGAGGAGAAGACATTGCCTTCACTGTCCACTAGAGCAGTGAACTCCGGTAGGTAGAGAGATTCCCATGGACCTGAGCCTGGCACAGCCTGAATGGGCAATCCTTTATTGCTAAGTGTACTCCATATTTTCCTCATCACGGTGACAGAACACTTGACAGGCAACTGACAGGAAGTGCTGCGGCTGTAGCTACATTGATAGAGTACCTGCCTAGCTCACACAGAGCCCTGGACTTGGTCCCCAGCAATGCATAAACTTGTCATTAGGATACATGCCTGTGATCCCAGTACTTGGGAGGCAGAAAGATCAGAAGTTCAAGGACATCCTCAGCTACCTAGGAAGTTCAAAGTCAGGATGTGCTACGTGAGACACCCACTCCCCCCCACATGCATGCATGCACATGAGTGCATCTTAAAGGAGAAAGAATATGTGTTTGTGCTCACAGTGTTAAAGGCTACAGCCCACCATGGTGGGGAGGTGGTGGGACTGGGAAACACACACACACACCACACACACACACACACACACACACACACACACACACACGACCCCTGTGAGATTTACAATGGAAGCAGAGTGAGAAAAGCAGGTGGCAGCTCCCCACACAGCAGCTGGGACATGAAGGAGACAAGGAACGAGAAACATGGCAGAACTCTAACCCACAAGGCCCACCCCTCATGACCTATAGCCTCTAGCTATGACCCAAATCCCTCAGTTACATACCCCCCCACACCTGACCCAGTTGCCCCAGAGGGGATCTGTGTGTTCAAATACATGGGGAAATGGCAGGTTTAAACCATAACTCCTTGCCAGCCTCCTCTGGAGAACTTTCTCCACAGAACCCATGGTGTGACAAGGAGGCTCCCAAGGGACTCCATCCCACGCCTCTGTCCAGAACAAGATGAATGCAAAGGTCGAGGCAGCAAAGGAAAGCCCAGGAGACAGACAGTGGTCACAGCAGCAACAAGGAAATGGATGGCTTCCTGCATCAGAAGCTGAGTGTCAGTGGAGGAGGTTTGGACCAGAATGATGAGCACATCCCAGCTCCTCTTGGTCCCTGTCCTCCCGAGCCGGGGCACCAACAGCAGACGACACAGCAGCACCTTTGCGCATGACTGAAATGACGAACACACGTGCGCTAACCCTGCGAAACCTCACACAAGGGAAAACAGGTGTTAGGCAACTTGCCTTGCGTGGCCAGGGTCATGAGCGTCAGGCCTAAAGGGCACAGGCACAGGCAGAACCTGGTCTCCTAACCACTTCGCTAGGTGGCCTCAACCAGAGTGGGCAAGGGCGGGGAAATGCATCAACCGTCCTTGGATTCAGTTACTGGTCCTCAGGCCTTCGCCCATCCCTTCTTCCTTGGTTAGTAGGATTATCGATTTGGTGGGATCTAGAACAGCCTAGAAGACAAACTCTGGGTAGGTCTGTGAAGAAGGAGTTGCAGCACTGGGTTAAAGTAGGAAGACCTGCCTTGAGTATGGCAGCAGCATCCGGGAACTGGGGCTGTGAACTAAATAAGTAGGAAAGTGCACGGTGAACACCAGCAGCCTCTCTCTGCTCCCTGACTACCAGGCAAAGCCACTGGCTCCTGAGGCTGCAGCTTCCTCCCCTTAGAGACCGCACCCTCAGGCTGTGAGCCAAGGGAAACCCTCCTCTCCTTATGTTTCTTTTTTCAGGGCTTTTGTCCCCACAATGAGGAGAATCCCCAAGGCACCTTCCTCATGTCCTCCTGTGGGGCCAGGAGCCCACCATGGTACAACTATGACAGTCGGAGGAACCGTTCCTTCTAGCCCTTCCCCTCTCCTCCCACTTCCATAGCTTCTGACCACTTCAAGGGACTGAGTCTCCTGTCTGTGCCCTGGCCTACAGCTTCTGGTTCTCAGGCTAGTCTGAGCCCTCCTTTGGGATTCCTTGAGCGCCTTCTGTTGACCTCTGGCCACAGAAACCCCAGCTGGCCTCTCTCCTCCTGACTCACCAGACAGGTAGCTGCTTCCAGAAGACCCTCCATCTGCTCCCAGGGGTTCCAAAGGCACTCATCCCAGTGCACATACGTTGTGACACGTGTGCCTATATAGTCATCCCTCCAGACTGGGAACCCCTGGGGGCTGTGCCCTGTGGCAAGTGCACAGCCCTCCTTTGTTTGATGAACAAATGTCATTGGAGCAGAAACAGCTCACATTTCTGGCTCACCCGTGGCTGGCTCAGCTGGACATCCTAGTGTGGGCCATAGCCACTCACCATCTCCCTTTTATCCTTCGAGGTATGATGCGGGAGGGTACCTCTTGGGAAACAGACCAAAATTTTTGGGCACACTCCTGCTGGTGAGTCACCTTACTGAAGCGAATGTGGTTCGGAGCCTTTTGTGACTTGGACCAGGGGATGCACGGCCAGGACACACTGCTGTGGAAGATATTAGCATTCCAGGCCCGCTCAGATTTGATTATAGCTGATGACTATCACAGCACCAGGTCAGGAGCATCATAAGCGGCCCAATTCAATAGTCTGAGGCTGGAATGTCGTTATCCTTCTGAGGTACCAGGGTGGGTACCAGCGGGAAGGTGCCTTGATTCATTCTGCATTTACAGGGCCACACCCATGCGGCAGGCAGCATGGCTAGGCTCAGGCTACGGGCCTGGCAGGTTCTGAGTAGGCTGGCCACTTAGGAAGGTGTGGGTCTCCTCTACACACAGCCTGTCCACAGCCACTTGCTTCCTCTCGCTGCTGAGCAGGTCGTCTATCCCATGTGCCTTGAACCTCCCTGGATGACTCCTGCAATTGTCACCAACCTACAGGCCCAGTTCATGCCAGCATGCCACCATCTGTTCCTGTCTCTCTTGAAGGTCCAAAGCTGGGCAAACCCAAGCTCCAGTCTCAGCCTCCCACAAGACAAGGAGCCCACTGGGTAGATGAAAGGCTGCTGAAATAGTGCCAAGTTCATTGTCAGGCCTAATGCAGCAGGCTCTAACTCCCCCTCCAGGCTAGTTAGAAAGCAAGGCCATTCTTTGAGGTATCTCCTGATCTTCCAGGCAGGCTGCCCTCTTCTGCTTTGTGACTTCCCTCCTCTCTCTGCAGATCACAGAAACCTCAGCAGCTCTGTCCAGTTCTCTTGGATGAGACTCAGCTT
>NC_022009.1:39882916-39889334 GCF_000317375.1 Microtus ochrogaster | reverse complement strand
ACACACACACACACACACACACACACACACACACACACACACGGCTCCCCAGGGGAGTAGCCTAGATGTCCAGCCTGCTCCTCTGTGGATCAGATCAGGAGAGATCTTGGGCAACCCTACAGCTGCAGGCTGGGACCTCCCATCCCACAAGCCCCAACCAATAGCATTGCTGGCTAGAGTGTGCTCACTCTCAGAAGATGCTGTGGGAAGAATGTGGTGGGTGAGTCAAGGTCTCTTCCTCCAATGCTGGGTCTCTGCCAGGAAACTCACTGTCCAGAGCACTGTCTTCTGTCCTCAGGACCACCCACACATACCAGCATCCATTGGACCAGACTGAAGTGAGGAGGTCATCATCAACTTTTAGATAGCGCCTGCTGTTTACTCAGTACTCTGCCCTCAGGTTTACACGGCACCTCCGTTCTAGGGATAAGCGTCAGTGAGAGAACGGCAGGCACTGCGAGTTCAGAGTGTTGATTTGCAGGATCTCTGTCTAACTCAGGGGCCAAATACATGCACTCAAAACATTTTGAAGAATACTGAAAACGTTACAGGTGCCAGCGACTTGACCTCTGACCTCTTTGGGAGGCATCTCTGCAGGTCTGCAGGGCCACTTTGGCCTGAAACACCAGTCAGGGATTCCTTGCTCATAGAGCTGGAGGCTGGACGTTCGAGATCAGAGGGTTGATAGGGCTGGTTCTCCGAGGCTCAGGTCAAGGCCTAGAGATGACGCCTTCCTCTGGCGTCTCCACAGCCTCCTCCCTCTGCTTAGCTGTGCCCCAGCCTTTTCTAGGACCACCAGTCCCATCGAGTTAGGACCCCGTTCCCTCCCCCTTTTACCTTAATTGTACCTTTTAGGTCCTGTTCTCAAAGAAGGTCACACTGTGAGCTCTGGAGGTTAGCACTCCCATACATGCCGGGAGGAGGGTACAACTCAGCCATCATGGCCTTAAGAGTACCTCCTGGACTCAGAGTCAGAAACCTGGTTTCCTATGCAGAGTAGCCCTGCCCCCTGGGTGAATCAGGTTCAGATCCTGACCTCCTAACCCCCCCCACACACACACACCCTCACACTATTACCACCTACCCCCACCATGGCAGAATCATCTGCCCCACCTCTCTCCTGGGGTTGCGGGAGACTCCAAACAGAAGAAGATTGCGAGAGGGTTATGTGAAATCTAAGTCTCTCAGTGTTATATAAGATTATCCCCGGACTGGGACATCCTGGTGAGTGGGTACAGGCAGGGTCCCAAACTGGCTGGAGCAGAGGACACCCACAAGTGAACCTGGGGAAGGCCAGGCTCACAGGCGAGCTGGGCTGGGCAGGGACCAGGAACTTTTGCAATGTCGAGTGGTGGAGCTTGAGGCTGTGGGAGGAAGCCAGGCAGAGAAAAATGCAGAGGTGGGGAACACCCTGCTGAGAGTGGTTTTGATGGCTAGAGATGATTCATGGCTATAGCAAGGTGGTCATCAAAGGTGGGTGATGGGCTGCTTTATAGGGGTGACCTGAAGGGGGCAGTGTGGGGCTAAAACCGTCACTTAACTATTTACCAGGCCCCGTGGAATGCAAGACTTGGCTGACCTGAAGCAAGGGACCTTTTCCTTCAATGCATGTGGAGTTTCGGAGGGTTGGGGTCAGGAAGAGATGCAAGCTCATTCCAGCCTCCTGCCGATCTGCACATCCCACAAGCCCCTCTTGTCCACCCAGCCTTGGCCTTCCTCTCCAGCGGGCACGTCCCACCACTGTGGCTGCTGTCAGGAATTACCTCTCTTTTGGGCCAAAGACAAAAAAGAATGCAGGCTGCTTTCCAGGTTTATTCAATTACACATGGCGTATTCTTCCCGAGCGCGTCCCGTCTTAGTAGGGCTTAGAGCTGCGCTCTGGCCAGCAAGGCTCCGGTTACCTGTAATGAGTACAGCGATCCGGGGCTTAGCGATAATTCCGCGCTGATTCCCTGTGCTTCGGAGCCCTGTTGGCCAACTTGGACAGCAATGAAGATAAACACAGGGCCCCTTCCACCCAATGTCACTGCACTCACCTTGGTCCTCACTGGGGCCAGCACCACCCTCCTCTCCTATTTAAGAATGGCTGAATGCTCTCAGGACAGATTAGACACCAGTTTACACCCCCTTGGGGAAGAAAGAAAGTTGGAGCAAGAAATAAAAACCCAAACCAAGAAAAAAAAATGTAGCTAATTCCATCCTGTCAGCAGTGGATATTAAAGTCACAATAGCACTACTGTTGAGTTTTAATTTAATTTTCAGAAAGGTAAGCAAAGCCCCCAGTGCAGGCTATAGAGGAGGTGCTAGACGCTTTTTTTTCCCCCTGCAGGCAGTCTGGAGTTTTCCTGGGGCCTGGCTGGGAAGATTCCCAGTCTCTGTGAAAGATGTCCTAACGTCCAGTGCAGGCCCAGCTGTACTACTGAGCGTCTACTTTGAATCTGACCTTAGCCATAGTCGGCAAGCCCTGAAGCAGCTCAGAGGGAGATGGAATCACCTCTGTATTGTGGAGGGAGAAACTGAGAGTTAGAGAGGTTGTGTGACTTTGCTAAGTGTGCCCAGCCAACAGAGAGGCAACGCTGACTCAGCCTTGGGTCTTCCCTGCTTTACAGTTTTTCCAAACATGAACCAGGCTCTGACCATTCTCTTCTACAATTCAAACACAGGGGAGCTGGGGACTGGAAGGCCATCTCATTGGCGGAGCCCCACAGTGAGTCTGGAAAGCAACTGGCATTTTTCCTTAGCCATCAAATGGCACTCCAGTCACGGCTCCCTTGAGATGCCACCTTCCCCTCCCGTTGGAGCTGCATCCCTTTGCATTTGTGGGGTCCACCTTCTCTGGCACTGGGACTGGGGTTCTATATAGGTTGCCAAGGACTTTCGTTGTAGTTAGTCTTGCCAGGGAGAGGCAAGCAATGAATCGGTCACCTGAACAAGTACTCACCACACCCTATGTCCCCATGATCCTCCAGTAGAACACAGAGTACTGAAAGAATGATGTGGGGACAGACAAGGCATCCCAGAACCAGTCAAGCACTGGGAGGCCACGCCAGCTCCCCTCCCTCAATAAAGGTTACCATGGCGAGTAGCCTGTAAGGCTAATTGGAAGTGCCACTAGCCTGTCCTTCTATTGAATAGGACAGAGCGTAGCAGGGGTCTGGGGACATGCATTTCAGCATCCTTTGGACAATAGGCAGATGCCTACAATGACTTCAGGGAGACAGACTGAAGTCCCAGCTTAACCACAGTATATACGTAGGGTGCCTGGGATATTTTTCTTATCACTTTTTGGCCCCAGTTTCTACACACACACACAAACACACACACACAAACACACACACACACACACACACACACACACACACACACACACACCCCACATTTCCACTACCCTGTGCCAACAGAGTGTCTGGGTCTACATCGGCAAGTGTCACCTTATATTCCTGACCAGGATATGAGCTTTTGCAAGCATGGCTCACACACTCTCTGGCTTTATAGCTTAAGGAGAGTTTTTCAAACATTAAGAAAATCGAGTCTTTGTTTTTCGGCTGAGGCAGCAGAGAAGCAGCTAGAGCGAGCATCCCGGAACTCAAAGTTGATGACATCACACCTGCTTCAAGGACTCTGCCACAACCCTCAGGGTAAAGAGGCAGTGTGTGTACACGTCTGACTACTATGCACAAGCACGTGTGTATTTATGCAAGTACGTGCACATCTCTGGATTGACTCACGTGTGTCTACACGTACACAATCATGCATTGTGGCTCATGTGTATTCACCTTTGTGTGCACATTTCACCAGTTTGTGTTCATGCATGCATCACTGCACATTTGTGAATCTATGCGCAATATATGGCAGGTGCTTGTGTGTATGATTGTGTATCTCTCTGTACATACGTGTTCATGTGCATGTGCTTACACACTTGAGTGCAGGCTCTGAGTGCATGAGTGTGCATGTGTGTACAAGCTGGGCCCTCTCCACTCTCTAGCCTGAGGTCTTTTTCCCTTGTATCCTCCACACCACCCCCACAGTACCAGGCAGCCTGATGCCCGGTCTACCCTGCTGTCTGCTAACCCTGAGGAGGCATTGTCTTAACTCTGGAACTAGACGACCTGGGTGTAAGCTCACATACTTCTTCCTGGGGATCTCAGTCTATTCCTCTCTGTCCAGGGTTTAATGACCCCTGTGGAATCGGAATGCACTTTAGATGGCTCATGACACATTCTCAGAGCTCAGGGATGTGTGCGGAATAAGTAAGAGAGCTCCTCACCCCAGGAAGGCTTCTTACTTCTGCACTGGAAGCACTGGTGCCACCTCTAATGCTTCCTAACACAGTGGAACGAATCTTCCTGTTCAGGAACTGCCTATCCCATAAGCTGTCTTTGAGCTCTCAGATCTCAGCACAGTGGGGCTGGGATATCAGAGCACACAGGAGGTGATCCTATGAGTGTACCAGGTTGAGATAGTGTGACTAGCTCTTAAAGGCAACATGCCCTGAGAAAATTTCTCTGGAGGGGAAAAAAAAATAATAGCTGTGCTCTCATACAAAGCCTTGACCATAGCAACAGTAGGCAGTGGCTCTCCAAATGATTCTTGCTCCGTGTGCCATTATTTTTGATTCATGCTGCAAGCATCTTCAACGAACAGGCACACCAAGAAACCAAAGGTCTTGCTGGTGACCTGTCACTGGGTGCAGCTGCCCATGGCGGTGGGAGAGGGTGTCCTAGATCTTGCCCCCGTCCCCGCCAGCCCATCCCAATGGGTATCTGATGGTTTGCATCTCTGGTGGGAAGTGGGGGAAAGGCTCTCACCTCCCTGGGGAAGGACATAGACTGGAGAGGTATGACCTAGTTCAGTTCAGTAACAAGGGCCACACAGCACAGATACGGCCTGATCTGCTGTTCCAGCTGGCTTTACAGTCAACAGGACACAGATTTGAGTACCTGGAAAGGAGAGTTTCAGTTGAGGGTTTGCCTGTGGGCACATCTGTAGGGAATTGTATTGATTGTTAATTGATGTAGGGGGGCCCTATTAATTGACTAGGAGGGCCTCACCTATGTGGGCAACACCATTCTCTGGCAAGCGACCTTGGGCTATATGAGAAAGCTGGATAAGCTAAACCTGAGCTGGGTGAGGCAGCAAAGAGCATCCATTGCTTCAGTTCCTGCCTTGACTTTCTTCAATGATGATTGTGACCTGTAAGCCAATTAAACTCTCTTCTCCGAAAGCAACTGCTTTAGGTCGTGGTTTTTTTTTTCTTTCTTTCACATCGACAGAAAGGAAACTATAACACTTGCCCTAGGGGTGAGGCCCGAGGTCAAGGCTAGTCTAGAACCCTCAGACCCTGGATCCGGACAACCAGGAACTCACATTTTAAAGCTGTTATAAATCGGTTTGCTAATCACAACCAAGGCTGAAAATGAGACCAGCTTACAAATATTTGTGCATGTGTTTTATTTGTTTTTGAAACAAGATTTCATTATGTAGTACTGACCTACTGTGAACTTACTATGTAGACCAGGCTGGCCTTGAACTTAGAGAGAGCCACCTGCCTCTGTCTCCTGACACTCATACAGTGTTTCTGAGATGTGCTTTTGCTGTGCAGCCCAGGTTGACCTTAGCTTCCCAGGTGTTAGGGTGTGAGGTATTCAGTGCCGCCCGGGTTTAAATTTACAACGAAGTCATTTGCAATGAAAGCCTTCTTCGGGATGACATAGTGATGGACACATCTGCCATCTGCTTGTCCCACGTCATGCAGTGTGGACATGAATAATCCTAAAACTGTGGGTGACAATGATATGACAATCAGGCTTGTCGCCTATAACAACTGGGCCTCTCTGGGGCAGAGTGCCCGAAGTGTGATTGGTTGTGCACCGGTGGGAACTGGTCTTTGGGCAGGGCTTTAGTACTCTCCGTTCAACTTGGCTCTGAACCTAAAAGCATTCTGAAACTTACCAAACCAAACCAAACCAAACACTAAATACTCAAGCTCTCAGCTCCTATGTGTTTCACAGTTTCCTAAATGCTTGAGGTTTTTGCCCCCTCCTGTCTAGAAACCGTCTCAATTTGTACGGTGGACTTCTCCAGCGTCCCGTCTAAAAGCACTAATAGCCTTGTGCAAACACGTGCATAGAAAGCATCCTGCTGTTGATCTCTCTTCAACTCTGAATCCAAGGGAGCTCCGGTAGCCTGAAATCAGCCACGGCGGGAACTTTAACACCATAGAAACTGGTCAACAGCATCTGGATGCTACGGCTCATGCCTGTGGCCTCACCACTCAGGATTCTAGGTCTGCCTGAGCTACACAGAGAGAGCCTACCTCAATAAAAAGAAGAAGAAGAAGAAGAAGAAGAAGAAGAAGAAGAAGAAGAAGAAGAAGAAGAAGAAGAAGAAGAAGAAGAAGAAGAAGAGAAGGAGGAGG
>NC_022009.1:39877269-39882816 GCF_000317375.1 Microtus ochrogaster | reverse complement strand
GAAGAAATTGGCAAACACTACAAATCAGGACTTGATTGATACCACATTGGTTGTCCAGACTGTAGAAATTGATATTGAATGAATATATAGTATCCGTCTATAGCTGATGTGTTGTGACTAGTCTCCTAGCATTTAAATACTTACATAGCTAGGGCATGTAAACCCAGCACTCGGCACTCAGAAAGCTGAGACAGAAGAATCATAAGTTTGAAACCAGTCTGGGGGTACTTAGGGAGATCCCCATCTCAAACAGCAATAAAAAAGAAAGCCTATGGGCATGTTCTGTGAGAATCTGGCTAGGAAGCATCTGCCATTTGTTGGCTGGGCACAAAAGCCTGCTGAATTAGCAGTTTGGTTCTATGATCCTTAGGAGCCCCACCGAGTAAGCATTAGCTTCCCAGTTAAGCTGATGAGTGACAGCAAGGGCCTCCTGATGCCAGCCCTATACAGACCCACCCCTCATGGTGACCTCTGAGGAGATACATCTTGGTTTGGGCTCCCTGGGAAGCAGATTCTGAAATAAGGGGTCAGTGGGCCACGTGGCTGATGTGGACCGTGACCCCAGTGAACCCTGTGGGAAGGTGGGGAAGGCAGCCTAAGAAAGACTGTTACCCGGCCAGTTGTTACTTCAGGAAACCTGCCTGGGACTCTGGGTGAGAGGGTACCTTGCCTTGGGAGATACTGTCCCATGAACGTGCTGGAGATGCAGGGAGCAATACACTGCTTGCGGTTGTGCTGTGTCAGTGTGATGCTAGATGCGTGTTAATTCAGTATAATATTTGGCTTCCTTATTACAACACGAGGCCCCTCTTCTGCTCTGTGAGAACAAAGGCAGTCTCCGGTATCCCTGCAAGGGACAAAACAACCCAGGCAATCTTGAATGGAAAGCTGAGACAAGACAGAGGAGAGCCAGGGTTCTCTCTTCCTATCTCTAGGCTCTTTCTTCTGTTCTGGGGGACTCCTAAAAACTCTTCCTCATGGAGGTAGGTAAGTCCCCAAACCGGGCCTGATATCCTTCTAGGTGAAGCTCAGCAAGAAAGAGAAAAATATTCTCCTGGAGGTCACAAGCAAAGATCCAGGAGGACCTGGTTTCACCTGATTGACCCAGCTGAGTCACATGTCCATCTCTATCAACCAATGAGATGAGCCGAGGAAGGTGATGCTCTGATTGGCCAGATTGATGTCTTTCTTCCCCTGGTGAGCCTGGTACAGGAAAGGCTTTGGCCTGCCACCTGTGAGACCTTCTCAGAGGGTGGGCAGGGGCCTAAATCCAGCTCATAGCCACTCATCTGAAGACAGTCAAGCATGGTGGCAAAGCCTTAGTGCAAAGTGTCGATAGTGAGCAATAAGAGAGAAAGAGAAAAAAAAGATGAAGCTTTCGCTGAATTGCCTATGCAGAAATCCTTCATTTGAATATACCCAGCAGGGCCTGGAGGACGGCTCAGTGGTTTAGCGCACTGCTGGTTGTCAAGAGGATCTGGGTTTGAGTCCTAGCACCCACCTGGTGACTCGGGTCCAACTCCCTTTTCTGGCCTCGGCAGGCACCAGTCACACAAGCGATGCACAGACTTACAAGCAGGGAAAACAGGCATACCTAAAATAATTTGTCTTGTTTTTGTATGACGGGGTCTCTCTTACGTAGTTCTGGCTGTCTTGGACTGTCTCCCTCTGCCTCCCTAGCGCTGGGATTAAAGGTGTGCACCACAACACCCAGAATAAAATAAAGTTTGAAAACATTGATTGTACATGGTGGATCTATTCTTCATCTCAGTGGCAAAGTGCTGGCAGCCCTCCTGTGGGTTCCAGAGGCCCTGAGCCTGAAGACTTTTGGCCTTCTTGGGTGCTCTATCATAGCAGCAGAAACCAGGGCAAAACAAGAAGTTCTGGGAAGAATTAAGCGGTGTCGTGTCTGAGTTGAGGAGGTAGATATCTCTGGGTGTGTGGCACAGGCATTTCGTGCCAGCACACTGCACTCAGGAAGCTGGGGTTGCTATGAAGATGAGGAGAGTCTGGGCTACAGTGCAGGAGGCTGAAGTGGTAGGATTGTTTCAAGTTCAAAGCCAGTCTGGGATCAGCAGCAAAACTCTCTTAAATGAAAGGATTAGAAGGGAAGGGAAGAGGAAGGGCAGAAGCACTCAGGCTACCTTCAAGAGTTAGGACTGAGGAAGGACTTTCTTCCAGCTGCTTCATTTGAGAGTTACAAAGCTGCCGTCTGACCTGATCTGAGTTATAGGAAGTCAAAGTCACATGTCCTTGGAAGGAGCAGGGACTGGCAGAGCACCGACTGAGTTTCTCAGTTCAGAAGCTGGATCTGCAAGACGATGGGACGAAGTCAGCTAGACACAGTGAATGACAGGAGAGAAACAGTAACCAAGTAGGAAGCTCTTCAAATAATTTGTATAACAAAAAAAATTTTTTTTAAATGCACTAGGCTTGGGGCTTGGGCTCCTTAACCCAGCTACCTAGGAGGCTGAGGCAGGAGGTTCAGAAGATCAAGGCCTATGGGTTAAGGGAGTGAACCCAATTTTCAGTCTTGAAGATTGAGAACAAGTCTTGTTTTAAAAAAAAAAAAGCACAAAGAAGGCTGGGCATACAGCTGAGTGCCAAATACTTGCCTAGTGTGCGTGGAACCCTGGGGGTGACACATGCAGAGGAGACCCTTCTCTGTGCAGTGGAATGATTCATGCAGAGATGCAGCTGCTCAGCCCATCCACAGAATAGATATAGGAGCCCCCCACCGCCCGGGGTGAGGGAACACTGTGTAAGAGGGGGCAGAAAGAAGGTGAGAGCGGGAGGATGGGGAGGACGGCTATGAAATGCCTCCTGGACATGGCCGGGCTGTCCCGCTCACGACCTCACGGCAGCTGTGCTTACCTGCACAAAATCAAGCCAGCCCAAACTCCAGCCCTGAACAAGGCCCCGCCCCTAACTGATGAGCTATTGGCACTGAATGCTGCTGGAAGAGGAAGAACCGTTCTTCGCTAGGGCTTTTATCCACGGACGGTCCCACACCTGTGTACATACAGGCAGGGCTAATTGGACTTCATCAATTTATTTTAAAAGAAGAGGAGGACATGAAAGTGGAGGGGGAGATGTTGGGGTAACGTGGGGGGGGAGTTGGAATGAGGAAAGAAGAGACACAGAAACAGTTCCTGTGAAAAGGGGGGCTGCTTAGGAGACAGTGCTGAGAAAACTGGGTAACGGCATAGAGAAACATACAATCAGATATCTACCTCCTAACATAAGTGAAGGTGAATTTAGATGGAGTAAGATGTTAGGTGAGAAGGACAGAGGACAACAAAGGGGATCACGGGAGATCAGCTGTGTGACTGGGGCGGTCAAGGATTCTTGAGCTGGGTCTCCGAAGTAAAGACCTGATGGCACACGACAGGTACACAGAGTTTGCTCAGATGAAGGTTTCTGTGCAGTAGGAAGCAGGATAGACAAAAGCAGATGAAGGACACAAAGTAACCTGGGCCAACTACCATGAATATGGTGATCTTGCCTGACGAATGACACAGATAAAATATATAAACCTACAGTTTAAAAGTAACAGACACCCTGGAATATAGAACAAAGCTGAACCTCTATGAGATACCCATCAAGAAAGCGGGGAGATGCCAGGCTGTTGTAGACCTCAATGGCCTTTATGGAAAGGACGTGATCCTTCTTCTGTGGGTCACAGTAGGTTTCTTTAATCAGAATGACAAGTACCACAGCATCGTGGCCCAGCTTGTGAATTCCGGAGCCTAACAGCCAGAGCTCATGTCCCGTCTCTGTTGTTCAATGGTGACAGAATCCTGTACATTAGTTGTGGGAATGGGGAGGGTGGTTACAGTGTACGTGGAGGTCAACTTGGGTGCCATTTCTCAGGTGACACTTGAGACGTGGTTCTCACTGATTGGGCTAGGCTAGCTAGCCAGCGAGTTCCAGGGACCTGCTGACTCCACCTCCCAACACTGGCATTTCTCAGGCATGCCACTATACTCAGTTTTCCGTTTGAGTGGTAGGGACCCAGCTCAGGTTCTTGTGCTTCCATGACAACCACCTTGACTGAGCCCTCTCTCTGCAGTTCTGTGAGTCTGTGACGTGCTCAGCACAGTGTGATGCACTGGAACCAGGAGTATTGAGCTAGTCTCTCTCCTCCAGCATTCCAGAAACAGAGATAGCCATGTTTCCTAGAGAGGCCAGAGGCCAGAAAATGGAGCAGAAGGAGGCAAGGCACAGGTGTATACACCTGACACGAAGCCAGCCCCACCCATAGCTTTCCACGGACGGGTGCGTTGCCTATGGGGTCTCCTCACAGACCCCAAGAAAGGCCTCGCTTCATTGCCAGGGGCATGAGTGTGTCTCATCATCATCTGGGAATGATTTGGAACTCTGGGCTGCAGGGTTCTTGGGGCAGGAGTAGGCTAAGATTTCCATAAACACAAGGACTGAGCCATTTATGGGTTTTACTAGAAATTTTATTGGCGTTTGGTCATGTTGGCATTGTGTGTGCCTTCAAATGTAAATTAGATTACTGGCAGTAGATTCAATTTAGTGGTAAAAATGTAGAGGCAGTCGATTGGGCCGGGGTGGAACAATGCGGGGACTGTTCCTGGGTCGACCAAGGGTGAAATCGCCAAGGAGCAGCGAAGCATCGTCAGGAGGGCCCGGAGAAGCAGAAGCGTGGTGAGCTCCTCCGCTCCTCCACCACTCAGCAGTCAGATGCGCTCTGTCCCATGGGCCACCTGGGCTTCCTGCTCCTAGGGGAAGGGCAGGTTCCCTGGAAATACCATCATTCAACTCCATAAATGAAAAACACCCACCTCACAGACTTTTGAGGAAATACAGTAATTGTAAATTTGAAAAGAAAAGCCGCAGATCCGTGGACCACAAAGGTTTGGCTGCTGAGCGGCCCCACTGAAAGCTGACGTTTATTGAGCACTCACTGGATACCTGGCACTGTACTGGTGATTTTTTGGGGGGGGTACTATGGTTTCCTTTCATTGGTAAGGAGGTGGATGCAGAGATAATTGTGGTAATTTCCTACCCAAGATAACCCAGCTAGTAGCCAAATCAGGACTTGAGCCCAGAACCTAAGCATCTGTTACATTTTAATCCTCACTAGGGAGTCTAAGTGTGCTGCACAGTGTGATGTGTCCTTCCCATGTGCACTTGCACTGTGTGTGTGTGTACGCGCGCGCGTGTGTGTGTGTGCGCGCGTGTGTGTGTGCGGGGGATGGAGAGAGAAGGGGATGGGTAGGTGTGTATGTGGAAGTTAGTGTGCCTGTGAGTGTGTGCATGCGTGAGCATGTGGGGTAGCTGGGTGATCAGCATACACAGTATGGGGGCATGTGCATTGGACTGTGTACACCAGGATGGGTGTATACATGCACATAGTGTGGTATTTGTGCACATACACAGGCAGGTGTATATGTTCAACTGTGTGATCAGGTATGTGAGGGTTAGTCAGTGTGCACCTGCACCGGTGGGTGAGTCAGTGTGCACCTGCACAAGAAGTTGTGTGTGTGTACCTGCACAAGAAGCTGTGAGTGTGCACCT
>NC_022009.1:39870273-39876495 GCF_000317375.1 Microtus ochrogaster | reverse complement strand
TGGGTGAGTCAGTGTGTGCCTGCACAGGTGGGTGAGTCAGTGTGCACAGGCACAAACAGCTGTGAGTGTGCATCTGCACAAGCAACTGTCAGTGTGCACCTGCACAAGCAGCTGTCAGTGTGTTCCTGCACAGGTGGGTGAGTCAGTGGGTGCCTGCACAGGTGGGTGAGTCAGTGGGTGCCTGCACAGGTGGGTGAATGCATGTGTGCCTATTGGGAACTTAGACTGGCTTCCTTGTGCCCTGGAGGGAGGGAAAATGGACTTTCCCAAAGGACACCTGAGAGGGAGCTGTCAGAGAAATGATATCCTGGGAGCCCAGAAGCTGTGCAGTTCATTCAAACAACACATGAGTCCCTCGTTCAGCAAAGGAGGAATTCCAAGATGGCCAAGTGTTACACAGAGTGTGGCCATGCACTGCCCAAGTCGAAGGCCCACAGAGCTGACTCTGCCAAGGACCCTGTCCTCAGCTCCTAAGATGTGCCCTCCCCGGAACAGGAAGCAATTTTCACCAGGGAGCATTCCGTCTGGCTGTTTGTCTCTTCTGGTCAAAAGACAGAAGACTGTTTTCACTCTGCAAAGCAAAACTTTTTTGAATATTCTATTGGTGTGTGTGTGTGTGTGTGTGTGTGTGTGTGTGTGTGTGTGTGTGTTGTGCTGTGCACAGTAGCACACACCCATCATCCATCACTCAGGAAACTGAGACAAGAGAACCTTGCAGAGACCTGCATTAGCTACTTTTGCCACTGCTGTGATCAAATGTCTCTTAAGAAGCAATTTAGGGAAGAATTTATTTTGACTCATGGTTTGAGGGTGCAGCATCACGGTTAGGAAGGCACGGGGGGCACGTGTGAGTCCACATCTCAGAGGCCTAGAGAGGGGAGTGTTACTATTTTCCATGTGGATCTTTCCCATTCAGCGTCTCTGACTTTTTTTCTGAGACTGGCTCTCATGTTAGCCAGGCTGATCTTAAACTTGCTATATAGTTTAGGATGACCTTGAACTTCTGATCCCCCTGCTTCTACCTCTCAAGCACTGGGATTACAGGTGTATGACAGAACACCCGGTTTATATGAAATTGGGCATTGAGCCTGTGACTCATACATGCCAACTGAGCACTCCACCAACTGAGCCACACCCCCAGCCTCTCTGAAAAATCCCCCACAGACACATCCAGAGGTGTGTCTCATTACAGTAAGCTTTTTTTTAAATTTAATCCAATCAAGTTCATCATCAAAATCACTTATCACATAATCTATGCAAATCATTCTCACGCTTTAAATCACCTCTAGATGAATGCTGGGTAGTTTTATGCCACATTATTTGGCAGGGAATGGGTCTGTTCATGCTCAGTACAGAAGCAACTCTTTATCTTTTAATATTGTGGGCCCTCTATTGAATCTGCCTGTGTGTAACCTGCAGGAGCACAACCTCAGCACAACTCCTCATGTTCTGGTGACCCCAACCATAAAATTATTTTCTTTGCTACTTCATAACTGTATTTTTGCTACTGTTATAAATCATAATGTAAATATCTGATATGCAGAATATCTGATATGTGACCCCTGGGAAAGGGCCGTTCGAGTCCCGAAGGGGTTTTGGACCCACAGGTTGAAAACCGCTGGGCTGGGGTGAGGTGTCAAACAATACACTGAGACGTGCAAAAGGTGGGAGCTCATGACACTGCAAGATTAAAAACAGATCTAGGGAATGGGGAGCTGGGAGATGCTGTGAGATGAATCAGATTTCACACAGAGCAAGGCTGCACAGAGCCTCTGCACGCGGTCCGGAGCAGTGAAGGGCACACTCAGATGTTGACGCCATGTGGATGAGTAAATCACAGGTGTAAAGCCAGATGTGGCATAATTCCATATGAGGAAGAAGACATTTATATATCATCTAGAACTTTCCACTCCGCATAGCAATAAAAGATAAGCCACAAAAAAAAACCCAACCTATTTATTGGGGGAGTAATGTGTCTTTTTTATTTTATTAGCTGTCTGTCTGTTTTGAGACAGGGATTTACTATGTCTGACCTGGAACTTGCTCCATGGCCCAGGCTGGCCTCAAACTCAGGATAAGCCTCCTGCTTCAGCCTCCCTCACACTGAGACAAGTATGTGCCTCCGTGTGCTTTTGATCTTTTCTCCCTAAACTGTTTTACATTTATTTTGATTTATTTCAGGGAGTAGGGTCATACCACAATTCATGTGTGGAGTCTTCTCTCCTGCTATGTGAGTTATGAGATTTAGCTCAGGTCTTCCGGCTTGGCTACCTTTACCAACTGAGCCATCTCCTGACCAGCTTGATTTTTTTTTTACTCATCTATGTATTCTTTTTACATATCTGTACATTCTGTCTTGGTCGAGGAGTGGACAGGGATGGAAGCAACTCCCTGTGGAAGGGGACTAAGCTCTTAAATAGCTGATCTCTTTCATAGAGTTTCCCACACAGGTCCACTTGTCCCAGTGGCCCCAGCACTCACAAGACACCTGCTGAGGCAGACACCCAAGCCAGCCTAGCAAAGCTCATGGCTCGACAGCCTTCAGCCACTGGCCCCAGCAGGGTCTTTGGACTGGAGAGGCAGTGGACCCCTGCTGGGCCATCCACCTGAAAGAGATTAGCAAGGACCACCAGAAGCCTGAAGTCTTAATCTCGGGGATTTAGTTTCTGGTTTCTTCCTCCAGGTGTTTCTGCGATTAGCCAGGGCCTGGGTGGCTGGTCACTGTGCCACCATTGTGTCCTGGGCCCTGTTTTCTCGACATGTTAGCCTTTGGGAATGACCCGAAATAAAAGCAGCGAAAGCAGACTGACTAGTGTCAGGACCGTGCACAGGCTGGACTAGGGAGGGCACAGGGCACACCCAGGGGGATTGGAAGCTTCACCTTGTGCCCCTGAGGCCTGAGTGCTGCGTGGAGGCCTGCATGCCAGGGTGGCGCTTCAAGGAGGCGCCTGGCTTGGGGATGCATTTGTGGGCACGAGGTGGGGGTTACTCTCCTGAAGAACAGCCTATGCTAAATCCTCCTGATTGCCACCCAGCTTGGATGAGATGGTCTGTTGCACAGGCAGCAGCCGCCAGCCGGGCAGATAAGGTGGGGAGGCCTTCCGCAGCATCTTGGGTTTCTCCTGCCGCCTCCTCCTTGGCTTGGATTACGTCCACTGCATTTCTGGTAAGCCTGCCCTCCCCGCTGCCCCCACCATGACAGAAGGCTTTCTCTGAGCAACAGAGGATGCCAGGAAAGCCTCGAGCAGAAATTGGGGGAAGGGAGGTGCCATTTTTGGTCCCCTCCACTCTGCTATTTGGTCTTTTTCTAACCCCAGAGTCATAACAGGTTTCAGAATCAGGAAAGGAAAGATGAGAAAAGACAAGCTTTGGGGACAGGAGAGATATTTGGAGCTGTCTGCCTACACCCCTCCTCTTCCGGGCAAAGCTGGAGGGAGGCTGTGTGTTTTAAGGTCCTTGAATTCAAGTCTCATGGTCCGGTCCCCAGTGAGCTTCAGGGATATGAGACATGCTCAGACCCCTCCAGGAATCCTTCCAGATAGTTTTTATAGCTTTCCACAGATTCCCAGAGACTCCCAGCTAGTGTGCAAAGTCACCTTCTAGTTCACGCTTATCTAATATATGGGAAACTGAGTCACAGGATAAGGGGTCGTTTACTGACCCCAATGTCACAAGGGTGGCCTAGAAGCAGATCCAGTACTACACAGCCCCAAAGTTAGATATGAACATCATTGGGAGCTGCCCTACCCAACAAAGCCGACAAAAGTCCAGGATACAGCAGCGGGGATTCTAAATGACTTATCAGCTCTCAGAAGAGGAGGCAGTGTGACACTCTCTTCATGCTCTGAGTGAGAAAGCAGAAGCACAGAGGGTCTTGTGTATTGTCTGCAGGTCCGTGAAGTTGGGCATCTTGTCTGCAGGTCTGCAGAGTGAGGCAGCTTGTTGGCAGAGACGGTTTAAGCACATCACGGGCATGCAGGTGGACATCATATCATGGGTTGGTGAGGCTGAGGATGAGAAACGGTGAGTCTCTCAATCTAGACCTGCTGTTTATTTGGGAAGCATTCCTCCCCCTGAGCCTTAGCTTCCTCGGCTTTGGTAGGGGGATCGATGCACTCCAGAAAGCCTTGTTTAGACAAAGAAGAACAAGAGAGGTGCTCGAAGACAGGCCACTGAAAGCTGGGTATGGGGGCACAAGCCTGTAGTCCCAGCACTTGGGAGACAAGGCAAGAGAATGGAAAGTTTTTAGCCAGACAGAAGTACATAGGAATGTCATTCATATATACATGTATGATGTATGAATGAAAGTGGGTGAAATTCTGCCAGTACCTCCCAGCCGAAGTCATGAGAGGAATGTGGTGAGGTCAGGCACTGAGGAAGACAGGGGTAACTGGAAATACAAAGGCTCAGGGTTGGTCTCCTGTGCAAACAGGGCCTCACCCCCCCCCCAGACTGAGAAATGTCTGAGCCCCACTGGGATCACCTCCCTCTTGCCATACCTTTTAGTGACTCCAAAGAAACAGAAACAAAGAAAGGACAAGGTAGGCAACAGTCAACCATCAGGACCTGTAACATGAGGGCCTGCTTGTTGGGGTTTCTGTCCTCCCACCAGGTCCCACAGCTGTTTAGCCCCAAAGAAATCACAGAGGTCTACATAAGTTATAAACTGATTGGCCCATTAGCTCAGGCTTCTTATTAACTCTTATAGCTTATATTAGCTAATTATTCTTATCTATGCTAGCCATGTGGCTTGGTACCTTTTTCAGTGGGGCAGTCACATCTTGCTTCTTTGGTGTCTGGACAGGACTGGGGAGGAATGGGCTTCCTTCTTCCCAGAATTCTCCTGTTCTCTTTAACCTGCCTCTACTTCCTGTCTGGTTGTCCTGCCTATACTTCCTGCCTGGCTACTGGCCAATCAGTGTTTATTTAAAATATAATTGACAGAGCTGGGTGGTGGTGGTGCACGCCTTTAATCCCAGCACTCGGGAGGCAGAGGCAGGTGGATCTCTGTGAGTTCGAGACCAGCCTGATCTACAAGAGCTAGTTCCAGAACAGGCTCCAAAACCACAGAGAAACCCTGTCTCAAAAAACCAAAAAACAAAACAAAATATATATATTTGACAGAATATAGACAATTGTCCTGCACCACTGGACCCAGCACAGGGACAGTCTGTAGGTGCAGGGGAGGGTGTGCAGGCTGGCTCCTCTAACTCTCAAAGCCCAATGACTGCTCCGATCCATGCGACTGTTGCTTGGGAACTTTCAGCCCTCCACCAACCTGCATCTGCCTTATTGGTCCGTCAGCTTGGTGCTTATGGATAGACACCATTTATGGGCTAGCCTCTGTTGTGGTTTAGATCACGCACACGCATGCACACATGCGTCACTCAAACCCGTGCTTATGTTTTATATGCTTATTCCCCAGCTGGCAGCACTATTTAGGGGGAGGGAGAGCTGGGGAGTTTTAGGAATGGGGATCTAGCTGAAGAAAGTGGGGTAGTAAAGACTGGCCTTGAATCTCTTAGCCTGGCCCTCTTTTCCTAGTTCCTGGCCCACTGTGATACAAACAGCCTCTGTCACATGTTCCACCCACTGGGAACTGAGTTTCTCTGCTGTGTTTACCCCACCATGATGGATGAAAGTGTTTGAAACAGTGAGCCAAGAAAGCCTTTCTCCCTTTAGTTCTGAGACATACCAAATAATTTATCTTTATTTATATCTGTCTGTCTCCCATTTATCTATTGTAGTGTTGGGGATCAAATCTACAGAGTCATGCATGCTAGGGAATGTTCTACTACTGAGCTATGTCCCCTACTCCAAACCCTCCTTTATTAAATTGGTTTAATTAATTAATTTTTGTAGTTCTGGAAGTAAAACCTAAGACCTTACAAATTTTTAAACTTTGAGATAATCTTACTAAGTTACCCAGGATGGTCTCAAACTTGCAATCTCCTGTTAAGGAATTTACACTAAGGAAACAATTAAACCTGGTTGGTGGCTAGCACACACGGCTGGACCAACAGGATCCAGAAGAGATAGGATAGCCCAGTATGAAGAAACCATCCAGATGTATGAATGCTGCATTGTTTTAAATTAAAAAAAAAAATAAATAGCAGGGCAGTGGTGGTGCACGCCTTTAATCCCAGCAGTCAGGAGGCAGAGGCAGGTGAATCTTTGTGAGTTCAAGGCCAGCCTGATCAACAGAGCTAGTTCCAGGACAGC
>NC_022009.1:39869226-39869858 GCF_000317375.1 Microtus ochrogaster | reverse complement strand
ATTGCAAGAGCCAGAAGAGCAGGGAGTCTGCTGTGAGACTGTGCCTCCTAGGAGTGTCAGAGGCCTCACAAAACGGCTGCCTAAATGTGACCTGAGTGAAAACACCACTAACACGCATGTAGGAGTGGATGGAGAAAGCTCACGAGACCTCAGCCATAGACAAAGAACCCAGGCAACTAAGGGATGTCAAGAGAAGGATCAATAGTCTTCCCCAGGGAAGAGCACACCAATAGCAGAGCCAATGCCAAATGATGCTATGAAAACATAGGCTTATAAGTAACATCATACAGACTGAGAAAGCTGTATTTATGTATGTATGACAGACACGATCTGTATATGCATATATACCTGCATATATGTAACAGCAACTAAAGGAAAATGCCACGAATTTGAAAGAGAGTGGGGAGAATACACGTGGGAGAGTTTGGAGAGAAGAGAGGGAAGGGGAAATGATGGAATTACAATCTCAAAAATATTAAAAATGATAAATACTTTCTTCTCAGATGTCTAGTCCAGCATCAGTTTTTTTTATTTTTAATTTATTTATTTATTGAGGATTTCTGCCTTCTCCCCACCACCGCCTCCCATTTCCCTCCACTCTCAAAGCCCAATGACTGCTCCGATCCATGCGA
>NC_022009.1:39861752-39868817 GCF_000317375.1 Microtus ochrogaster | reverse complement strand
GGGCAGGAGCCTGTCAGAAAGGAAAAGAAAAAGTGGAGCTGAGGAGGCGGCTCAGCAACTGAGAAGGTGCATTGCTCTTGCCGGACACCTGAGTTTGGTTCCCGGCACCTATGCTGGGTGGCTCACAACTGCCAGAAACCCTAACTCCAGCCCATCTGGCGCCTTCTGGCTTCTGCAGGCAACCGCGAGCATGTGCGCATGAATGCATGTAGTAACAACAATAATAAAAATACCGATTTTTTTTGAAAAGGAAAAGAAAGAGAGAGGCTTGGAGGGATGAGGGATAAGGAAGGGGAGGGGAGGACAGGAGAGGAGAGGAAAAGAGAGGTGGAGAGAAAAGCTGTCAAGGAGTAACCCTGTCCCTGTAAGGAGCTCTCCATATTCCCTGAAAATCTCCATCTGTCATCTTGGGCCACATCTTCTGTCCCTGCCTTTAACATGTCTGACATCGACAAGATCTCTGGAATCAGGGTACATCTGGGAATCCTTCTGGCACCTGGTGCAGACACACAGAACCAGCGGTGTTGGCTAAATGGGAACCTATTATCCATGACCAAGAGCTTAGGAGGCCACACCCCCCAACACCTCACCAGGCTTTACAGATGGCTTTTCTGAGATGAGCAACCTTACACAGGCTCCAGCCTCCAGACTTGATGGCCCTGTATTTGGGGGCAGTTTTGTCCCTGCTTCAGTGGAGCTCAGATGGCCCCACTGTAAAGTAGGCTTCAGAAAAGTAACACTACAGGCAAAGCCTGGCACACAGTAGGCCTTCAGTGTGTGTGTGACAGTCTCCTCATTCTCTGGGTCCTCCTTCTCTCTTCAGCTCTTGCCCCACCCCCTTTTATAAAATAGATTTTTGGTTTGTTGAGCGAGATCCTTCCAGGAAGAGGTCATGCTGGAGCTGCCATGACAAGCCTGTCACAGCCTTGCACATGGAAATCTGCAAAGCTGTGGAAATCACACTGGCAACCACCTCTGGCCAGTACGGAAAACAGACTGTGACGTCCTGAGGCAGAGGGCAATGGGATGTTTGGAGAGTGTCTCCTGGTGGTGCAGGAATATCACCTTGTTCTGGGACATTCCCAAGTTCCAAAGGCCCAAGCCTCAGGAGAAGGAGAAACTGGGTCAATCTCTGAACTCCCTGGCTTAGCGTGAGGTGAGTGTCCCTCACCTGCGGAGCTCTGGACTTAGGGAGCACTCTGCAACACAAGGAACCAGTGAAGTCTATTTTTACAGGCTAACAAGTGACTCACTGGCTTTTAAATTCTTGGGTACAGAGGTCTAGCTTACTCATCTTCCCAGGCTCTGGTAGGACCTTCAGTGAAAGGATGAAGGAGGGATCTGGAGAGATGGCTCAGGAGTTCGGAGCACTTGCTGCTCTTTCTGAGGACCATGGTTCGATTCCCGTCACCTACATGGTGGTTCACAACTGCCTTTAATTCCAGGGGATCTGACACCTTCTTCTGGACTCTGAGGGCATGCATGTACATGGTGCACATACATACATACACGAAGGCAAACACTCATACACATGAAAATAAAATAAAGTATATATTTTTTTAAAAAAATGGAGAAAGTAGGAGACAAGACTTTGTGCAGACAAGACCTACAGACCAAGGTAGGATGGTGACCTGGCTAAGATTTGCCCTCAAGAGTTTTGTCAGGGCCCAGAGGTAAATCCGTTCCCCCTTGACTAGAGGTCAAAGAGTTCAAGCTCCTATTGCTCCTTCAGAGTTGTGGACCAGTGGCTACAAAACAAGAGATCTTGACCTAGAGAGGTTAATCAGTATTTTGCGTACAGAGGTGTGTCAACTCTATCTTGGCCAAAGGTCAGAGATGCTCTATTTATTCCTTTATCATGTTGATGAAGTCTGTTGCCTCTCCCTCCCCTTTTGGAGTGGGGTACACAAAGCGGGAGTGGACAATAAAGGGGTGGTTCAGTATTTACTGAATGGCCCTTCCTATGCTCTGAGCACTCTCTCATCTCTGTTCCTTTTTACTTAATTCTACTACTCACCTTCCTACCCTGGAATGTGTGAATCCAGTCCAGGTTGGTCCTTGATAAGTTTTCCCATGCAGGTGGCAGAAACTGGGAATGAACTGGAAAATGATCTGACCTGGGATCTGTCCTCTGATGTCACCTATGATTTCAGAAAGGCAATGTCCTTGACTTGGGGACTGCTGGGCTTTCAGAGGCTAAGAAAGGTCTAGAGAGTATCCGCTATTCTGCAGTTCACCATGTACCTGCTGCTGTGTAAAAGAGTCTGTCATTTTCTCTGCCAGCCTGAGACCAGAGTTGCCCAATGCCTGGCTGGATAGCTTACGTAAAGTAGCAAAATAATAATAATAATGGTACTAAAATAAAAATAAAAAATCATACATGCAGCTTTGCTGCCCCCTCACACCCTTACCTCAGTCCTCGTCATCTCCCTTTGGACTACTTCAGTGGTTCATCGCTGCTTCCCTGCTGTTCTCTAAAATGGAACAAGGTTCCTGGTTTTGCCTCTGTTTCCAACTTTTCTGCTCCCTGTGTTTGGTACAAGAAAAACGCCCCACTTCTCCCATTCCAAGCCCACCTCTTGATCATCACCTCACACTAAGCTCTATCTTCCACAGTCTCCTGTCTCAAGGACAAGCTCTCCCCTTTGTCAGAAAGGCTAGCTTTTCTTCTAACCATCCAGTTTCCATTCTCCTGCGTCAGGTCTCATCTCGAAGGTCTTTTCTTTAGATGTAGCCCTGCCCTCGTCTTAAAGGAGAGTTAAAGTCACAGGACTCAGCCTAGCCTGCCTTGGGTCATTATATATCATTTTGTTTGTCTGTGGCTTATGAGGTAGCTCCTCTTCCAGCCAATAGACTCTATACATGCCTATGCACTGTGTGTGTGTGTGTGTGTGTGTGTGTGTGTGTGTGTACGCGCACACACACACACAAGGACTTCATCTGAAAATACCTGGAAAATAACTTTTAAACAGAAGGCATTTGTTTCAGCTCACAGTTTCCGAGGTGTTTGCCTTCTGCCCATGGTGGCTGTCTACCTCATAGCAACCAGGAAGTGGAAAGACACAGAGCATGGGCTCTGAAACAGGAGAAAGTTTTCTGATAGATCTTCAGTGGCCCACTACCTCTCCCTAGATCCCACTACTTAAAGTTTCCAGAACCTTTCAACATTACCAACAAGTTATAAATTCTTGGTGGGTCAATCCGCTGATAAAGGAAAAGCCCTCAGGATCTGGTTATTTCTCTGGAGTCCCACCTCCTAGCACTGGGAACAACATGAGGAAGACACTGTTGGGAGAGACAGTTCATATCCAACACAAATAGTCCCTGCCTGGCCACCACTGTGAATTCAGAGTTGCTGGTTTGGGGTTCTGTTTTTATTTGTTCAATTTTCTCAGTCACGGAATTTAAAAAATTCCTCCTGGGTTTGGAACTATAGCTCACTTAGTAGAGTGCTCCCTTAGCATGCACGGTGCCCTGGGTGCTGGCCTCAGTACCACATAGTCAATTGTGGTAGTATATGCTAGTGATCCCAGAGCTGGGTGAGGAGAAGGCAGGGCACCAGAAGTTCAAAGTAATCCTCAACTGTATACTTTGTTTTCAGTCTTGGCTACCTGAAACTCTGTGTCAAAAGAAAGAAAAGAGGGGGATTCATTTCACTGTGGTTTTTTTGCTTCCTTCTATTCTGGGTACACCTTTTTCCTTACTGTTCTTTTGAACCTCACCATAAACTGGGTACAATGCGTTATGATTCTGTGTGACTAGTTTATGTCAAGTTGACACAGGCTAGAGTCATCTGAAAAGAGGAAACTTCATTTTTTAAAAAAATTCCTTTATATGATCTGGTTGTAGGGCATTTTCCAATTTGTGATCAATGGAGGGGGCTCAGCCCATAGTGGGTAGAGCTATCCCTGGTCTAGTGGTCCTGGGTTCTATAAGAAAGCAGACTGTGTGAGCCATGAAAAGTAAACAAGCAACCCCTCCATGGCTTCTGCATCAGCTCTGCCTCCAGTGTTCTGCCTTGTTTGTGTTCCTGTCCTGACTTTCTCCAGTGAGGGACTAGGATGCAGAAGTATAAGCTCAATAAACCCTTCTCTCCCTGACTGCTCTGGTCATGGGGTCTCATCGCGGCAACAGTAGCTCTAACTAGGACAGATTCCCCAGTTTACCCATGAGGAAACAGAAGTCAGGTAGCAAGAGGCAGTGCTGGGACCTAAAGCCAGGTTTCCCAGTCACAATGCTGGCAGGGACACTACCTCGACACAGATGCCTTTTCTCTCAACATCTGGAAAAGCCGATGAGCCCTCAAACCTTCCATGAGGCTCCTTAGCACTGAATCACCAAACCCAAACATCCAAAGTCTGTGTGGGCCACAGCTTCCAGGAACAGAAGCCCTCTTTCTCGAGTGGGGATTGGCCTATTAACCCACCCTTTGTTTAATGTAGGACAGCTTCACAGTACCCATAAATCATTCTCCAGTTCGGTCTACTGGGCAACCTGAGTGGAGAGAGGCAATGTCACATGCAGGGGGAGTGTTTAGCCTTCTGGACACCATCATGATGGCAAAGCGAAACCAGAAATGTCATATGGAGCTGTGAACCTAAAATAGATTACAGCCCAGACCCAAACACAGGACCCGGAGAGGAGAGGAATGGAGGTCGCTCACTCAAAGCGCAGTTGTGAGGTTTGTAGCCCAGCAAATGAATCACGCAGTGTTACTACCTGCCACAGCCCTCCTCGAAGCTGCATGCTGTGGGAGCTGCTTCCCATCAGTCACTTCTGCTTTTCAGCTTTTGATCAGAATCTGGATGGGGCATCAAATCGATCCCTGAAGGTTTATGTCGAATACCCAGGACTGCTGCCAGATGCCATAGCGATGAGGGAGAGAGAGTAGCCAACCTCCACCCTGACTCACTCTGACACAATGTAGTTAAAAAGAGAATGCTCACTGGGGAAACATAGTCCTCCCCACTCTTTGGCTTGTTTTAGATAGCATCTCACTATGTAGCCTAGGTTTGCCTAGGTCTCACTATGTAGCCTAGGTTTGCCTAGGTCTCACTATGTAGACCAGGCTGGCCTTGAACTAACAAGAGATCTGCCTCTGTCTCCAAAGCAGTAGAATCAAAGGCCTGCACCACCATCCTTGGTCTGAAACATAGTGTCTCTGGGAATAGACTCTAATGAGAGAAGATGAAGGGGGCGAGACTGTTATTTATTCAATGCCTGCTGGATGCCATGTACAGCTTAGGCACCTCATGAGTGTGGTCTGATTCGTGCCGTGATGATGTCTTTATTTTATTAAAAAAAGGAACCCAGATCAGCTAAGGAAACAGCCAAGTTTATTTCAAACCTGTAATCTCAGCACTAGGAAGGTGGAGGCAGAAGGATCAGGAGTACAGGGTCAGCCTGTGAGTTCAATGCCATCCTGGCTACAGGAGCGCACATCTCAAACAGCCAAAAAAAAAAAAAAAAAAAAGGCATGTATTTTACTACCTCCCCCTTTAAAACCTCTCATGAGCCTCTCTCTGCTTTCCTAGATTCTATCCAAATTCACACTCACATAAATGTTCGTATATAAATTAATGAATAGTTAATATATTCTAATAAAGTTTTGTTTTGTTTTATTCTGTGTTTGAGCAAAGTCTCTCTTTGTCACCCTGGCTGACCTGAAACTCATGGTTTTGAACTGACAGAAACCCACCTGTCCCTGCCTCTGGAGTGCTGGTATTAAAGGTATATGCTGCCTTGCCCAGAAAAAAAAAATTAATAGATATTTGTTGAAATAAAAAAAATCAAAACAAGCAAAAAGAGGAACAAATAAACAGATGAAATGAATTAAAATAAAATATTTTGTTTAGCCCAATACATACATACACAAAATACTGTTGTTGCAACCAAGAATAGACATAACAATTGTTAAAGCAATAAGCCATGTTTTTCAGGTCCCGAGTCTTTGGAAGCTGGTGTTTCACACTTACCGTGCATCTCAGGGTGAACTGCTCTGCTGCTGCATGTGGTCACAGCCTGGCACCTTGGCGCTGGGAGTCTTGTCATTCAAAGGCCCCGCAGCAGTGGGAGCAGGTGAGGAACACGCAATCTAAGAACACCAGCAGCAGAAAACGTCTTCAAGGGACTCAGGATGCTCCTGTGTACGTCTGAGGCATCATGCTTCTTGGGGAGCTCAAACCCTTTGGAATAGCTGGAAGACTTAGGGTCCCCTTCCCAGAAAAAAATACGAATATGCAAATATACACAAAGTTTAGCTCATGATCCCAGAAACTCCCCCAGCTCTTGGAAGCCCTGTTAAGACCCTTTGATTCCACATGGAAGACCCTGGTTCTAGAGGAACTGGGAAGGAAACACAGGCGTTGCACACGCTTTATTATTAACAACAAACAAACAAAACTTGGTTCTGCTGCTCTGAGTGCAAAACAGGCTGAGAGAGCAGCTGTAGCTGCCTGAGGAAGGAGCCAGGTTTCCTGGATTTTATATTTTCCCTCCACTCAGCCCTGCAGTATCCAGGGGAGGAAGAGAGGAACAACAGAGTCAGAGGGACAGAGCCAGTAAGACCCACAGACACACATGGAGATAGGGGCACAAATGGAGAAGTAACGAGGAAATGATCTAGTGGTTATTCAGGCTGAGAAGGCCCACAATATGCTGTCAGTGGAGACCCAAAAAGACGTGAAGTTAGCCCAAGTCTGAGATGTGGAAAGTGTAGGGTGAAAAGGGCCAAGGAAAAAAAAATGCCCTGCTCCTGACTACGGTCAAGACCTGGGCCAGAAAAATGCACCCTAACCCAGACTAGACTCCAGGACCAGGTATTGAAATTCCACCAATCCCTGAGTTTGCCCCAGAGTCTGATTGCAGAATCCCATCAATCCCTGAGATCCCCGAGCACAAAAAACTCAGCAATCCCAAGCCACCTTGGAAAACTCTGCCCCACCCCCAAGAAATGCTATATAAAGATCTGTAGCCTGCTCAGCTGGCCGCTGTTTCTCACCGGAGGCAGCCACCCTCCTAGAGTCTTCCTTCCCAATAAATCTCTTGAGTGAGATTTGTTGTGCC
>NC_022009.1:39848675-39860515 GCF_000317375.1 Microtus ochrogaster | reverse complement strand
AATGAGGTAGACTTCTTATTTTCAATAGCTTTGTTTTGTTTGAGACAAGGTCTCACTCTGTAGACCAGGCTGACCGGGAACTCATAGACATCCCCCTGCCTCTGCCTCCCTAGCACTGGAATTAAAGGTGTGCAATTTCATCTGAGTTTTTCGGTCACATCTGTAGCTGTTCCACCTCAAGAAACGCCCAACGGTAGACCGCTCAGCCATCAGGGAGTAGCACTGCTTGAGGAGAATTAGGAGGCGTGGCCTTGTTGAAAGAAGTGTGTGGACTCTGAGGTTTTAAAAGCCTAAGCCAGGCTCAGTGGCTCTCTCTCTCTCTCCTGCTGCCTATGGATCCAGATGAAGAACCCTCAACTCTTCTCCAGCACCTTGTCTACCTGCGAGCCACCATGCTTCCTTCCATGATAATAATGGACTAAATCTCTGGATTTATAAGCAAGCCCCCAATTAAATATTTTCTTTTATAAGAGTTGAGTTGGTCATGGTGTCTCCTCACAGCTACGGAGTGCTAAGTAAGGCTGTTAGTTGCCTCTAGCATTCTTTGCTAATTCAGACAACGTTATATGTAAATTAGTTATTGCAATTTTGATATGACTAACTACTTTCATCTGTTGGTTGATTGTATGGAATGAAGATGTTACAAAAAATGTTGTAGGTTTCTGTTAATAGGATTAATTTTATAAAACTTTACAAAATGAATCATTTACTCTTGACAAGGTACTCACTGTCTTGGAATACACTTTTAACATAGAAAATTAAAAATCATTTCTTTTTGGACTACAACTTAAAAGTACATTGCCTTCTTATATAGCCTGACACTAAAAAACATATTTATTGTATAATCTTGAAATATAGAAATAACAATTTAATGTTAACAAAAAATATGTATTATCATGTTTTCAAATACTAGATATGTTCATTTAAAGTAATTGCCCCAATTTTCAAATTTTTACCTTACCAATTATTTTCTAACCCAAACTGCATTTTCCTTGAGATCCTCTGTTTTTATTCATTAAATAATATCTGATATTGTTACTATTTAAAACAAATACACGAAGTTCATCATACTTGGAAGCAAGGAATGCCACTTAAACACTCTCTGTTCAGAATCATTCCTTAGATGCTGACTTTACCTGACTTCTAGCTGCCTGTTCCTTATTCAGAAGACTGATATAATCAAACAGCTAATTACAGTCACCTTATCCTTCTGCAAACTCTGATCATGGTCTAGCCAGTTGTACTAACCTCACATCAGCTTTGTATTTAACCTTGTGTTCTATTGACTCACGTTGATCTTCTTGTAAAAGTTTGCCTCGTGGAACTTTGTCCTTAGTGTTCCCCACAAAGTCAGACAGCTGTCACCTCCTGACTTGCGTTCTGGATCTCTGTCAACTGTTAAGTTCCATCACAGCCCCTTGGACGGACACTTTCGTGACGCACTCTCTAACTACCACTCCCTCACTGACCTCTCAGCCTTGAAGAGGAGAGATTGGTGTTCCGAGTCTGAGTGACCTCCTAAAGGGAGCTAATGAGTCACGAGCCATCCAACTCAATCCTCTCTTGTCGCTCTGGGCATTGTTTTGGAGAGTCGGAACTAAAACAGCTGACCTGAAGCCTCCTTTGCCTTAAATCTCTGTTCTTGTCAGCTCAGGACCAGCTCGACCCCCTGCCTATCTCAGTACTCCACAGTTAAAAAGGGCCAGCTCTGACTACTGCTAAGGATGGGATTTGTGTTCTCCTCATGAACAATGCCAACAAACCCTAAATGGTTTGAAATGGGGCCTAGAGACAAGGACCAGAAATAGTCAATGGCAAGACTCCTCCTATGTATGGGCTTCAGTTCCCTCCCACTCTCGCTCCTCCCCAGATCACTCTTTCCTCCTCGTTATCCTTATACTTATGTTTTACCCCGTCTCTTAAACGCTTCCTTGCTGAACTTCCTTTCAGACCCAAACAAAGTGTTCCATGCTAGCTCTCCTAATGGTTCTCACTGTACAACAGCTCCATTGGTTTCTGATATATTTACAGAAAAGACCTTTTAGATGCTGTAGGAAAACAGGTTAAAAAGGACGTTGGTCCCTTCCACCCCAAGCCAGATACAATTCTTTATTTTAGTGCTCTATTTTCCCCTGACCCTTGCCTTTGGGTCTCTGTAGCTCCCAGCTGCTTCTGCTAGCTCACTTATATAGAGAGAGGGAGAGCCCTGGCTATATGGAAATACCACTGTCTCTGTGAATCAGCTCCATGCTCACTTCCCCTCAGCAACGCACTCCATTTCTCCTACTTCTGTTCCTCCCTAACCCTCAGCCTTCCCAGAAAAATCAGCCCTTTAATAATTATTTTCCCAGTCTCCTCAGGAGTGGAGGGCAGCACTCGCCTGATCCACGGCAGTCAATCAAGTTTAGAATCACCCCCTCTACATGACCAGAGGATCCCTTCTTCAATGGACCCAGAACTAGCCCCTCAGACAAAGATCCTCCTCAGCAGAAAAGGCTATAATACCACACCCTGCATTTTTAAATATTCCCTTGGAGTTAGGAATAATTATTTACTGCCCAAAGACTACATGTCCCAACTTCCCTTGCAGACTATAGAAGTCGTTTCTGCTCCTATAAGGGGGCCGCATCTCACCTTCTATAGGCATTTTGGCCATCCACACCTGTGCGTGAGGAAAAGCGCCCTCACTGTGAATAAACACGGCCCCGCCTAAGATTGGAGCAAGCCTCTCTTTCTGCCTTCCTTCTCTCTACAGCTGCCCTAAATAATCTAACAGGAGTGGCTGGCTCTTTCATGCTACAGAAGAAAACCAAGCCTCAGAGACAACCAACTGGCCCAGGGTCTGGGGAAATGGCAGACCCAAGCGTAGCTCTGCTGTCCTGTGCCCAGCTGAGTTCGATGGGGTCAGGAATCTCCTGGTGTCAAAGATTCCCAGGCACCGTCGCCCTTACAGGCTTCCCCCTGTGTTAACTGCCATTGTCTCTGAGCTGCAGCTACACAGCAGCCTGACAGAAGCTGTGATAAATAATAGTCCAAGCTCAAGTTCAACCTGCCAAGCCATCAGCAGTTTTGACACCTTGATTCCCAGCCTTCTGGTAACTACTAAAAGGTATACTGTTTTGAAGCCTTAATATTACCTTTCTCTGGAGAGGAACATTGACGGGAGAAAGGTGGGCTACCACTGAAGACATGTACCAATTATGTCTGGGCGCTCTTGAATGTTTTTGCATTGAATGTCCTGCTGGGCAAGGAGCCCTGTCCCCCGGATGAGACAGTGTGACTGCACCCAGTCCAGGTGAATAATTGCCTAACTCCGCCCTGCTCTCCCACTCCGAGGGGCCGGGGGAATGAAAGCTTGCTTAAGGTTAGTGCTGTGTCTGTCTGAAAGTTTCCAGTATCACTCAGGAATGTGTGTGTGTGTGTGTGTGTGTGTGTGTGTGTGTGTGTGTGTGTATGCGTGGGCGCCCGTGCATGCACTTTGGGCATGAAGCATGCACATTGTGATAATGTCTGGGAGAAGACTGTGAGCCAGGGTGATGAATTTAAGAAGTTTTGGTGCAGGAAGCACATTGAAGGGCAGAGGTCAGATAGCGTGGTGGGGAACGGCATCTACAGGTAGCTTGCATGGAACATTTTTCCCGCGACAGTGAGAAAGGAGTTAGCATGGAAGAAAGCCACCGCGGGATTAGACAGGTTGCATTGTGGTAAGGTAGACATAAGTGTCTATCATCTAACGTCTACACGCCCATCTGCCTTAAGTGTGTTTACGGTGTTGTGTGACCTGCAGACACCGCTGCTCTAAAACATTACATCATCCCTGAAGAAGGCCCTGCGCCCTTCATAAGACATTCCCTTGCGCTCACCCCTTCAGCCCTGGCAACGGCCAGTTGTTCTGTCTCTCTGGATCTGATCTGCCAGACCTGGACACATCATAGAAAAGGGGCCGTATAGCCTGTGACCTCAGCACTTAAAAGTTGAGGCAGGAGGATTGCAGGTTTGAGGATAACCTAAGTTATATAAACAGACCCCATTACGAAAGAGATTGGATGGAGGGAAGGAGGGAGGGAAACAAAGGAAAGAGGGACTAAAGGAAGGAAGGGAGGGTGCTTCTAGAAAACTGCTCAGGGCAGCTGTGTCCCCACCTTCCCACTGGCAATGCAGATGCTTCCTCCTCGTGCCTGCTCATCCTTGGTGTTTCACACTCTTTTAAATTAGAAGATATTTCTTTTTAACCAGAAGTTTTCCTATGGAGTACCTAGTCTGCATTCACTGGGTCACTGGTAGAGATAGCGGGAAGCAGACAGCCTGGCCCACAGCCTGTGGGAGTCAGGTCTCTCCTTTCACTATATGAGTTTGGGATATTAACCAAGCCAGTTTTGATAGCAAGAGCCTTTACCTGCTGACCCACCAGCCCCACTCCCGTGAGCTATCTGACCATCCTCTTTGTAAAATGGGAATGTTCCTACATATCTATGTGTTCTGAGTGTCTGTCTGGGAGACAGACGGAAGAGGGCCTCCAGGATTGACATAGATCCCAGAATGCAGTGGCTGCTTGTGAACAGAACTCCCTCCCTTAGGGTCACAGGAGAAAAAAGAGACGTCCAAGTAGTAAAAACAGCCATTTCCTTTTAGTCTGGCCCTATTTGTGGGTCTGTTTGCTAATGGGAAAGTGGCCTCCATGTGGACCAAGAACCTGCCACCAACATGCTCCCCCTGGCTGATCTGCGGGCTTGATAGAGCCACCTCAGCTTCCCCAGGAATTCCTGTGTTCAGCATGCCTTGGGACCTACTGACTGGATCTGTCCCATGGGACTGCATTAACAAAATACTACAAACTGCTTGGACCTCCCCAAAAAACCTCGTTTCCTACCTATTCTGATGACCAGAAGCCTAAAATCAAGGCATCACAGCTCCCTGAAGATCCTGGAGGTGTCTTCCTTGCCTTCTGGTGACTGCAGCTAACCCTTCACTGACAGAGACACTGTCCTTGTCTCTGACTTTGACTGTCACCTGGTCTGTGCTATACAAGCTCCTGTTTTGTCAGGTTGCCTCCCAGTAGATTACAGCCCACCCTAGTCCAGTGGGACCTCTTCTTCCTTGACTCTCTCTACAATGGCCCTGTTTTCCTTCATCGGAGGAGGGTTGGGACTCAAGCACATGATTTTAGAGCATGTAGCACTGGTTTAGCACAATCATAGAATCCGGTTTTGTGAAGTGCAGCAATTAGATAGCCAGGGCAGACCACAAAATCATGACTACAAATTCAAGTGCTGCACCCTGAACAAGTGAGAACCTAGGAAATCTGCCTTTGAACAAATCTCATTGGTCCCTATTTAGCTTTTAAATTCACTAGGGACTAGGACACAGCTCAGTGGACAGTGCTTGTCCAACATCTAGCATGGTGGAGCCCTGGGTTGACTCCCTTATTACCTGGAGCTGAAGACTATCACAATTTAAAATGACAAACCAGAGGACCTATAGAGGTGACTAATTGGATAGGAGCCCTGGGTCCTTTTCCAGAGGACCTGGGTTTGATTCCCAGCATCTACATGGTGGTCAAGTGTAATTCCTATTTGGGAGATCGAAGGCCTTCTGACCTCCATGGGTACCAGGAACGCACGTGGTGCATACACATCCATGTAGGCAAAACACTCATGCGCATAAAACAAATAAATCTGAAAAAAATGTTTGAATGACAAACCAGGACTGGAGAGGTGACTCAGTCAGTAAAGTGCTTGTTGCACAGGCTGAGGGCCTAAGTTTGGGTTCCCCATCACCCGTGTAAAACCTGGGTGCAGCAATGTGTATCCATCACCCCAGTACTAAGGCAGATCACAGGAGTGCGTGTATGACCCCAGTACTAATACAGGCAGATTCCTGGAGCTTGCTGGCCAGATAGCCCAGCCTGATAACTCTAGGACAGTGAGAGACCCAGTCTCAAAAAATAAGGTAGAGAAAGAGAGAGAGCCAATCTCTGGGTTTCCTTCACACAGACATACATGTACCTGCAAACATGTGTGTGTGTGCATATTCATATAAACCATTAAAGTATACATTGTATACATAGACATAACACCCGCCCACATATTACAAAAGGTCTGAATGGATATATGCAAATTTTAACTAATTGTGTATGACTGATAGAGTTGGGTTTGATATGAGTTCCTCCCCCCTCGCCCCGGTTTGCTTATCTGAGTTTCCTAGTCTTCCGGCAATAAGCATATATTGCCTTTATAAAAGCCATAACCATCTTCTCCTTGCTGGCTTGATGTGTTGATTAGAGCCTGGATGTGTGGAACCGCTGGCTCATAGGGAGCTACCGGCTGGAGGCTGTCACAGATATCTTTCCTGGGAAATACTATTTCATCCATGACTCCACAGAGCCCACACCACCGCCCCCATGGTTCTCTCTGCCCCAGCCCCCAACAGCTGCCTGGCTCAGATGGGAAAGGCACCCAGTGTGGCACTGGCCACTGTGTGCGCAGGAGAGGCCCTAGGATGGAGAATGAGGTACCGTGGCTCCTGATCGCTTTCCCTGATTTACATCAATTTACATTCTGCTCTCAGTAATCTACATGAAAATCAGGCAGCCACCATCTATTCCACTAGTTTGCAGTGGTCCAAGGAGGCTGGAGGCTGGGAGGAGGAACCCAGCGGGCCTCCTCACATCCCAAACCCTGGGCAGATTAATTTGTCAACCAAAACAAGAGCTGGCATTGTAATCAGGGTTTCCTAGCACTCTGTTCCTGTCCCCAAATTGGATAGATAAATGGATATTTGTGGTTTATTAACCTGAATGTGTTGTCTGTCTTCATTTTCCGTCTCTTTCCGCGAAGAGTCTCAGAAGATGGCCCTGTCCTGTCTATCATTCTTCCAGCAGTAACTCTCTGAGGTCTTCCATGTGCCAGGCTGCTGAGAGCCAGAAGGGAAGGCGAGTGCCTCTGCGCTCAGTTGAACTTGATGTTCTGGCCCTTGGCTTGTTCTTCAAAACAAGTTTCAAGGTAAATTTCCAGTGGCCTGAATACAAAGTAACAGATACTAGCATACTGCTCCTCCAAACCTCCATTGTAAGGAAAATACAGGACATTTTTCAGTGATCCCTATCCTCAAGCCCCCACCCAGTCAATAGCTCCAGTCCATTGGACAACCATGTCCTGATGGCTGTACATAAGTAGACATGAAAGAGAATACCCAGAATTCTCCTATACAGGGGCCTATACATAAGTAGACATGAAAGAGAATACCCAGAATTCCGTGCAGAGGGTGTTCAAACATGATTACCATATGTAGGCGATTCATCTATGCTTGTATAGATCAATAACTGGTCCTTTTCTACCTCTGTGTAATATGTAATCACATGCCTGCACCATGATGTATTTTCCCACACTCTGGTAGAGGAACACTCTGTTGTTTCCAGTTAGGGACAAGCTATCACCCAGCTCTGATCACTGCTGGTCTTGTGACTGGTATAGTCCCAGAGATGTCACTGGTGACATTGAGAATCTGCCTGTATCGGCCTGAGTCGATTTTGCCCTCCTTGTTTTCGAAATTCTGCCTCTTCGATTTCTAGTTCCTGGCCCCTTCTTCCTTGTCTTCCTCTGCCAACATGTTGGAAGATGTGACTACCGCCCCATAGGGCAGCCTCCTCACTAGAAATTCCCCCTGGGAGGGTCACCCACATCTCTTCTTCTTTGTAGAACCAGCTGAATCCAGTTTGCCGTTTTTCCAACACCCACTGATTTTGCATCCCAACACTGGTCCAGGATGGACACCGGTGAAGGTCAGTTTTGTACTGTCAACTGGATCAGACTTAGAAGCATGTAGGAAGTTGTTGAGGGACAGCCGTTGGGTCTGTCTGTGAGCGCTTTCTCAGAGAGAATTAACTGAAGACTTTCACCTGTCCTGGGTCATAGGCCACACCATGCGCTAGGCTCTCCCAACCCCCAGCTGGACTGAATAAAAGGGGTAAAGGAGGGAGTCCCAGCAAGTCCCTCTTCTCTTCTCCCCAATCCACTTGCCTTCATCTTACTGGCTTTGGTTCTGACTTACTTGTAGTGGTGTGATCGGGCTGGCTTGTGACGGAGAACGGGCTGCATCTGCTTGTCCCCAGGGATGTCATCAAGCCACACTGCAGGCACCAGGTGAGGCTGCAGGGGACAGGGTGGACCAAGGTAGAATGGAAACTGAGACTCATTGGCACTGATCCTCATGGGAAGGCAGGACCACTGCCTGCTCTTGGTTTTTATCCTCCCAGAGATGGGTCCCTGTGAGTCAGGCCTTAGACACAGTGCATGCGTAATCAGTACTTTGAGCATCTTATAAAGTGTGGCATGCTGCCCATATGTAGTCAGCTGGCACACCAGACGTTTCTGCCAGTCACTTCTTGAACTGAAGCTATGACCCAAGTCCTGTTTCCACCTTTGAACAGACTATGCATGGCCCACATTCAATAATTGTCCCTGGCTTCTCTTAGCACAGTAGGGCCAGGTCACCCTCTGAGGGGATGGCCCCACTGTGAAGGCCTCCTAGGCTGTGTAGTAATTAGATTCTCCACCATGGCCCAAATTCCTGCTCCCCTCTAACCCAGAGAATGCCTGGGGAACATCATATCGCCTTCTGCGGTGCTTCCAGAACTTCCAGGGGTGGAGTCCTCCTTATCTCCCCAGACATTATTTAAGCTTGCAGAAGAACAATGAGATCTGTTTGGGCCCCTGACTTCTCACCTAACCAAGCTGGGGGCTGTTGCCCCCTGACATTCATGGGGAAGCCATCCTGAAAAGACGTGTACATTTTCGAAGTGTTTAAGAATGGAAAGGGGAAGAACTGTCTGCGTTTCCATGTAAAGCGGCCCCAAATTCCTGCCCTGTGGAACACTGAGAGTCCTGAAGCCGGCAGCTACCTGGCTCCATTCCCTACCCCTGCCCTATTTCAGAGCAAGGAAGCCAAATTCCCTTCTCATGTCTATAAATAAAGGGCTTCGTCCACAGGCAATTAGATGGGAGCATTTTTCCAACCAGTGTGTATGTGAGTTTCATTTCTCCACCAGTGTTTAGTCAGAGATGTGAGTTTCAGCCTACAGCTATGTGCTATAGCAGAATCCTCTCCCCAGCACCCAGTTCCTCCCGCCTCTGCCTCAGCCTGGGTTTTATGTAGAAATTCTACTTAGGAATAGGAAAACATGTACCAAAATCAATCCTTCTTTCCTTCTTCCCTCCCTCTCTCCCTTCCTTATGTCTTTCTTTTTCCTTTTCAAAGTTTTTAGATTTTGAGTGAGGGTCTCAGGCAACCCGTGGCCTCCTGGAACTTCCTCTGTAGCAGAGGTTGGCCTTAAGTCCCTGTTTATCGGCAGGCCAGGGTGGTGCACACCTTTAATCCCAGCACTCGGGAGGCAGATGCAGGTGGATCTTTGTGAGTTCGAGGCCAGCATGGTCCACAGAGCGAGTTCCAGGACAGGCTCCAAAGCTATGGAGAAACTCTGTCTCAAAAACGCTGGGGTTACAGATGCATACGATCCCCTTCCTGTCTCCCAAATTCTTTCAAGTCCTACCGAAGGCTATGGGATTAACGTCTGGTTCATACAGACTATTCTACTTCTGTTCTTCTGGGAAGGGTGGCAGATGTTCTTTTCCTTTTTAAAAATATTTATTTTTTGTTTTATGTGTATGACCACTTTGCCTGTATGCGTGTACATGCAGTATGTGTGTGCTAACGCCTGCAGAGACCAGAAGAGGGGACTGGATCTCCTAGGATGGATTTAGTGATGGTGGTGAGCTTTCATCTGAGTACAAGGACCTAAACCCAGGTCTGCTGCAAGAACTGCCACACATCCTTGCAACTAGCAAACAGGGACAGGCACCCAGGAGCTAAACAGGCCTGTCAGTAGTCATCCATGGGGAAGGCTGAGCAGTTTGGCCAGTGTTCACAGGAAGGTCCAAGGAAAGCAGACTTCAGTGAATAGGTAATATACAGTAGGCCCAAGGTACTGTCCATCTGTCAGTCCATCCATCCATCCATCCATCCATCCATCCATCCATCCATCCATCCAATACTTTCCAATTCTACTGCACAATAGGACCCCTCATTTTCCCATGTGGAGCTCTAGAGTGTGGATGGCCCTTCCTAATTTTTCTACGTTGTTCCCCTACATAAGTCAACCATTGGACACCAATACACTTGGCAATGAGTGACCAGCTGAGGGTGGTTAACTTAGAGAGACTCACCTGAGGGTCTCTGGCTACCAGTGTTGCTAGTGGATAGGGAGACAAAGGCCAGCATGTTGAAACACACACACACACACACACACACACACACACACACACACAGAGAGAGAGAGAGAGAGAGAGAGAGAGAGAGAGAGAGAGAGAGAGAGAGAGAGAACACCAATCATGCTGGATTAATGTCCACTTTCATGGCTTCATTTCAATTCAAATTATCTTCTAAAAGCCCCCACGAGTCAAGTGTAGTACATGACTGTAAGTCCAGCATTCTAGACAACTTGAGCTCTAGTCCAGCCTACACTACAGATTAAGACCCCATCACAAATGAACAACAAAAGGCTGCACTTCCAAACACTGGCACCTTCTGAGGAACTCTGGAGAAAGGCTGCAGCACACGTGTTTAGAGAGGACAATTTGGTCCCTAACAGTGACAGCAACCAGTGTCATCAGGTGCGTATGGCCTGTAAGCATGGTGATGATCACTTGGTGTGAGACCATCCCACCTGCAAGGTTGGAACAGAGCTGTTGTGGCTTGCTCCATGACACACGGAGAACAGAGGAACATGCACAGCTCAGACATACCGTCCTCTGCACGCCTTCCTGAAGTCATTCCATCAAGACCCGGAAGTGCTCATGTCTGTTTCATGGATGCTGACAAGACCGGAGGCCCCAGGGTTAACAAACAGAGTGGGCAGTGTTGTCACGTCCCCTCACTTCCCTTAGCATACCACTGATGGGTGCACATGGTAGGCTCTCATTTCAGAAGAGGAACCCTAAATTTAGGGACCACCCTTTTAAAATGAATAAGGGGAAACTGGTTCTTCTCATCATTAGAAAGGGATGGAACTACATGCTTTGGGTTGGTTCATTGAAAACTTCACTCTGAAGAGAAAACAAGCCAGCTAAAAGGATGCTCATCTTCAACAAGACCCATACTTAGAAAAGATCTTTCCTTGTTTGCTTCTGGGAGGACCAGGGCTCACCTCCCATGTTCCCTGCTACATTCTTAAACCCTACAGTAGAGTTCAGCACTGATACGTACTTGGGGACATATCAATGCAATGCAAAGGGCCAGAGGCTCTGATGGGGTGACCATGGTGAGAAATGCCAGTCAAGGAGCTGCCCAATGGTCTGGAAACATAAAACTTGGTCTTTCTGGGATGAATACCAGGGCACAAGTGTTGAGCAACTCAGTGCTGTGCTTCCAACACGAGGCCTCCCTTTGTAGTGGCCTCCGGGAACATCAATGGGACACCACAGTGAGATTGCAGGGGAAGCCTGCGGTTTTCATGATGGAAAGTATTAATACGTGTGTGCGTGTGTTTAAACGAAGAAAAGAAAAGAAAGAAACCAACAACTAATGTGTTCCTAAGCAAGAAATAACCACTCTCACTGAATGGTCAAGGGCTTGAGGGTGTGAGCTCTGGAGTCAGACAATCTGGGCTCCGTCTTGCAGCTCTCTGTTTGCCTCACTGGATTGAGTAATGGGATTGCTAGTGCCCCACAGCAGGGGCTGGAAGGTGGGGGGGGGATGGGCTCTGTGGCAGCTTGAAATGAGTTCACAGAGTTTGCAAGGAAGACAGGGTCCTCCTGGGCTATTGAGTTCAAGCTTTGCCTGAAGGG
>NC_022009.1:39837057-39848148 GCF_000317375.1 Microtus ochrogaster | reverse complement strand
GGAGCACTATAGGAGCTGAAAATGAGACAAAGAGTCTTCTTCCCAGATGACAGAGCTAGACTTACAGTAAGTTAGAAGAACAGTTAACAGAGAGCCCTCAGGAAGATCAGCAGAGAAGGATGGGACTGAGAGTCAGTTCTGAGCAGGCTCACCTCCTGCCTTCTGTAGGAAGCATATGTCTGGAACTAGAGGATGACCCTCTGCGGTGGTTTGAATGTGGCATGCACATGATTGAACTCTCGGTGCCCGGCCAATGGCACTGCTTTAGGAGCCTGTAAGCCTCCTTCCCTGCTAGTCCTCCCGGTGGCTCTCTAATGTGTGTTCTTCTGGTTCCTAGACAAGTCCTCCCACACCTGTGGCTGCTGCCTCTGCCTCCATCTTCATCTAGCAACCTCTCCTCTTCTGACTTTCTCTGTGTGCATGTGTGCAGGCATGTGTAGGCTAGAGTGTGTAAGTTTTACATGTCATTTCTCAGGTGAGTTTCTTATTTTGGGGGGGTGTGGTGGGATTGTTGATGCTGTTGGGGTTTGCGGTTTGGGGTTTCATTTTGGTTTTTGAGACAGTATCTCTCACTTAGCCTGGAGCTATCCAAGTTTAGAGTAGGTGAACTAGCAAGCCAAGATCTCCCTGCTCTCCATGTCCAGTACTCTGATCCATGCCTCCATTGTTATAGCTATTCTCTCTGTGTGTCACTTGTCCTCTTTCAGTGAAGATGGCTGTAGACCGGGAGAAGGATGCTCTCCTCCTGTAAGACCGATGAGTCTTAATTCACTACATCTGCAATGGCCTGATACGCACAGCAGCATCCAGTGGCTCTAGAATGGATGCAGATTCAACTCAGTACAAGGCCAGGCAGACATGTGGAATCTCTATCTTTTAAATATAAAATATGTGTGTACACACACTAAGGTATATGTGTAGGTGTGCATGTACAGGAATGCATACGTTTATAGAGGCTGGACAAACTCAGGTGTTATCCTCAGGAATGCAATCCACCTCCTTTGAGAGTCTCTCACTGGCCTGAAACCCACCCATCGGTCTAGGCTGGCTAGTCAGGAAGGTCTGAGGAGCCTCCTATATTTGCCTTTCCAGTACTGGGCTTATAGATGCCGGGCATTCTAAAAGATATATTGATTTGATTTGATTTATGTGTTTGTGTGCACATGTATGTAGGTGGCCAAGGAAGCTAGAGAGGATATCAGATCTCCAGAGCTGGAGTTAGACAGTGAACCACTTGTCTGGGTGCTGGGAACTGAACTCTGGTCCTCTGAAAAGGCAGCAAACACTCTTCACTGATGAGTTGTCTCTCCAACCCTGGGCAGAACATTTATGTGGGTTCTGGGAGTTGAACTCACGCTTGCAAAGCAAACACTTACAGACTGAGCCACCCCCCAGCTGCTCGACCTCAATATTTTGGGTAAGAAAACATGAAAATCATGTCACTTATTTCAGATCATAACTGGAGCCAGTGACAGACCCGGGAGCGATTTTGGACTATTGACCACCACCTCTTCTGGCCTTCAAGGGCACAGTGACACAAGGACCAGCTGAAGCCCAAGTCCTATGCCTCCAAGTCTACCACTAGCCCCATTTCTGTCCCCAGCCTTATCCAAATCCCTTCATACACAAGCCTGGGTGTCCCTTCCAGAATATTCTCTGCCTTCACAGTAATTTCTTACTTCTTGGTACTGCCCTTTGGACCAGTTACCAAAGGAGACAAATCCTGTTGGCTTTTTTTTTTTGGGTTTTTTTTTTTTGCCTCTTTAAAAACTAAATTCATAAATGGTGTTTGGCAAGCTGTTTACTACCCGGCTTTAATGGCCTGTTTATTACCTGCATCTGTGAACACGCTCCTCATCCTTTACCCTCACTAACCATCAATTTGGAAGTCAGCTTTGGCATTAACCATGCCTAGACCTAAATGGCTGCAGACAGTTGATTTTATGACCGAGCCTTGTCTTGGAAATGGGGGACCTGTCATCAGAGACGTGACTTAGGTGTGCAGCAGGCCACACGGGGCTGCAGGAAGATGGGGGTTAGGAGCCTGGATGCAGAGGCATGCTGAGTCTTGAGATAGACCATGCTTCTTTTTACTGCAGACAGACAGCAACTTTATTTGGTGTTAGCATCAGAACATCGGTGAGGTACTTGGGGATGTGGCCCACTTGGCAGAGTGCTCACCTAGCAGGCATGAAGCTATAAGTTTGATTCCCAGCATCGCGTAAACCCTGGCATGGTGGCGCATGCCTGTGACACCAGCACTCAGGGAGGGAAGGGAGGAATATCAGAAGTTTATTTTATTTTATTTATTTTGCTTTTCTGAGACCGGGTTTCTCAGTAGCTTTGGAGCCAGTCCTAGAACTCCCTCTGCAGACCAGGCTGACCTCGAACTGGAAGAGCTGGGATTAAAGGAGTGCTCCCCCAGGCTACATAGGGACTGCAATGTCAGCCTTGGATACAAGAAACCCTTTCTCAAAAATCCAACAAGAAAAACCCAAAACAAAACTCAGAATGTCGGAGAAGGATAGTCAGTTTACTCTCTGGAAAACAAAACCATCCTCAGAAGGGCAGTCTGGAAAACATCTCCTTGGAGAGCCGCTATGAGAGAGAGCCTCATGCATTGACACTGACCGCAAATCTGATCATCTGGGCTTCGGGCATCTTTGTCCCCATCTGCTCCATGTCAAACTCTTGCTGGGCTGAAGGGATGCAGAAATGACTGAGATGCTCCTGGCCAACAAAGACAGAGGTACTTTCTCAAGATCTTGATACACTATTAGAGCTCAGGGCTGAGAGGGTAGACAGAGGCTAGCGATGTTGGCATGAGTCTAGACCACTGGGCAAAGAGTGGATCAGCTCACTGTGGCATTACCAGCCTGCTAATGATCCTCCAGGGCTAGTGAGAGAGGCCTGAAGGTTTTAGCTTCTACCTGCTTTTCACCTACGTTGTCTTGTGCCATCTTCTCCCCAGAGCCCCTGGAACTCCAGCCTCACCATCTGGAGAGGGATGTCGAGTACCCCAAAAATACATGTCCCTTTGGAAGCTCAGAATGTGACTTCATTCAAAATAAACCTTGGAAGGTATTGTTATCAAGACAGAGGCAGACTGGATTGGTGTGGTCTTATAGGAAGGGAAGAAGCAAAGGGACCCACAGGAGAAGAATCCTGTGGTGATAGAGAGTCTAGTCTCCTGCTTACTACCAGAAGCACAGAAGAGGTGAGAGAGGATTTCCCAAGAGCCTCAGGGAGTGAGTGTTCTGTGCTGCGAGGTTTCAGAGTCTTCAGCTTTGCAATCAGAATAGAACCCCTCTCTGATGCTTTAACCCACCTAGTTCCTGGTGCTTCATCAGAAGCCCCCAGGGACGCTGGCCTCCAGTGCTGCTGACGCACCTCCTGCCCGGGAGCCCTGTTCGTTGGGGGTGGGGTTTCTACCTGCTTTGTTGTCAGAAGCCCCAGCCAAGAGCTTCTGTTTTAAGAGAGTAGACTTAGTCCAAGCTTCTAAAACGATTCCTTTAAGGAACTGCCCTAGGCCTGGGGCTGAGGCTTGGTCTATGGTATAGTGCTTGCTTAGCGTGCGTGAGGCCATGAGTTCGAGCCCCAGAACCACATCGACTGGGTACTGTGATGCATGCCTGTAAATTCCAGCACTCAAGAGGCAGAGGCAAAAGAAGCAGAAGTTCAAGGTCATCCTTGGCTAGAAGCCAGCCTGGGCTATATGAGATCCTGGCTCAGAAAAACAAAACAAAAATCGCAAAAAGAACCTCACTCACTTCAGCCAAGGGAATTTTACATTGTTTGATTGGTTGGTTGGTTGATGGTGTGTGCCTGTGTGAATGCATGCCTCTGTGTGTGTGTGTGTGTGTGTGTGTGTGCACGTCACAGTATACATATGGAGATCAGAGGACAATCTGAGGGAGTTGGCTCTCTCTTTGCACCCAAGTCATGGCCCACCCTCCTGACAGTCCCCCCCCCCCACGACACTGTTAAATTCCCACAGGGCTGGGAGGCAACAGCACATAGGTGAAGTCTTAGTGTCTCTGTCTGCACTTGCTGCCTCTGCTACCCAAGATACACATCTGAGCTAGGGTCTCCTCCCACAGTGTCCAGAGGTTCATCACTATCGCCTCTAGTGTCTCTATTGCTGTGGTAAGTCAGGCCTGGTCTTAACACTGCCCAGAAAAGTGAGATGAAGACACTAAGCCAACCCAGTGCCTTGCTACTCTGACCTATTTCAGAGTCAATGATGACTTCAAACTTCTGACCCCCAATCTCTCTCTAGGGCTTCATGCATGCTTGACAAGCACGCTGCCAACTGAGCAAGAGCCCTTCTACTTTTTCCTAATTTTGAGACAGGATCACATGACAAGCTGAAGTTAAATTCCCTTGCGAACCCAGGAAGGCCTCAATCAAGGTCACAACCCTCCTGACTCGGTCTCTGGAGGAGCTAAGATTATAAACCGGCACTGCACTTGATTTGTTTGGTTTTGCTCTTGAACTTGAACTCAGGGCCTCAATAGTTTCAGAGCTCACATCTGCGAGATGTCCTGAGCGACCACATCTGGGTCCCACAGTCAGGAAAGGGGTACGTGGGATGATCTGGTACTCAGTGCAGCTTCTGCCTCAGACTAAGTGGTGGTTCCTTTCTCCCGAGGGCTCATTTCAGTGATGCTGATGTCCCTCCTGAGCGTTGACTAGGATTCCCTCCCACGTGTAGCAGCTACGGTAGCTGTAAAGCATTCATTCACATCCATTTGAGGTTTGGAACTCAATGTCACCTGTCAATTGTCAGCTAAATGTAATAAGTGTAAAAGAGAAAATTGGGGAGAAGAGACCCAACAGAGGAGGCTAGTCAGTGAGAGGAAGGAGTGAAAATCTCAGCAGGGATCCCAAGGAAGGAGGGGGCAGAATATGACCAGCTGCGACCACCTCCTCTCAGGGCTTGTAACACCCGGGCAAGAGTTGTGATCCCAAATGTAGCTGGAACCCTGTTATGGCCTGGATATGGGGCCAGAGGACAGCTCTGGGGAATTTGTCCTCTCCTTCCACCATGTGGGGCTGAGGCAAAGATGTTTATCCACTGAGTCATCTTCCTGGCCCCAAATTAGAATGTTATGCTCATTTACAAAACAGTTTTGCTTATCCCAAGTGTCTACCCATAGCTTCCACAGGTCTGCTCTCTTCAGCCTGGAGTGCTAATGGTTCCACGCTGCCCCAACCCCCAAATTTCAAAGCACCTGGGACTGACCTCTGCCTTCCTCTCCCCGTCTCCTTCCCTTGCCTTTCAGAATAACCCAGGGCCTTGATCTCCATGCTACTGTCTTCCTCCCTCCCTCCCTCCCTCCCTTCCTTCCTCCCCTCCCTCTCTCCTTCTCACCCTCTGTTCTTCTTCCCCCCTTCCTTCTCTTCCTCCCCCAAACCTCTTCCCACTGGGGACTGAGCCTTGCTTTTGTACATTCGGAGTAAACACTCTACCACAGAGCTGCACACCCAGAGAACAAGAGTTCTTAATTTTGTTGGTTTTTACTTTGTTAGTTGTTTGATATTTTGAGATCCTAGCCCAGACTGGCCTGAACTTATGATCCTCCTGCTTCAGCCTTCTCTGTGACCCCGTCACTACACCTGGCCAGTTCTTAATCTCACCATAATTGTATTTACCAATCTTATCTTCCACAGGCTGGCTTTATTTAGACAATACTTAACTTATTGAAGGCTACACAAATCCTCTTTTTAAAACACTAAAGCTGAGCCTTTCATTTACATATTTCCTTATCTGGGGTTTAGATGTGATAAACGTGGAGACAAGGGCCCAAGTTCATTTCCTCTGTAGATAAGAAGCCAGAGAAGACCACCTTCAGACCCAGCCCAGTCCTCCTCCAGCAGCTTGGAAGGCATTGGGATCCCCATTGTCCCTGGTTCCTTCCTGAGCTTTGGATTCCCCATTCCCGGTCAGCTCCCCACGCCAAGAGCATGACCCCACAATTCAATCAGTTCTAGAGAAGACTCCCATACCTTCCGGGCACATTACCTCACTTCATGCCTCTTCAGGAATGTCCTGGATAGTCTTGGGCCTTTGTTCCTTTTACTTAATTTTTAAGGTCTGCTTGTCCCGCCTTCTTGAAAATTTCAGTTGGGATTTTGATTGAAATTGCTTTATGTCTACAGCTCAATTTAGAGACAGATGTGTGAGGTTGCCGGCGTTGAACAGTTTTTCTCTAACATGTAATTTTCTTCACAAAAGTCTTCAATGTTTAAAAACATAATTATCCCCAGGTGCCTTTTATCTTCTTTTGCTGTTATAAATAGTGTCACCTTGGAAATTACATTTCCATCCATTTGTTACTGATGAATAAAAATATGATTTTTTTTATTATTGGTGTTTTATCTAAAATATACTTTAGTGAATACTTGTTAATTGTAATAATTTGTAGACTCTTGATTTCTTTCATATATGTATATATATTTTAAACATTTATTTTATTTTTTAAAGTGTGTGTGTGTGTGTCTGTGTCTGCCTATGGGTATGTATGTGGATATGAATGAAGATGCCTGAGGAGGCCAGAAGAGGGTGTCAGACCCCCGGAGCTAGAGCTACAGGAAGTGATGTTAACTGTGGAGCCATTTCTCCAGCCCCTTGCTCTTGCTGTTTCTGGACGGGGTCTCCTATAGGTCCGGATGGCCCCAGAGTCACTATTTCCACAACACTGACCTTGAACTTGTGAATCTCTCCCCGGCCTCTACCACCCAAGTGAGAGTTGCTTGCAGAGAAGCTGCCTTTGTATAAAAGCGGGGTTCATGTTTTAGTTGGAGGGGACAACAGCCACAAAGGGCTGGAGACGGGAATGGAATGATCTAGAGTTGTCAGAGGAACTGGGTAAGTCTCCCTCTCCAGATCTCTCACAGACGGGGTCCTCCATTGCTAACTCCCTTGTCTAGCACTTGACTCATTATCTGGGAAGTTCAGGCTGAGAGCCACACCCAGTTCTTCACTGGCTTACCCTACAGGGCTGGCTTCCAGGAATCTGGTCTCTGGAAGACAGAGCTGGGCCAAGCACTGCTGCTGTAATTGCCACACTCAGGGGGCTGAGGCAGGGAAATAAAGAATTCCAGGTATACTGGGCTTCAGGGTGAGAGCCAGGCCAGTTTGGGCCTACAAAGGGAGACTAGAGGGGAGGTGGGAAGAGATAGAGGAAGGGAGAGGAGGGGAGGGGAGGGGAGGGGAGGACAGGAAAAGAATAAAGACACAACTCTTCCTGCCCCAGCTAAGAACCGTAGCAAGTTCAGGGCAGGGTGCCAGGACCCTTTCTCTCCAACCAACCCTTAGTATCTTCTACTAAGGGCAGTTTATCCCTGCTCAAAGGCCTCTTTGCCCCCTTATGAAGGCCTTTGGTCCTTTTCTGGGGAGTTGATATAAATAAGCCTAAACTCCAATCCTCTCTTTTCTGGGCTCTGCCTTCCGCTTTTAGCCACACTCCACATCCCTCAAACCCAGCCTGGGTTCAAGTCGACCTAGTGCCCAGACGCTCCAGGGCCCTTTCTGACATGTAAGCTCATGTGTTAGCCCTTCTCACGGCTGCTACCTGCTTCTTTCCATTCAGTTAGTTCATGAAGTAACGGAGCTGGCATGGAATCCGGAGCTTGCTTATGGTAGGCAAGCGCTCCATCACTGAGGCCCTGTTGCCCTCTTTACCCTTCCATGTGCCAGAAGCTGCTCCTTGCCAATGCACCCAGAAGGGAACTTGGTCTTCTACCTGCCTGACCCCTTGGTCTGTTTGTTGTACATTTTACCCTCTGCCTCACCCTGGGCTCTGTCCTGTTTCCCTGGCAGCCCCTCTCCTGCTGTTGTGTTTACTCCTAGGTCTTCCAAATCTCCAGTTTCCAGCCTAGCTCACTTCCTGGCTCTTCATGCTGGGTTCTCCCATTCCCTCCAGAATGGTTCCTGATAGGACATCCATACAGTCAATGCCTGCAGTGACAAAGGAGTAGGTGACTAATATGGCCCTTGGCACTCCAAGAATGGTTCATCTTTGAGCTGGGACCCATCATAGTCCCGAGTGGTTTTGTCTCCTGCATCTTTGGCCGTCACCTTTCATGAGCTCAGCACTGTCTGGACTTGTTCTGTCTATGCCGATCTTAGCACAGTCGTCCTGGCAGCTGTGGGGAGGGCTCCCTACTTGCCAAGGGCTCCGCTTGGAGTGTAGCCAGCAATCCTCCTGCAGTGGATGAATGACCGGTGAATAAACAGAGATCCCATAAAGCACTTTACACAGCTTGCGACCTTTAATCATTCTTCCAAACAGCCCTGAGAGCTCAGCTTGTGGCTCAGGACATGTGAATGCGTGAGCAGCTCAGCGATTCACCTCAAGTGATCAGAAGCAGTGAACGGTGGGCCCGAGAGTCAGACCCACAACTGTTGTGTTTCCTGATCCAGGGCTGTGCTGTCCTTTCTGGTGGCCACTAGCCAAGGGTGGCTCCTGAGGACTTGAAATGCAGCTAGTCCAAATGCAGATGTGCTCTCAAAGGTAAACATGATGCAGACATTAGAGCATTTCTCTGCTCAAAAGCATGGAGAAAGCTGAGCATGTGCACGTTAGTAATTCCAGTGCTCTAAAGGCTAAGGCAGGAGTTTGAGGTCAGCCTGAGCGATGTAGCAAGATCTTGTCCAAAACAAAACAAAACAGAAACACATAAAATCAACCAATGACAACAAAAGCAAAGAAACAAAACTAATGATTTTCACTATGAATTATATTTTGACAGGGTATTTTTTTTTTACTTTTCATGGTATTTTATTATTATTACTGTTTGGTTAGTGTTTTAGTGATATTTTGTTATTACTGTTTGCTTAGTGTTTCATTTGGAGAAGGTGTCACACTATAAAGTGTTCCTAGAGCTGCTAGAATGACTTCAGGGTCTCGCGTAGCCCAGGTTGGCCTTGAGTTCCTGATTCTCCTGCCTCCACATTCCCAGTGTCGCCACATTCAACTCTGGTCCACTAAACAACAGGTTTCTGTGGTCTGATCATTCCAGGGACAACAAGTCCAAAATCAAGGAGCCTCAAAGGTTAGTTCTTTTATTTTCATTGATTTCTTAGTTTCTGAGATAGTGTCTGTCTTATTCTGTAGCCCAGGCTGGCCTGGAACTTCTATGTAGTCTTGGTTGCTTCCAGTTTGTGACCTCTCTGCCTCTGTCTTCAGGTGCTGAGGAGGTGAGGAACAGGATCCCATCACCGAGCTCAGGGCCAGCTTCTTCTGAGCTGTGGTGTCCATCCCAGCCTCAGGCTTCCTCAGGCTTGTTGATCAGGTCTCCTTCAGATACCCCAATGCTCCACCCTGTTCCCAGCACCCCAACTCCTTTTGCTCTGCCCTTCCGTCTTCATTCTTTTCTTCCTTCCTCCTTCCTTTTCCTTCCTTTTTTCTTTACAAAACATTTTTAGGTTATTTTATATGTATGAGTGTTATGTCTGCAAGCATGTGAAAACTAACAACATCAGTGCCGCCATGACAGGCTGCAGACTAGCAATACGGGGCCTGGACCTCACCCTTATAGCAACCAGGAAAAACCACAGACTGTACCCTGCAGGGGACCAATCAGAGTTGAGACAAACAAGTACTACATGCTCCAGAACATTAAGAATAGCTTACATAACTTGTATATAGGTTGCTGGTTTCCTTATAGCATTGTCAGTACCAATCCCTGTTTGACTCCTGATACATTACTCCTGCCCAATCAGGAGAGCAATCATCATCTGAATCCAGAATTCCCCTACTCCCCATCCCTATATGTTCCACAAGCATGCAGCGCCCACAGAGGTCAGAAGAAGGCACTGGATCCTCTGGAATTGGAGTTACAGAGGGTTGGGAGCCACCACTTGGTACGGGATTGTCTGTAAAAGCAGCAAGAGCTCTTCAGCAGGCAGCCAGCTCTCCAGCATGGCCCCACCCCCTCTCTTTATGTTTATCAACTGCAAGCATCTCATAGCATCCATATATATTTGCACATGTTCAGTCACATAACAGTAACACCACTGGTGTAATGATACTGTAGGCTGTGGGCTGTGAAACCTAAGGGCCAGCCCAGGCTGAGAGGCGGAGCCTAGGAGTAGAGGACCAGGTCTACCAGAAAATCCCAGCCATCCCCAGCTCTAGTTTCCTATGGATCCATAGACGTGAATGACTCCAGAGATCTCCCAGGACTCCCACACTGGGGCCCTTGCATCCCACTCTGGCAGCCCAGCAGTGTGCTGCCTACAGGATTTCTTCCAGAGCATCATTTTACTGTGGTTCACTTGGCTGGTGCTGCCATCCTGGGTGTGCCTGCTGAGGAGGCATCAGGGGCCGTTCCTGTAACTCACAGCCAGTTTGCACCAGGGCAGGAAGCGTGGGGATGCTTCTCTGCTGTCCTATTCCAGACTTTCCACTCCGTGTCTTAGCTATAGGATTGCCCATCTAGAAGGTTATGAGTAGCCTTGAGCCATTTTCTATGCCTTGCTGGCATAGGGCTCCCTGGAAAACTACAGTAATAACCTGGCCTGAGGTTGTCCTAAGGATTAGATGGGACCAGCACAGAGATCATGCCACAAATGGTATCTATTGCTAGCTATCTCCCATTTGTTGCTAAGAGCCAGATTTTTGGTATAAGAACAACATAGAAATCTTAGTTTGGAGAGGTCAAATGTATCCTCTGAATTAAGGGCATCAGGACAAACTTATGGAATATAATATGTTTAAAACGTATCTGGGAGTTTGGGATGCAGCTCAGTTAGTAGAATGCTTGCCCAGTGTGGTTAAATCTCTAGATTTGATCTCCCACACCACATAACTGGTCACGGTGGTGCATCCTGTAATCTCAGCACTCTAGAGGAGTGAAGCTAGCCTGGACTATTAAGGCTAACCTGGACTACATAGTGAGACATCTCCCCCCACCCCCCTAAAAATCAATCATAATAAAGTGGAGTGGAGACAGGAGGATCAGTTGTTTAAGTTCATCCTTAGCCACATAGCAAGCTGGAGACCATCCTGGGCTACATGAGACCCAGACTTTCACACCTGTGCTATGCATGTAAACACACACACACACATACACACACACACA
>NC_022009.1:39802689-39835008 GCF_000317375.1 Microtus ochrogaster | reverse complement strand
CATAGCCTCAACTTTATGGCAGCTGCATGGGCAGAGGCTGGAGCTCAGTGGTAGGACACTTATCCAAGTGTGAGGCTGGACTACAATTTCCAGTTCTCTCAAACAAAACAAAATAAAAACCCTAGGGTGCCAGATAGTGCCAGCATTGTGGAGGCTGAGGCAGGAGGCCCAAGAGCTCCCGATCAGGACTGGGGAGGTGGCTCATCAGATGCACAAGTCTGGTGACCCAAGTTTGATTCCCAGAACCCATGCAAAGGGAGAAGGAGATAACTGACTCCACAAAACCGGCCTTTCACTTGCACAATGTGCTCCCCCAAATTAATACTAATAAAATATTCTAATTCAAAAAGAAAAGAGTTCTATGCCTTCATTGCAAACAAACCAACACCACCACAAGAAAACAGAGGAAGTCCCTTGGTTATTATTTTAACTCCGTATTATTTTAACTCCGTATAAATGCGTGCTTGCTGGGTTTCCTGACCATCTGCCGTGGCTGGACACCTACGAGGCAGCAGGCATTGTTAGACGATGCTAGCGGACAAGAGAAGCAAGCACAGGTCCAACTCCCCTCATGAACATCCTCTGCACCTCACAAGACCGGTGAGTGCCAAAGAGCCCAGACTGGATCCCCACTGCAAAGATAAGACCTGGCCACTTGCCTTCTCTGGCCAGGTTTGCAACCTGATCCAGCCTTAAGCCTTTAAACCCCTAAAGTGTCCAGCGGGGAAGCCCCTCCTCCACACAGTCCAGCTGCTGTCTGGGAACCCAGGGGAGTGAGCCATTAGCAAGTGGGACTCATTTCCACGGACCTGTTTGCCAGTGATGAGGTGTGAGCTGAGGAAATGAGGGCCAGGCAGGTGAGCCCCTCCTCCCAAGTTATTTGTTTGACCTTGGCACTATTCCCCCCCCCCCCTCGCCCTGCCTGTGAGGATAAAGGAAGGCATTTCAACTTTGGAGAAGCGTTTTAAGCTCAGATGCATACTTAATTTCACATCACAAGTAGAACACAAATGGCTTTGAATAAAGGTAAAATGCGAAGACAAAGGAGGATGGAGTCCCTTTGAAAGAACCCTGGTCCCAGCCAGTCCTAGCAGGCAGCGGCCACTACTGTGACACCGGCACACCTGGAGTCCTTCCAGATCTTTCCTTCCTCTTGTTCTCCAGTCCATTTCTCAAACAAGACCCAGAGCACATACCATGGGCCAAGCCCTGCTCAAGATGCTTCCAAATGCCAGTTTATGGTCGCTAGCCCGTACGTCATAGGACTGTGAGCATGTGCCCCACAGAGCACACGCACGAACCGGTATGTGCTAAGAATCACACAGCTTGAGGGTGGTTGTCCCTCGACCACAGGTCTTGGAGATCTTTCTGGGTTACTACTATAACCCATATAGCCAGAGAAGCTAGGAATAGACAGGGCGAGCACTTGCTTAGACACAAGAGGGGTCCATCCACTCTCCTGGGACTCAGCTGATGGGTGAACAATTAATTGCCTTACATATATATAAATGCATTTAGCTTGTTTCTTTTCCCTTTGTCCTTTGAGGCAGTTTCCCTATGTAAACCAGACTGGCTATCTATAGCCTTCTGCCTCAACCTTCCAAGTTTGGGGATAACAGGTAGGCATACCACACCTAATATACATTAAAATGTGTTAAACTGTATGTGTGTGCGGTTGAATCCTAATCCTTAGCTCTCTAGTCTAAGAATAACACGAACAGCACCAAAACAGGCTTGGGGCAGAATTGTCAGTGGGGGATGGGAGGCGTGAGTGGGGAGGTCTGCAATTAGGACTGAGGTAAGGGCAGGCTGAGGATTGACCTCTGCCTCAGAAAGGGGCCCAGCTTTTCCAGAGGACTCCACCCACCTTCCTTGGTTCCTCAACTATTAGACAGGACACTGCGAGCTACCTGGGTCTAGACGAGAGCCAGGTTAGAATGTTTTTGGAAACAAGCCCCAGGGCTGTCAGAAGGTTGAGCAAAGACTGTCAGAGTCATGGCTTCCAACACTAAGACCCCAGTGACTACTGGATTCTGGGTTCTGAGTTCCTCAGTCCCGTCCATAAAGCAGTCACACACACATCCCAAGTCCCACCCCTTCCTGGTGCCAGTGACCCTCCCTCAGTCAACAAAGGCCGGAGAGAATGCCATTCCCCAGGGAAGTGGTCTTTTTCTTGGAAATTGGAGTGGGGAGCTGAGCCTTTGTCATGCAGACAGTCCAGGGAGCCTGGTGACCCAGGTCCTCCAATACTCTTTGAAGAATTTCGAACTGGATAAGAGCAAGTCTATATCCCCACATTTGGGAGGCTGAAGCAGGAAGGATGACTGTGAATTCAAGACCCAGTTGGGCTATATAGTTCCTGGAGAGCCTTAAAAAAGCAAAACAAAAAGGTAACCCATCCCCAGCACTTGGGAGGTAGAGGCAGGCAGAGCACCGTGTTCTAAACCAACCAGTCAGGGCTTCATAGTGAGACTCTGTCTAAAAATAAATAAACAAAACCAACACAGTCAGGCACTTTGGGAGGTGGAGCAGGAGGACCAGGAGTTCAAGCGCATCCTTGAGTACATAGTCAGTTTGAGGTCAGTCAGGAGTACACAAGACCCTGACTCAAATAAGCCAAACCAAACCAAAATCAAAACTGTCTGCAGGAGACCTGGGGGCCTTCATGGTGAAAATCTATAATTGCTACACATTTTATGCTTGTGAAAACTCCTGCAGTTGGGCAGGGAGACGGTTCTGTTGGTAGAGGGCTTGTCTTGCAGGCATGAGCTCCATCTCAAGACTCCATGTAATTTGGTATATACTCAGCACTGCTGGTAGAGACAGGCAGCGCCCAGGGGCTGTCTAGCTGTTCAGCCTGTCCTACAAGGCAAGTTCCAGACTATCCTACAAGGCAAGTTCCAGACTATCCTACAAGACAAGTTCCAGACTCCATCTCAAAAAACAAGGTAGATGGCACCTAAGGAAGTAGGTGAAGGTTGTCCTCTGGCCTCCGCGCGTGCGTGTGTGTGCACATACATAAACCCCCATACACCTCCCAAGGTCCCAATGAGGAGCGGAAGGAGGGTGAAGATGAGAAAGGAAGTCAGGCCCACGATGGGTGCACCCACCCACTGAGACAGTGGGGCTGATCTATTGGGAGCTCACCAAGGCCAGCTGGACTATGACTGAAAAAGCATGGGATAAAACCGAACTCTCTGAACATGGCGAACAATGAGGGATGATGAGAAGCCAAGGACAATGGCACGGGGTTTTGATCCTACTTCACGTTCTGGCTTTGTGGGAGCCTAGCCAGTTTGGATGTTCACCCTCCTAGACATGGACGGAGGGGGGAGGACCTTGGAAAAAAGAATAAAAGTTTTTTTTTAAAAAAAAAATAACCCCCCATACACATACACACAGCTCCTGAAGTCAGCTAAGCTGTGTCGAGGCAGGAGGATCATGAGTTCTAGACCAATCTGGGGTCCACAGCAAGGTCCTATATAAACTAATGAACAAAAATCTGCAGCCATTTAAAGTATTTACCATGCGTAGGTGCCTGGCATGGGTGACCTGCTATGCCCCCAGCAGCAGGTCATACATCACATCTCACAGAAGGAAAAGTGAGACTCAATGAGCTTCAAATAGCACTCTAGCTCTTAGAGCTGGGGAGGATCCAAATGGGAAGTCTGTCTGGGAGCTAGCCCCTAAGGACACAGCTCAGGTGACTAGCCCAGGCTGTCCCACCGTGCAAATGAAAAAGTCTGGCACAGCCCCACACTGCTCTGTCCCTCTCTAGACAGACAACTAGATCCACCGCTGAGGTCACTCTGGTTGGACCGCATCACTGTCTCTCCCTGACTTGCTCTGTTTGTTTGGAGGAATGGATTATGGTCAGCATGATCTGGGCCCCATGCAGTTACAGGAACTGACACTCACAAGAGGTGTCCCTGCTGAGGTCTTGATGCCTCCTAGACTTGGGTCTTCAGCTGTTTAATGGTCAATAGCCCCCCTCCCCAGGCCACTGAGACAACGCAGACCCTTTCTGTCCGTGGATGGTCCCACCAGATGATAATGGCCTGCCATCTCCCAACACCCATGACTCTGGCGCACTGGCAGCTTCTAAACCATGAAGATTCACAGTCTGTTTTCCTTGGCTCCCCTGTGCCCTAGATGGGGAAAGGAAGCCACTGAGGGTGACACTACTCAGCAGGGCTCAGAGGTCCCTGAGATTCCCTGCTTCAGGACTTTCCCCTGGACTAGGGATCCACAGGTGACAGGTGCCCAACTTGTATAAGTGTGGCTGAACTCACAGCTCATCCCTCCCTGCAGGGCTATCCACCTCTGTGTTCTCTGATTCAGTGACTTCAGCAGCCCTGGAAGGAGGGGACTTCTGGGCTCTTCCCCTTTAACTACTTTAGAAGAACACTCACTCTGTCTCTTAACACTTTCTTGCTAATAGTCTTTGGCCTGGAGCTGGGGCAGGGATCTAGAAACAAGGAGGAGGGGTGTGTGTGTGTGTGTGTGTGTACATGTAGACCAGGCCTTGAATTGAAGAGATCCAACTGCCTCTGCCTCCAGAGTACTGGCCACCACCACCTGGCTAAAAGCATCCTTTTCTTAGGCCAAGAGTAACTTAGCACATTCAGGGCTGTGGTCAACCAGTCTGGACATGAAATGGAATTGGAACAGGGTCTCGTTATGTGTCCCCTGGTTGGCCGGGAACTCCCTATGTAAACCTGGCTGACCTCAAGCTCTGCCTGCCTCTGCCTCCCAAGTGCTGGGTGTGTAGCACCATGTCCAGCTTCATAGACCTTCTTCCTGTGGTTCTATCAAGTGCCTTGTTCTAGATCACAGAAAAGTCTTGACGGTTACTCCTAGATCTGCTGAGGTGTGGATGACAAAGACCACACCATACTCCTCACAGGAGGCTGAGTTGGAGAGAAGAGAGCCTGGGAAGGCTGAGAGTCTGGGTAGCACAAAGCAAGTGCCTTCATGTGGTCACAGTCCTAGTGGGGAAAAAGGGACACAAGGAAAAAAATAAAAGGTCACTGGGTACCAGGAATGAAAGGTCTTGCTTGCTTTATCACGGAATGGGCATTTGAATGTTTTATAGACGTGAGTGTGGGGTAGGGGCAGGACAGGAAAGAAGGTTCTGTTCCTATCACCCACATGGCATGATAGCTCACAAGTATCTACAACACTAGGTCCGGGGGATCTGATGCCCCCTTTTGGTCTTTGTGGGCACTGAACATGAACATGGTGCACACATATATATATGCAGGCCAAGCATTCATACACATAAAAAAATTAAACCAAAAAACAATAACAACGATGTGTGCTGGTGGCAAGAGATTGGCTGTGGGAGCCAAAGAGAACTGAGTTCAAATCTGGATTTCGGCTGGTCAACTGCTGTCAGAAAACAATCTCTTTTTCGTGATGCCTCCTTCTGTAGCATGAGAAAGCAAAGGGGCCCACCTCCCAGAGTGGGGAGATCCTCTGAAGAATGGCCCTGTCCGCTTTCAGCCTTTTCGGGCCAGAGCATCAGGACTCAGAGCCAAGTCCCCGCATTCCATTTCGTAGAACTGGATGGGTCGTGTGCACTGATTTAGACATGGTCTCAAGCTTAACCGCAATGCTAGCTAGCTGTTGCTGCTTGGCGCTTCAGCGGGCAGACGCTGGGTCTCACTCAGAGCCTGAGCCACTAAAAAGGCAATTTGTTATGAGGGTGGGAGACTCGGTCAGCCCCGACAGAGACGGGAGGAGTGAGGTTTCACAGTGACTCCAGGTTTGTAAGCGAGAAATCGTCAATAAAGAGTTTCCCTGAAATACGAAGTGGTACCCATTCGCCACACGTATTCCATATCCATTTTTCATCGGAAGTGCCCGGTGCGTCTGCCAAGCAGGGCGCTTTGAACAGCGGCTCATGTCTGCTGCCTCTCTACTCGATGGAAGCACTTGAGCAGCGAACCAGTGATTTTTACAAATTATTTCAAGCCAAACATTCACTTGATCACCCTCGTTTAGCTTGGAAAGCTGCTTTCTGAGGGTTTTGGAAAGAAAGAGAAAGAAAAAAAAAATAAAATAAAAAAGAATGGCCGTGGCTTACATCAGAATGTGGGATAGAATGATCAAAAACGTATGTTCTCCTCTCGGAGCTGACTGGAGAGGCTTTTGGGTACCAGTCTGTCCAGAATTCTAACGTTTCAGAGAGAGCCCTGCCATTGGCTGCGCACAGACGTGTCTTGACGTCACTATTTCACTTGCAAATATTATATGGACCTACCAGGCAGAGCCGAAAATAACTTCACCTAGAAAGCTTCCGAGAAGAATAAAATGTTCTTTGGTGACCTTGTTGAAAAGACAGTCCTTCCTAGTGTCTTCTAGACAGGGTGGTTCTTTTTGGTCAAACGGTCCCATGTTTGGCTCTTACCGTATGCCGAGTCCCCCCAGACTTCACTTGATGAACTTTCTCTCCTGGTTCATAAGTTACCCACAACCCCATGGCACAGGAGATTGGACCTTAGTGGCTTTAAGCTCACCAACCTCTGGCTCACCAAAAGAATCTTACACAAAGTGAATCTAACTTCATGGCAGAGGTTACCGTCATTGAAACCTTCATCCCTGACCCTCCCGGAGTTGGCAAGTACCACTCCCCCCCAAACAAGAAAACAACCATAAACCAGGGAATTCAGACTCAGATAGACTGGCCTAGGAAAGTCCACTGTGGAACTATACAAAGGAAGCAGTAGTGTGTGTGTGTGTGTGTGTGTGTGTGTGTGTGTGTTTCTAAAATTGTTGATTCTTTGGCTAAGAAAGAAACAAATGAGAGGAGAGGTTGTCTCTGAGTTTTTCTCCTCTTTTTTCATAAGACACAGGTGAGGGGAAGTGGCCCAATGCCCAGCCTCTTTTGTGGTGGCAAAGTCAAGGCGAGGCTGGGGTTGAGGCCCAGCCTAAAAGCCTGTGATGGTAGACTGGAAGTTGTGACGGGACCTGGCTATGATAGGACCTATGAAATGTTCTGCTCCTGAATACTTGGCTTCTTTAGAAAGTAGACAGGCATCTAAAGGTCCATCAATGCCCTTTGAAATTTCCGTCAAAGGAAGTCTAGAATCTCTTGCACATCATGACCCAAAGTGATGCTGGCATCTCCTTTCCTGGTGAAACACACTCAGTTTTTTTGGCTTCCTCATTCTGATGTTGAAAAAGTATCAGTAACATTATTTGGTGTAAGCTAAATCTCAAGATGGAAAGATAGGTTGTAGCTTAGTGGGCACTGTGCTGGCCAAACATGAAAGAAGTCTTGGGATAGATAAATCTCCACCTCTGCCTAAACCCAGGGTGGTGGCAAGCATATTTTTTTAAAAAAAAATTAGGAGATGAAAACAAGAGGATTAGATACTTAAGTTCTTCTGGCTTCATAGTGAGTTTGAGGCCTGCCTTGGCTAGGTGAGACTTTGTATCTCAAAGAAAATAGCAAGAAAATGAACGTCAAAGCGAGTGACCCTTTTAGCAAGTCTAGTTTTGAAAAAACTAAACAGGGCAGCAACACTACCCATGTCTTCGCTAACACTGCAGCTCTAGACATGGAAGGCACCCAAATACACGTAACTAATTGTTTTCAGTTTAATTTCACGATATTCTTAAAAAGGAAAAAAGGAAGGAAGAAAGGAAGCAAAAAGAAAGAAGGAAGGAAGGAAAGAAAGAAAGAAAGAAAGGAAAAAGAAAGTCAACCTCACAAAGTATCCTTCAAGTATTAGGTGTCTTTTCTCTTACCCAACATACATACTTCCCAAATAACTGACCCCAAACAAATTTTAGGGAGCAAGTTGAACAGTTGAACGTTACAGAACTATTCTATTAGTAGGTCAATAGTTTTTCTGAGAACTTTCCAATGACAGCTAATAGAAGAAAAAATGTTTTTTTTTTGTTGTTGTTTTTTGAATTTTGAAAATAGTTGGATAGGTTGGATAAAGCAGAGTGTAGCATGCTTAGAAAACCAGTCAGGACAAAAATAGCCTTGAACTTCTTTTATGTCCTAAAATGTGTCCTTTGCTTTCTGGGTTGTTGGATTGGAATGCAATGCCTAAGAACGGTAAAGGAACCACCCCCATCTTCCCTGGCCAAGCAGTTTTTCTTAATTAGATTCGTGCCAGCAAGGTCTTTTCAGAGAGGGGGCTCGGTTTCCTCGGGCAGCCCACCATGCACAAAGAAACTGCTCTTCCCTTCCTCTGAACTTCTCTGCTTCCCCAGTTCTTCTGAAATTCTACCGAAGGGCAGTGTCACCCTGAAAATCCACAAGACAAGCCTGCTACATAGAAAAATGCAAGCGAGACCAAGAGCAGAGCCCATGCAGGAAGTCAACCTTGGGACCGTTCTCTCTCCCTCTTCCTGCTTATAGCGGAATCCACATTCCAAGCTTCAGTTTCGACCGAGAGATACATTAGTAACAAACGGGTTTGTGTAGACCGTGGTGCAAAAACCCTAGCAGCCACAGAAGGAGCTCTGCCCTGTACCCTGAGGGGACTTCACAGCTTCCACTAACAGCCTCCACCCTCAGATGTGTCATTTTGTATCCCGAGATTAGTGCCCTGGAAGATTCTCTTCCCAGACTGATTTCTGCATTTTAACAGGTTCTGTGACATTGGAGCCATTTAGCTGGTAAGGTCCTGAAATGATACCTAGACTTTTTTTTAACACTCATTTTTTGTGTTGGACTGACTGGCTCTGCCCTAAGACAAGCATTTAATAACACACCAGTCATTCCTGAGCCCCGCTTAAGTGTCCCCTCCGATGGGCTGGCTTAAAGAAGAGTGACAGAAATGTTCTTTAATAACTATGGTTTATCCACGTCTTTCAGATAGTAAGTGGCGTTCTCACCTCATCTACAGCTTTTAATCGCAAATGGACAATACTTTTGAAATATCTTCCTTTCTTCTCTTTATTTTTTTTTTCCCTCCCCAAGGCTGCCAGTTGAAAGTTGAAATCCAGCAAGAACGTAATGGTAGGTGCCAGCTTTCTGAATTACAGGGTGACTGCCTGAGCTGATCCGAAAAAGCAAGTGTCTTTTTTATACCGCATAAAAGGCTGAAATGTTTACATATCAAAAGGCTATAGGCCAATTTCTGTCAAAATTACACATGAAGTTAAGCAGTACAAGCAATTTATTTAAACACTAGTCATTGTAGAAGAATTCAAAACCATATGCTCTTTTAGCAGTTTTTCACAAACGCATCTGACCCATGACTTGGCTAGACATACAAGCTTCATAATTTACTCTAAATTTCAAATCCCCTTGACGTTTAAATAAAAGATCTTCATTAATGAGGTTTACATGAATGAAAACGTTAGAAGCTGATACGGGTTAGCTAGGGGCTTCGGGAAGGTCTGTGCTGGCTGCTCTCATTTTCAAATGACTGACTTTGCTAATCATTTCAAGAGAAAGTTTCTTTGAGAACAAATTATCCTCATTTGCATTCTGTGATTTACGAAAGCCACGGTGCAGTCACTTTGAAACAAACTTTGGTAAATAGCTCAGCTGAAAGCCGATTTCTGCAACCCCCGATTTCTGCAACCCGGGAAGTCCACGCTATTTTCTCTTTCTGAGGCCTTGGGAAACACGTCATTTCGGGGGGCCGCCCCTTTCTCTCCCAGGATTAAGTGGCCCTTTCCTAACACTTTGATTAGTTGCCGCTTTTATTGTGAACTTGCAACGCTTCTAACAAAAATCAGCTAGTCAATATCTTAGGCTCGCAAGCCGCAGACCCCAGGTTTTGTTGGTGGTGCCCAGCTCCTTGCTCAACTGCACGGTCCCAATTTATCTTGAGAGGAAGATCATTTGGAGCTCTCTGAGATGTCTTCCAAGGAGTAGTAGAAACAGGGAACTGGATTTGGGACACTGATTTTTTTTTTAAGACAAAATGCAAATAGCAAAACCAATTGGCTTGGTGAAACTGTAGGAGGTCTCCGCTAACCTCTGGCTTCAGTGGGATTCTCTTATTTTTTATTCGTGCATCCCCATACCCTTTTCACACAACTCGGAAACTCCTGCCTAAACCATGTACTCCATCTAAAATGTCCAATTATAAATTGCCCCACGTGTAGGCAAAAAAGTGAGTGTTAAGAAATAAATCTTGTCTGGGACGGTTAGTGACCCATGCCTTTAAACCCAGCACTCTGGGGCAGAGGCAGGAGGATCCCTGAGGTCAGCCTAGTCTGCAGAGTGAGTTCTAGGACAGTCAGGACAACACAGACCCTGTCCCAATAAATAAATAATTTAATTAAAAAAAAAACATCTTGAGGATTTGGGGCCTAAGACCCGTTTACCGAAAAAAAAAAAAAGCTAAGAGACTGAGGTGTAAGGATAGTGGGGAGACAGCCCGCTGAGAAGATATCCAGATGCACACTCCAAACTTGGTCGCTATGTTTTAAATCAGAAAAGCAATTTAACCTATACTCTGAATCAATTCGGAGATAACGGTGGCTCAAGAGCGGTCTTTGATAGATGCCTAACAGCAAATGCACCTTATGCATGTGGAATCCGCTGATCCTTTCTTTAATATCTTAAAAATGAGGGCTATTACTGGGGCGAGTGATTCCTCAACAAACACATTTTCATAGACTTCTGCGTGGTGATTGCTTTGTGTGAAATCGTGTTTGGGTGATAATAGAGAAAATCAACAGCGTGTTTACTTATTTCTCACCGAAGCCTCGCTGGCTGCCTCCGGACACGCTGGTCCTCCCATGCTGAGCCAGGCGTGCGGGGCGACAAACAATCGCTTAGCAACTGGAGGGGGGGGACAATTTGCGTGCCTCGCATTTGTTATTTCAATTGCGCCCGGCTACCCGTGGCAAGATTGTTTCCAGTGCGTTGGGGACACTTTATGGTTTCCGCAGAGAAAGCACAGCAAGGGAGCTGGGCCCCTGACTTCCTTCACAGTCTGTCTCCGGGTGGACAAAGTAGAACAACCTTGTGCTGAGGGGACGAATGTACCAGGGAGGCCCCGCCACGGGTGAGCTCTCCCGGAGCGCGCAGCGGATAAGCCCGTGCAGTTGTGAGTTCCCTTCTGGGAAAGACCTGTCTTCGAGGAAAGAGCTAAGAGACTTTTCTTTATCTTGAACGCAACTGAACAGACTTTGGTTTTGGCTTTGGGCAGGGGTGGGGGCGGCACACTCCTTTGTCCCAATCAAAAGAACAGAAACAATCCTCATTAAATCCTACGGTTTTAAGGGATTTAATTAATGTTAGATTTGGTTAGATTATTTAAAATCCCGAGGTCTTCAAAGGAGGGATAGTTTGCCAGGTGGCAATGTTAGGTCTTGAGCTCTGACACCCTGGACTCCAGGTGAAGCGCTTTTCCCCTTTAGGGTGGGTCCCTGCTCTAGCTAGAGCGCTGCAGGGAATCAAGCTTCCCAGCGAAATCCGAGACTCGCTAAGACTGATCATTAAGTATCAAGCTAAGAAGACACGAAGGGATGGGTGTGGGTTTCCTTAATCTTCCAAACTCTCCGAGGGGCTCTTTCAGATCGGTGGATGAATACCTGTCAGGTCTGTGTCTGAGTTGCCTTTCAGAAATTGCAGGGGTCCAGGAATCTACCCCAGGTGTTCTACGGCTCTTCTGCCTCCGCCTGGCACCCCTGCAAAGGGCCTTAGAGAGCCGCCTGTGCACGCGCCTTACCCACTCGCACAAACGCAGCGAAGTCACCTCCGCCGAAGAGGCAGGCTCTCATTCTTGTCCATCAGTTCACCGGCCGGTGGCGTCTTGGAACCTGGCGACTGTAAAGTCACTGTAAATGGGGAGTTCACCTTTCTAGGTAGGCTTGGCCTTTCTGAAGGAGGGTCACACTCCTGAGAGACTTTTATTGTTTCATTTGAAAACAAAACCAAAACCTATCCATCCCCCAAATGAAGCCTGTTTCTATCTATAAAACTCTCCCTACCACCACCTCCAGTCTGCGAAAGTAAGAAGAGTCAAGTGTCTCAGGCCATGCGCGGGTGGGCTGAAGGGCGCCTAGGTCCATGCGCGGAGGCCTAGGAGGAGAAGCGCACTCTCCCAGCTCTGGGTGGCAGCTCTCCCGCACAGTCTGAGTTCTGCCTCCAGGCTGGACCAAACTTACCGCTCCAGTCCTCTAACCCAGGAAGAGCAATTTACAAGAGGGGTCTCCCTCGGTGCCAAGGGGGAACTTAGCATTTATTGTACGACTTTAGAGTGCTTTGAGGCCAGTGTAGAGAGGGAGAGAAATCTCCACAAAATGGATAGGAACTCCTAGCGGTCCTCCACTCGGGCCTTGGAGGGAGTAGTCGGAGAGTGGCCCGAGCGAAGGCGCGACGATGGCCCGCTCCGCAATTCCGGGGCAGGCACTCAGCCCACGCGACTTTGGGCCTCTGCTTTCTGCACAGACGGTCGCCTACCTTCCCGAAGCTCGCCCAGCCTCCAGCGCGCAGAGCTGGCTGGCTGCGCCTCCCGCGGCCTGACCGTGCCTCACGGAGAATCCCGCAAATCATCGCAGCCGCCCGTGGTGGCCCGACTTTCGTCCTGGCCGCTGGGGTTCCACTGAGGCCGGAGCGGGCCTGGAAGGATAACTAGAGGCCTTTAGGAGAGGACGCGAGGAAATGCCACTCAATACGCGAGGAAGAAGACAGGCAGTCCCCGTAGAGCCTATCTGAATTAAAACCCCCAAACGATTTTGGGGAACACACCCCTTTCCCCAGAATAATAATTTTAAAAAGGTACAGAACCTACCGGCACCCACGCGGGAAGCCTCTGGAAGCATCGCTTCAGAGCGCTCCTCTCGGTGGCGAATTTTAAACAGTGGTTGAATTTGGTCTTCAACTGATGTGTTAGGAGCTAGGGAGCGTCAGGACAATTTTCAGTCCCAAAATGACCGCAAAAAAGGAATGCAACTTTTACGAAGCCCAACACGTTTCTTCTTTCGTCATTTTTGCTCTGAGAAAATTTGGCTTTCGCAAAAACAAAAGATTTTGAGGAGACAGGAAAAAACAGTGAAATTAGGCTCCGAGTTGGGGGGGGGTTGGCTTGGCGGCGAGAGGAGCGGTGGAATTTTCCGTCTTACTTGAGGACACCCACATTTTCTAAAAGCAAATAAATTCCGAAAGAGATTAAAAAGTAGTCCTAAAGTAAAATTGGCCACAATGATTTTGAGCTACAAGCAGAGGAAATCGCACCCCATAATAGAGAGAAAAGGGTCGGGGCGGAGAGGTCGGTGGCGGAGCTGTTAACGGCGGCGGGACAATAGTATTAATAAGATTAACCTGGCAATTAGGCCGCCCGCCCAGCTAGGCCAGGGCCGCGCCGGGGCTGCCGAATGGAAAAGATTAGGTTAATTTCATTAATTCTCAATCCACAATCTCTTTTTCAGGCTCTGCAGCCCCCCTCCTCTTGGCATCTCTCCCCCCCTCCCCGGCAAGCGCCCCCACCACCCCCGCGCGCGCTCCCCCATTCCACACCACCCAAAGGAAAAGAAAAGGACCAAATCTGGTTCTGTTTGTCATCTGCATATTACCAGGAACTAAATCCAGGATGACGTCGACTCAGTATAAAACCAACAAGAGGTTGAGTCGGTCGGAGCTGCGTCCTACCCGCGGGCTGAGTTCAGCTAGGCAGCGGCGAGGGGAGGAGAGGGCGGGAGGAGGGAGCGCGGACGCAGGGGGCGGGGAGGGGCGCGAGTTGCGCGCTCGCCCGCGCTCTCTTTCGGTTTGCTTGCCCACGGGAGGAGAGAGTGGGACAACCCCCACCCCCCCACCCCAAACAACACCACTTGGAGACTTCTCCTTCTTCGGCGCGTCCCCGCCGCCCCCCGGTCCCGGCGCGGGGCTCGGGGATGCCCGCCAGCATGTTCAGCATCGACAACATCCTGGCCACCCGGCCGCGCTGCAAGGACGCGGTGCTCCCGGTGGCGCCCAGCGCCGCGGCTCCGGTGGTCTTCCCGGCTCTGCATGGGGACTCTCTTTATGGCGCGGGCGGTGGCACCTCTTCGGACTACGGGGCCTTCTACCCGCGTCCTGTGGCCCCTGGAGGCGCGGGCCTCCCGGCCACGGTCGGAGGCTCCCGACTAGGCTACAACAGCTACTTCTACGGGCAGCTGCACGTGCAGGCGGCGCCCGTGGGCCCTGCCTGCTGCGGGGCTGTGCCGCCTCTGGGCGCCCAGCAGTGTTCCTGCGTCCCGACACCCCCAGGTAGGGTCGCGATCGCGTGCAGGCCTTCACCACCGCGGTAGTAAGTGGCTGCAGGGACGTGGATGCACGGTGCTGCTCTGCTTGCTTTATTCACCTGGCACCAACTTTCTTCCTTTGCAAGCTTCCCCTATCTTTTATTTATTGCTACTACTATTATTATTATTGTTATTATTATTTCTTGGTCAATGGGTACGGGACTTTGCATATGTCTGAAGCAGACTTTAAGCTAGAGTTAAAGAAACGGAGCAACCTAAAGTCTCATGGCGATTCCCTGCGCGCACGGAAATTGAGGGCTGGGGAGACTAGATTCTAAAGTGCCTGGTTTGGCTTTGGATGTGTGCGGGCGCTCGCTCCTTTCACGTCCGATCATCCCTGGTCTCCTCGCCCCCCAAAACCTAGAGCCCCTTGTAGACCTATTCTATATTTAAGTGAGAGAGAGCAGTGCGATGGTTGGCGTATGGTGCAGAGAGAATGACTGACCGGCCTCCCTCCCTCTGTCGCAGGCTTCGAGGGCCCCGGCTCTGTGCTGGTGTCCCCGGTGCCACACCAGATGCTTCCCTACATGAACGTGGGCACGCTGTCGCGCACTGAGCTGCAGCTGCTCAACCAACTGCACTGTCGGCGGAAGCGGCGGCACCGCACCATCTTCACCGACGAGCAGCTCGAAGCCCTGGAGAACCTCTTCCAGGAGACGAAGTACCCAGACGTGGGCACTCGGGAGCAGTTGGCCCGGAAGGTGCACCTTCGGGAGGAGAAGGTGGAGGTAGGCAAAGGGCCTGCCTAGTGGTGGGTGAGAAGGTCTAGCGGTCCTTCCCTGTATGCGGGGTTTGCACAGTTCTTTGTGGGGCTGCAGCCACTCTAAGAGCATCACGGAGGCGGCGACCTGGAGGCTGCTGGAAGGCGCTTTAGGCCCAGGAAGTGGAGTGGGAATGCGGAATGTTGGTATTGGGCGCAGCGATTCCTTGCAATTTCACGTGGCCAGTCTGAGATTCCAGGCTGACCTCTGGCCACGCGGGGGTGGCTTGGCGTTGGTGGGAAGCGAACCTTTGCTCATCACTGTTTTGTTGCTCCCTTGCGCAACAGGTCTGGTTTAAGAACCGCCGAGCCAAATGGAGACGACAGAAGCGGTCCTCTTCGGAGGAGTCGGAAAACGCCGAGAAGTGGAACAAGGCGTCCTCGAAAGCCTCGCCCGAGAAGAGGGAAGAGGAAGGTAAAAGCGATTTGGACTCGGACAGCTGACGGCCGCGGGCCGGCCGTGGCGCTTGCCTGACGCAAGGACTTGCACAAACAGACGATGCTACTTGCACACGCCCTGCCTTGTGGGAGGGGGTCGAGAAAGCAACGAGGAGCTAGCTGTAAATAATGTACAGGCCCGGGACCGCCGGGGACGGGTGTGGGGGAACTGCAGCCCCGCCCGCCGTCTCGGGCTGCCTGCGTGAGCCCTGTTCCCCACCGTAGTATTTATAGTTAAGTTAACGGTGACAATACAATAAAGTGATGGCGATGTAGACCAGCCATGTTGTATTTCGTACCCTAGTGCCTCCCGTAGAGGCCTAGAAAAGAAATCGGTTTAGTTGCAACGTGGAAGACAATTTAAAACGCAGCGAAGTGGGGGCGGGAGGGTCGGAATTGGGTATAAGGGGTTTTCGGGAAGGGGTGCGGAGTGGCAAGCCCAGGTTTCTAAAGCTTCACCTCTTCCATCATTCATTCCTTCTTTGAAACTTCCTCAGCGTCCCCTCCCAACCACTCACTCGGGGACCTTCGCTTTCGAACACCGCTCCCACCTAAGGCCAACCACGAATCTAATTCCGGTGCAAAAAGGTAGTTGGGAAGAGGGTAGCTGCCCTGGGTGTTGGTGCTTTCTTTCTGGCTGTCACCTCCCCAGGGAGCTGTCCCCTCTTCCCTGTGAGCCCAGAACGTTTGTTCCTACTACAGACTTGGTGCTACACCTCACTGGATGGAGCGCCTCTTAGAGCTGTTGCTGGAGCGCCCGCAGCGGACTCACTTCCGAAGACCCTAGGTCCTCTGACTTTTCTAGCTACTCGCGGTAAAGGTTGGGGAGGACCCAGCGGGTCTTTCTATGTGGGCTTTGTAGAACTCCTTGTCGGAGGAGTACCTTGGAGACGGTTGACACGTCTTTCAGTGGGTACTATCTGCCTCTAAACCTCCCACACCTGAAGGAAAAGGGCACTGTTGAAGGAAGTAGTACTCCCAATCTACCGCACCGGTCTGAAATTTACATTTCTCTGGAGCAGGGAAGTAACTCTGCTTTAATATGTTAAACTCCTAATCGATTCTACTTTAAGTGTGTTTATCTAGGAGGAAGCCAAAGCCCCACTCCTTTAGCTGTGGAGCTGGGGGATTGGCACTTTCTCGCTCTCCCCCTTGGCCATTTTGGATGTGTCGAGCAAGATCTGTTCAGGGTTGGACACTATGGCTAGAATAAGGGCGGGAAGAAAACACATTGTTTACAGGAAATGCTTTTTTCCCCCTTAGGGTTTGTAGGATTATGAAGCCAATGTGACTAAGTCCAGGGGGGTATGGCACAGAATATGTAATAATACCCAGTATAGTTATTTTTCTTTAATTTGGGATCTCAGGCTGGCCTTGGGCTCCAGATCACCTCTTCTTTCACCTCTTCTGCTGGGATCGAGGCACACGAGCTCCCAGCAGGGCTTTTAAAAATAAATACCCTTATTTAAATCCTTTATGCAGAAAGAAAGGGAAGAGGAAAGTTTGAAGGACAGATCTGCCTACAGGGGAAGATCTCTGTTGTCCAGACCTAGACTCCATCAGTTTGAGCTGTCTCTGATACTGGCTTCCCTAGCTGTAAAATAGGAACAGACATACAGCATCTGCTTTCTGAGGTTGCAAAATGTTTCCAGGCACTAATTCCATAATTTCAAATGGCACCTGGCATAACAAAATTGTGTGGCTAAATAAATAATAATAATAATAATAATGCTAGCATGAATTTTATTCTAGGTCAGAACTAATGCTTCAGAACATACTTCTGTTATCTCATTTCATCTTCCTAGAACTCTGAGCTGGGGCATGATGTCAGCATTATTCAGATGACAGGTTTCTGAAAGCCTAAATGGCTTCATGTCATGCAGCACGTGAGAAGTCAAGGGCACACACATGCTTCCTTCCCAAGTGAATCTTGTTCGCCACTGAGTTATTTCTGATAGTCACAGATTTTGTGAGAAACATTCAAAGAAGCCGGTCAATTCTAGAGGAGTCTTAGATGGCTTTTTAGTAGACCTTACTTTAGATGCCAGACTTCTGGGGTGACAGGGCATCGGCGTGCACACCCCTCTTAGTGACAGTTGCGTTGCCGGCTGGGGTCTTCTGTGTCGATGGACAAGAGATGAGCCTCAGAGGCATCCATGCAACAGAGGTCAGCATCATTCCATCCTGAGAGCTGGTCTCTCATTTACAGCAGACTCCACATCTCTTTGCATCCGACCTGCCCTCCAGCTAGCTACAAAAGGGAACCTTTTCTTTTAAAGAAAGTTTTAATTTTTCTGATCTGGGAAGAGATATGTGGCAAGTGATAGGAAGAGGGGAATTGAGGGTTCTCACGTTAAGAACACCCGGGCGAGAGGTCACTGGTAAGCAGAAGAAGGTGTGCTAGCTAACTATTCCTTGGTCTGCTTAGGGCAGATCCGAGGTGGTGAGAGACCCCGCCCCCTTCCCAGTCCCCAGGCCTGGAGTTCCTTGTGAAGCCCTATAGCCCTCTCCCAGCTCACAGGAAATAAGTATGAGTGAAGAGGGAAATGCCAGCAAGGTTGGCCTAATTATAGTCTACCCTCCCTTTTGCATGCCCCAGGCAGCTGTGGGGCTCAAACCTCTGTTATAGCTGGCTGTCAGTGTCAGACAGGGCCAGATGGGGTCACAGGAAAGCAAGTACCGGGGCCTGGTAATTTTCTCTAGTGGGACTTTGGACTCACACTGTTGGAAAGTTCTGGCTACGTGTGGGCAAGGTGTGGGCCCAGTGACTTGTCTGAGTGGTTTTCATCTCACACCCTTGTGTCCTGCCCGTGGCACGGTGAGCCAATGGAAGCACAGAGCTAACATCTAGGGCTGCTATGGGGACCATGGTCTGCAAAGCTCCTGGCCCTTGAGTTTTGATAAACCAAGATGTCGTGAAGAACCTAAGCTGTTCTTTTGGATCATGATGCAGCCTGAGCAGATGTTCACCAGTAATAAATGACCGTGGGAATGAATGTAGCTACTTCAGGGGCACATAGGAACTAATGTGCTCTTCCAAACAGTCCAGCGAAGAACAATACTAGTCAGTATTCCCAAATAACAATAGCGTTTTCTACTGCTAGCCCTTCTGCACACAGCTCAGGCCCGCGTTAGTCTCCTTTTTATTTGTTCTTTTTAATGTGTTCTTCCAAACAGTCTAGCGAAGAACAATACTAATAAGTTTATTTATCCAAGGCAGGGTCCCATTTTGTAGCCCTGGACCTTTATGTAGATCAGGTTGTTCTCTAATTTTCAGCTAATCTGCCTGCCTCTACTGCTGGGGTTAATAATGTGTGCCACCGTGTCAGATGACTTATCATGCAGGTAGGAATTTGGAGGCTTGGGGTCATTGAACAGCAAGCGGTAGAGCCAACCCTGGTCCCCCACCTCGGCTGCGTCCCACATCCCTCATCCTCACTCATGATGAGGGATGGTGTGATACTTTCCAGGTATCCCAGGTCACTTGGGCCATGGGGGGCTCTGGCTGGAAGGAGTTGCTGGGTGAAAGGTAAATGGAGAGGGGGTGAGATTGGGGTCTTCAGATTATTATCTTTGTCCTGGAGAACGTGTAGCCATTCTTTGTAGCGAGCTGAGCAGGGTTGAGGTGGGGGTTACAACCTACTGGTGACCAGGGAGCGTGTATTTTAACTATAGCTCTTTGGTCAACGTGTGTTTTATTGACGTTTGAACTTTGAACCCAGAGGCTTTGTTTTGCTTTTCTGGGGAAGAGGATGGCCTTAAACTGTGGCAGCCCTGCTTTTTGCCTGTTGAGTGCTGGGATTAGAGGCATCAGCCACCATGCCCCGAGTGACTGTCATTTTAATGCATACATACATATACATATGATAAATCAAGATGCCTTGAAGTAGCTAAGCTGTTCTTTTGGATCATGCTGTAACCTGAGCCATGTGTATGTGTATGAGTATGTGTATGTATATGTATGAGCTAGAAGCAGACAGATACTTGTTTCACTTCATTACATGGGGGCTCTTGAGGGGCCAGGAGGCAGGAGTGACAGGAAGAGCTTTTTCCAAGTGGTGGACAGTTGGGTCAGTGAATCTGAAAACCACTCTGGTCCAACTTTCTATCCGAAGGAAACCTGCAGCAGCAGGTTAAACTGTCTGTCAGTCTCCTTCCCCACCTGCAAAATGGGTCTGAGGAGCAGATTGGAGATAAAGGAAGGAACCCAGCTGAGCGTCTGACACATTCGTTTATTAAGCCTAGCTTTGATACCGCCCTCTGATCAAGGCCCCGCTTAAGCAGATTAAGGAGGGCCCCTTGTTTTTAATTGTTGTTGGTTTAGGAGCCTATGCATGACCCCGGGACTGGAGTGGATTTAGAAGCATCTGCCGAGATGCAAATGCTCTCGTCCTCCCCAAAGCCCCAGATTTAGAGTGAAGAGGAGCCTTTGCAGTGGGGCTTGGATTTAATTTCAAAGTTTTGTGAAATGACCTTGAAGTTTTTCAAAAGTAAAACCCAAACAAACCCGAGCGGCTTGTGCAAAGACCCTTGAACGTTCCGGAGGAAATGGATCTGGGTTGTTTGGCAATGAGGCCCTCTCCTTTTGCTGAGCAGAGGGGAGGCATTCCCACCACCACCCCCCATGCCTGTCCTTAGAGTCATGTGACCAAGTAGAAGACCTCTGCTCATGGCTTGGTTATAAATCTGGGGGAAATAAAAGAGCTTCGTCTTTGCAGTCTGAGAGGTCCGCAGCACCGGTGGGGCTGAATTATAGCTTATTATGGCATCCGGAAGTGGACCCATAAGTTTTGGATTCCCGAAGCTTCCATCTGTTCCCAAGTGTGCAGTCCTGGGAAGCATCAGCAGGGACAGTCATAGGAGCCCTCACCCACTCTCCACTTGGAACTTCTGTCTCCCTCCCTTGAGGTCCTCAGCGTCTGCTGACCACGGGTAACAGTCAGGTTTAATGGCACCAACTGCATGCTGCCCAACACCTCCTCTCCTGCTCCCGAGACACCAGAAGCCGACTTATAGAAGCTGTGATTAGTGGGATAATTTTAGCCTCCACGCAGAGGTTAAAAGCATCCCTGTCACCTCCTCACGGATTTGCCAGCAGTATAATGTAGGACGGTGCTATCATCCTACCTGTCGCTGACCCCGGCCAAGGCCTTGGCTGCGGGAGGCCTGCTCCCAGACTCAGAACTGGCGTGTGGGAACTTGGTTTAACTTTTCTCTTTTGGTGGGCTGTGATGGAAATATTTTTAAAAGTAGGTTTTTTTTTTTTAAATGCCCTGTGTTGTCCAATTTCAAGGATGCAGTTGTGACTAAAGGTGGTGTCACTATAGGCTGCATTCAACACAGTGGGGACAAACCCTAGTGACAATGGACACTTTGACAGAATATTCTTCTCTGAGCCTGAGGCACCATGTTACTCCAGAGGCTTCTGCCACCAAGCTTGCTTCATATACCCCAGGGGGCAGCACGGGTCTGGCTCTCACAGTGTCCCTCTAATCCTGTCCCACACAAATCATTGACATCACTTCATAAGGCCAGGAGAGAGTGTTTCCTTCCAGATGGGGTATGAAGAAGCCTGCTTTGAAATTCCTCTAAGTGCTAACTATGGGACCAGAAAAGAAAACCACAGGGCTCCAAGAGCAGGGAGGCCCAGTGTGTCTTTCAGGCACACCCCCCCCTTCTGCCAGGAAGACTCCGTACCCATACCCGTGAAGCTGGAATCCCAGCTGGTCCTTTCATCTGAAGACATCTCCAAGGCCAGATGGCTGGGACATTAGGGAAGATGCATGCTAAACATTGCTTTGTGTTTGAGGAATAAATATTTAAATCTGAAGCCAAGCGAATCACTTTCTACTGCAGTGGGCAGGGCTGCAGATCGTGTGAGTGTTGGTTTTCCCCACCCTGTCTTAAACACACTTCCAACCTGCAAGGTTCCTGTCCCACATGGAACCTGTGCAGGGTGCTGGCTGGATGCGTGGAGTGATATTTAAGACTGAAACAGAGACGCTGTCTCTTGGTTCTTTCTGTAAGACTGCCTGGCTTTTGCCTCAGTCCTTACTAGGACCTCAGACACAATGGTGAGCTGAGAAAGCTGTCCTGAAATTGTATTTAAAGTTCTGGAAAGAAGGCAGATCTTCCTGACATCGCATTGTCTGTGGAAGATGTTGCTTGTGTAGCTTTTTTGGAGGGGGTGGGGGAAGAGGATCTTCCTATACAGCCCAGGCTGGCCTTAAACTCGCTCTTCTGCCTCAGCTTCTCAAGTGCTGGAATTAAAGATCTGTGCCAACATACCCAGCTTACTTCTGTAGTTTCAAACAAACAAAGCAAAACAAAATAAAAACAAGACAGTTCTGCATGTGTGGCCCACACCTGTAATCCCAGTACTAGGGAAGCTGAGCAGGGAAGAGCACACAGGAATTGGAGGCCAGCCTGGGCTACATTGTGAATTTTTCAGGCCAACTTGGGCTATACAGTGAGACTCTATATGGGAAAAATAAAATAAAATAAAACAACTTAAAATGATAGGAAATACTTTCTGCTGGGCTCTGGGATTTTATGAAAGGTTACATTTGTCTGGAGGTTTGGCAGTTGAGTTTTTAGGATAATTTCCCCAACTATGCCCATTTGAATTCCCGTCTGCTCTCTGTTGGGACATGGTAGACATGGCTGCCTTCGTGTTGTTTTGTGTACTGGCTGCTTGGATAACATTGTGTCTGGTGGTATTTCCAGTACTTTATTATCTTTGTGTTTGATCAGCACACACTGATTGATGTGTTGTGGGTCAGCATTGGCCTCATTGTCACTGCTGTGCAAAAAGGAAGGTGACTTCAGTCAAGGAAGGCCAGCCATCAGACCCCACATCCCACCAGGCTCCTGTACTATAAGCTGCTTCCCTTAGCAACGACCAGCCAGCCTGCCTGGGACCAAGAAAGCAGTGTGACCTTAAGAGCATCAGCCTCCTTCTTAGGAGAACTGTAACCATTTTGTGGCTCAGATAGGGTGGTTAAAGTCTAACATTATAATTTCTGGCAAAACATGAAAATTACCTGGGGTTTTGCAAACACAGATCACTAATCATGGTACATATATCAGCACATTAAAAATAGTCCCAAGCACATAGTGAAACACTGTATGAAAGGAGCCTCAATATGGTCTACAAATATTAAGATGTTACCTAGCGTGTGTCAGAAGCTGTACCAGATGCTGACAATACAGCTGTTGCCCTTCTGGAATGTTTCTCTTTTTTCTCTCACTGAACTAGAAGCTCCCCGGGGCGGCCAATGAGCGCCTGAGATCTGTCTGTCTTCTGAGCAGTTACAGGTTTGTATCACCAGGTCCAATTCTCACCTGCGTTTAGGGGATCCAAACTCAGGCTCTTTTTGCACAAAGCATTTCTCTCACCGAGCCATCTCCCTAGCCCCCTTGGTGTCTCTTCCTTGTATTTTAAGGAAACCAGTCTCGTCAGGGTGTGGTGACACAAAGCAGCAACCCTTGAGTGCAGAAGGAGAGGCAATGGGATTGTGAGTTCACAACTGCATAGAGTGGAAGGCAAGCCTGAGTTACATAATGGGACCCTGTTTCAAAACACCGAAGTCTGCAGATGTAGCTCGGTGGTAGAACATTTATCGATAGCATGTGGAAAGCCCTGGGTTTCGTCACCGACATTGCAAATAAAAAAATGAAACATCAGCTGGGTGTGGTGACATGTAACTTTAATCCTAGCACTTGGGAAGCAGAGGCAGGCGGCTCTCTGTGGATCTCTGCATTGTAGACCAGCCTGGTCTACAGAGTGAATTCCGGGACAGCTAGGACTACACAGGAAAGCCGCGTCTCAATAAACCAAAGAAATAATAATAACAATAATAACATAATAACAATGAAAAATAAAAAGAAGTATCTTTACTTTCTTAAAGGTCCTACTTCTAAATTTACTCATATAAACATTCTAGGTTTCAGCCCCTGAGTCTTGGGGAGCATATCAGTCCTCAATAGTCTTTGCCTTGTCGTCAACAGAACCAACATCTTTGCAGACTTAACGCACCAGGTGCTGGGTTTCCAACGTGCCTTTTCCAGTTTTATGAATCAATACTGCTGCTACAGCGTCTACAGACCACAGACCGTTCAACGGAGTCTTCATGGTCCCTCTTCTGAACAACACTATTAGCGTCTGCATCACACTGTCACAGAGCTAGCCCGTGTCTGTGTAATCTTTGTCCTTGACCTGTGAATGGCGTCATGTTGCTTGGGCTAGCTTTGAACTTGCTCTGTAGCTAAAGATGACCTTGAACTCCTGCTCCTCCTGCCTCTACTTGCTGAATTTTGGGTTTATTGAGACAGGTATCATCACACCTGGTTTATGCTGTGCTGGGGATTAAACCCAGGGCTTCCTGCATAGCAGGCAAACACGCTACCAGCTGAGCTACATCCCAGCCCTGTTTGGTCCATTTGATCGATGCAGAGCTCAAGGGCGGAGAGCAGAGCTATTGGAAAACTACCTCCTCTGATGGAGAGCAGTCCTTTGTCTACCACCATCATTTCTCACTCTGGGTAGGAAAGAAACCTGGGTATATCTTGGGCCCTGCCCCCGCTTTCTTCATTTTCTTTTAAAGGCCTGCTTTCCCTTATAGTACAGTCATATAGTCGGTCTACTCAGAAGGTCACCAGCTTCTCCAGGTAACCTAGTCACTTTAGAAATCAAAGCCACCTCTGAAGGCTATCTCAGGCACATTGACTTCCCACTGCCTGCTGTCTGTCTCATCCAGGGCTTAAGGGAAAAGCCTTTCCACACCGGGAACATTCTCTAGGCCCCCTTGAGCTGGGGGGTTTCCAAGTAGAGGGGTCATTTGGATACTGACCAGCATCCTCTAGGCATGGGAGTGACTGCCAGGCAGCTGACCAAACAGAATGGATGTCTTCTTTTGCAGTAAAGGCTGATTGGCTACAAGGATGCTGCGCTCTTCCCAGTGCCTAGCCTTTCTCGTCCCTGTGCCAGGAAGAACAGCACTGATTGCCTTTTAGAAAGCAGTGCTCCAGAGATCTAGTGAGCGGCCCCTTCACACTCATTTTCTCTAGAAGCATCTATTGCCAGGATGATTGCTTGTGCACTTTTTTTTTCTTCGTTTAGATCCTCAGTGGACACCAGCGATTTTCAATCATTTCGAACCTATTCGGCTAAATAGTAGAGGCTGTCTCTATTTTCGCAGTCCTGAGGGGTTGATCTGCATTTGGTCCGCATTACGCGGCTGTCGACAGACGGCAGTAAAAGTGCTTTTGCAGGCAGGACAGAGCGGTGGGGAGAGCTGGGTGTCTAGAGACAGAATGGGCAGCTTGGCTGTGTTTCCCAAGCCCCTCCAGCCCGGTGACACAAGCAAGCCGTTTAATCTCTAGGAGACATGTTTGCTTCGAGTATAAAACAGAGTTAATAACTCAAGCCTCTTTGTTCTCTCTAGGGCAAATTACAGAGATCTTGGAAGCCTAAATGCAACTTTCCCCCCATTATTTCCCCTGGAGAGGGAGGGATAAGTGGAGTTCTCAAATGAATTGAATGTGATATGGCAGAATATGATGTTGGTAGCAGTCCATATTTTTTGCTTGAGGAATATTGCAGGGAGGATTCTTTTTCTAGACCCAGAAGAGAGCATCTGAGAGACCAAAGCTGTATGAACATAGTCTGGTCCTTGAAGGAATCAAAACAAACAAAAGCAAACCACAGCGCCGGATGCCTTGGCTCTGCTGGAGGCCTCTCCCTGTTTGGCGTGGGTGACAATGGATAAATTAGGTAAAGCAGGAACATTACAGAGGGGGTGTGATGTAGGGCTTGGTGGCAAGCAGGGCACAGCCTTATCAGACTCTGATAGCAACTTGGCATTGTGAGGCAGGGGCGAGCTCAGCACAGACTGATGCTGGGCCACCCAGAGCTCTGGGAGAAGGGGAAGGTTGCTTAGGGGACATGACAGGGCTTCTCTAAGGTAGTTAAAATGCAGTCCTTCAGGGTGAGAGGGTGAGAAGGGGCTGGAACCTGGGTCAGAAGGCTCATGCTGATGGGAACAGCCCTGAAAGTTGTCTGGGCTGTGATGGCTATGTTAGGGTATCAGAACAAGTGGTCCAGAATGGGGCTTCCAGCACAGGGCCTATTCCATAGGTTACAGGAAATTCTGGACGTCAGGATGCACTTAGGTAACAAATAGTGAGCCTGAACTGACATCTGGGCCCAGGTCCTCATAAGAATTTGCTCCTGGGAGCATGTAAACATTCCCTTGGAACCAACACTACTTTTGCCAACTCTAGGAGGAAGGCCCTGCATAAATGTAGTCACTTCTTGTTTGACCCTTTCTTTTCCTTCGTGCAGCCCTTCCCTGCCTCCATTCTAGATTATTCTGAAGACCCTACCCAGGATCTTCACCTTCTCACTTCCCCCTTAAGTATTTTCCCCAGAGCTGCTTCTTTTTGGTCTTGCCTCTTCTTCAGCCTCACCTATCCTCATCCAACATCTTCACCTTTGGCCAGGGCTGAAGGATGCAGAGAGGACCCATGGCATCTGTTGTCTTCAGGGGCCCCCAGCAAGGAAAGCAACAGCCTCAGCAACAGCTGTTCAGATGACAGTGACAAGAACGGAGACAGCAGCTGGTGTGGGGCCAGCGAGGCCACCAAGGGTACATGCATCTCCATAATCAGTTCTTGACCTGCCTTGGTGTCCACATCTGTGTATTGAGTCTGCAGAAAAGAGGTTGCACGTCGGGGTACCCCAGAATACCATGGGATACCATGTGCTTATAGAGCATGGCTCAGTGGCACCTGCCCAGCTGATATTGATAGTTCTGTCAGGGTGGTTCTGGTTCCGATTCTCCTGGAGGAATGGGATAGGTCTGAGGTCAAGTTAATAAAGATTTTAAAGAGCACAGCTCAGAAGCCATTTCGTAGGACTGACCAATGAAGGGCATCTAGGTAGAGTTTAAAGAAGCTGGGGCGAGGGTGGGTATATAAGAAGCCAGGAGTGGGGACAAAAGAGACGCCCACCCATTAGAAGGGCTGTGATAGGACAACGTCTACTAACAGGGCCTTTAATAAGACAATGTCCTCTGGCTTTTTTTTTCCCTTCCACAGATTTCTTCCCAGTATCTTCACCGAGACAAAGATGCCACCGGATCAGGCTTACATCAGTGTCATCTCCATTCATAATTTAGGTAGATCCCATGCTGGACATCAAAGCCATGAGGGTCACTTTGGGAGGGCTCATGAGTTTGGAAAACAGTGACTTCTTGAACAGAAAGTAGCGAAGGGCCAAGGAGCCATTTCTATGCTCACATAGGTCTCTAAATCTATCCCGTATCAAACTGCAGGCATTCATTCTGTTTCACACTGATCTTCTTTCTGGCTTTGTGTTTCTATTTATTGTACACGTCCTGTAGAATTTTCAGACCATACAGAAATTCAGTGGGCAGTGAGAGTCCTCCTGTCTTTCTCAGTGCCTTTCTCTATGGGATGCGACCATCCCAGGGAGCCAGGCCTTGTCTTTCCCTCTCTCCGAATGTGTGCACACACATATGTTTGTTTTCAGGACACAGTCCATCTGGAATAATGCATGGACATCACCTGCCTGGGCAGCATCCAGTCCATCAGCCTTCTGGCTCCAAGTGGATGCTTTTGGATTTTTGGAACATTTTGACCATTTTCTCATTGCAGGTTAGGAAGTCACATCTGATGTGTGTGTGTGTGTGTGTGTGTGTGTGTGTGTGTGTGTGTTTTAGACAAGATCTCTCTGTGTAACACAGACATGTTACACATTCACACTGATCCTCTTGGTTCAGTCTCCAGTGCAGCTTATGTCTGACTATGTATATATATCTTTTGAGGCAGGGTTTCTCTGTGAAGCCTTGGTTGTTCTGAAACTCATTCTGTAGACCAGGCTGGCCTTGAACTCACAGAGATCTTCCTGCCTCTGCTGCCTAAGTGCTGGGATTAAAGGCATGTGCTACCATGCCGGGCAGGAGAACCGTCACAGCCATCTGTGACTCTGAGTCCAGAGTATAGCACACTTTTTTCTGTCTTCCGAGGGCACCAACACACTTGTTTACATACACACGTGTGTATAAATTAAAATAAAAATCATAAAAGTAAAGCTTTAATATACATATGTGTTGGAGAGATGGCTTAGCAATAAGAGCCAATAAGAATAAGAATGACCCCCATAGGCTCAGAGATTTGAAAACTTGGTTACCAGGGAGTGGCATTATTTGAAAGGATTGGGAGGTGTGGCCTCATTAGACAAAGTGTATCCCTAGGGTTGAGCTTTGAGGTTTCGGAAGTCCAGTGCTGCTGCCTGCTAGATGGGTATATAGAGCTCTCAACCTTTTCTCCAGCACTGTGTCTGCTGTGTTCTGCCATGCTTCCCTCCATGAGGATAATGGACTAAACCTCTGAGCTGTAAGCCAGCCTCCAATTAAATGTCTTCTTTATAAGAGTTTCCCTGAGCTGGGCGGTGGTGGCGCACACCTTTAATCCCAGCACTCGGGAGGCAGAGGCAGGCGGATCTCTGTGAGTTCAAGACCAGCCTGGTCTACAAGAGCTAGTTCCAGGACAGGCTCCAAAACCACAGAGAAACCCTGTCTCGAAAAACAAACAAACAACAACAAAAAAGAGTTTCCCTGGTCATGGTGTCTCTTCACAGCAGGAGAGACCCTAAACTAAGATACTGCTGTTGCAGAGAAACCAAGTTCAGTTCCCAGAAACCACACGAGCACCCTGGAGCTGGTTACGGCTGGCCACCTTCGTCACAGAGCTGTGGTACACTGTACTTTTTGATTGTGATAGTTTGCACCCCCCAGCCTTTTATTTTCTTTCTTTCATTTTGTTGTTTTTGAGATAGGGTTTCCTTCTCCCTTTGCTTCCTCCCTGACATCTTCAGGAGCCTTGGCTTCTGTCCTGGGGAGGGCGTGGCCATGCCATGGCATGTGTGTGGAGATCTGAGGACAGCTTGTAGGCTGTTGTCAGTTCTTTCCTTCCACCACGTGGGGCCTGGGATTGAATTCAAGTCCCTAGGCTTGGCAGCAGGTGCCTTAACCTACCGAGTCATCTCATTGGCCTTCAGTTTCTCTCCCTCTGGTGTGTGACTTTCCTCAAGTTTTGGTACTTTAAAGTCTTTTGTTTATTTATTTGCTTTTATGTGTCTGGGTATTTTACCTCCACAGAGGTCAGAAGAGAGCATCAGTTCCCCTGGGACTGGAGGTACACGTGGTTGTAACCATGTGGGTGCTAGCAAGAGCAGTCGGTACCATGAACCACTAAGCCCTCTGTCCAGCCCCTGGATGCTTCCTAATATTTATTGAAGTTAGGCCTTTTCTTCCTCCATTAGCTTCTTTCAAAATTTTAGTGCTAAATTTGCTTTACAATTTGTTTTTTTAAGTGTCAGGGAAATAAATATCTATGGTTGTTTTTATTTGAGTTATGCTTTGTCACAGTGTAGTTTTTAGAGAGTGTACATCTTTCCAGCAGAGAGTGTCTTTTCCTAGGACTATGACGTTTATAGTTAGCTCTTGCTGGGTAACAAATTAGCCCCGAACTTAGTGGTTTAGTGTGCACCTGTGTGTCCCAGCTCACAAGTTTGGGTACTGCAGACTGGCTGGGGCTGGGTGTATGTATGAGTTGGTTTTCTTATAGCTGTGACAGAACACCTGGCAAGGGAAACTTACGGAAGGAAAAGTTTAGTTTGGCTCATGGCTGGAGAGTACAGTTCGTCATTGCTGGAGGAACTTGAAGAAGCTGGTCAGCCTGAATCTGCAGATTCAGAGAGAGACAATGCTGGTGCTTGGCTTGCCTTCTCCTTCTCAATTTTTATGTTCACTCTCATCTCCAACCCAGGTGTTGCTTTTCCCTCCTCTGCTGAACCTCTGGAGGATGTCCTCACAAGCATGCCTAGAGGTGTGTCTCCTAGGGGATTCCAAATCCAGCGGTCAGCAAGGAGGTTCATTGCAGTGTCACTGGGTAGCTCTGCTCTAGGCTGTAGGTGGATCCGGCTGGGTTTGACTCTAAACCAAGGTTGAGTCTCAGCTCTGTTCCTTGCATCCCATTTTGAGAGCAAGTCTGAACCCAAATCCTCTAATGATAGAAAAGGCAGAAAGCCAATTAGAAGTCTGAAGCTGGGGCTCAGATGTCCTGCCTACTTTATGCTGGGCAAAGCAGGTCATGTGGTCAAGTCCAAAGTGAGGGGACAGCAAGTTGCACTTTCCTCCTCCTTGTAGACAGGGATGAAGAATCGTGGCCAGTGATACACTTGTATGATCGTATGGTCATGTGGACTATATGGTCTCTAGCTATGTCTCCATTTGTGTTGCTTAGTAAAATTTTATGTTTTACGTAGAGATTGTGGGGTACACATTAGGTTTACTTTCTGGTTCTCGCTGCTTATTGTTAATTCTACATTTCCCCCATTGTACACCGAAATTGTTTTCCATCAACATGCAGGTACACAATTGTCTTTGGCTGTTTGTGTTGTGTCCAGATCCCTTATAGACCTCTAATCAGTTCAACTTGTTTCTCAGTTGGCTTTGTGATTTTACTAGTGGACTATCCTGTCACCAAAAAGCCATGTGAATTTTGCTTTTCCTTTCAGTTCCTTGCTTCTAGCATCCCTTCCCCTCTCCCACCACACTTACGGAGCTCTCTATGACCACAGTGACTCTGAACAGTGCTGGCAGCGACATCCTTGCTTCATTCCTTATGGGAGCAGTTGCTGAAGTCACTGATACGCCCTTGCTCCTGCTTGTTTCTCTAAGAATCATGATTGGGGGCTAGAGAGATGGCTATGAGCACTGACTGTTCTTCCAGAGGACTCAGGTTCAATTCCCAGCACCCACACCATGAATATGTGTAATTCCAATTGCAGGAGATCCAACACCCTCTTCTGGCCTCCATGGGCGCTGATTGCACACAATACACACACTCCGGCAAACACTCGTGGATATAAAATAAAATAAACCCTAGGAAGGAAAGAGTCATGGTTGCAGTTGGCATGAGACACAGAGGCAAGAGGATTGCTGGGATCTGAGCCTGGCATGTGGAGTCAGACTCTGTTGAAAGTCATGTACACACACACACACACACACACACACACACTGTGGGGAAGGGCCTGTGGTAGCACCATTAACAAAAGGACAGCTCAACACAATAGTAACATTCTCTGGATGTGAGGCAAGAACACAGCTGGCCTTCCTGTCCAGCTCAGGCTGCCACCCTTTGGCCTTAATTCCATCCCACATCTCTTAATCCCTTTTGTCCCCCAGAGAACAATCTTCTTGTACCCCAAGCCATAGGATGAGCCAGTGTTTCTCCAGACTCTCCAGGGGGCCACTCTTGTTTCTCCATGGCCCAGTTCCACATTCCACAGAAGACCTCTGGTCAGCCCTGCTTGAACGGGAAGTCTTCAAGGCATCTATGATCAGGCGACTGTAAAGACTCTACAGGGCCAAGAGGAGCCCCACCTCCAGTCCAGGACAGACTCATTCCACAGGTCTTTCGGATGAACTGGTCTCCGCTCAAGGGAGGGAGCCCGGATTTCATGCTGAGAGTTTTGAGATGAGGCTTGTGTCTACAATGGCCTTTGGGGACTTTAGCAGCTCCAGAGTTCTGTTTCCTAGTTTTTACACCAGATGAAGAGTATCTCTGCTGCTTCCTTGTACGGTGATTGGGAAGAAGCCATGTTCTCCTTTATGTGAAGGAATTTTTCAATCTTGTAACTTTTTAATTGTGTAATTGATACTCCCCCCACCCCTTCTGCTTTCTTCCTCCTCCTGTCCCCTCTGCTTCTTAAAATACAACTTGCTCCATCCTTATTAGGAAAAAGCATGTTTATTCATCCCAGAAAAAAGGACAAATAAGCCAGGGCCAAAAGCTACAGTCCTGCTGTTAACACCCTATGGTGTGCTAGTCTGACTTTAAACCCTCTGCTCTGAATTTTTTTGTTTACTGTTATTTTGAGGCAGGGCCTCGTTACAGTGCTCCAAGCTGGCCTTTGAACTCAGGATTCTCCTGCCTTAGCCTTCTGAGAATACAGGGAGTGCCACCACTTGAAATTTGCTCTCTCCCTTCTTCCTTCCCTCCTTCCATCCCTCCATCCCTCTCTCTCTCCTACCCTCCTACCCTTTCTCCCTCCCTCCCTTCCTTTCTTTTTTACAGGGTCTCCAGGTCTCCAATCCTCTACGTAGCCAAGGCTGGCTTTGGATTTCTGGTCTTCCCCATCTACACTGCCCAAGGGTTGAGATTGCAGCCTTAGACCACCATGTCCAGATTTTGAAGTGCTGGGGATCTAACCCAGGACTTCACGGAAGTCAGGCTAGTGCTGCTCTTACCAACTGAACTCCAGCCCCGGATTGGCCCCTCTTTGCTCTGTGTGTGCTTGCTTTTGTATGTGTGCAGGTGCACAAATGTGCACATGGGGGTCAGAGGACAATCTTCACAGCGACTTCTCAGTTGCTCTCCACTCTTTGATGCAGGGTCTTTCCTTGGACTGTAGCTTGCCCAGTAGGCAAGGCTGACTAGCCAGCAAGCACCAGGGATCTATCTGTCTGCACCTACCCCATAATGAGATTATAGGCTTTTAAGTGAGCCCTGGGGGATCGAACTCAGGTCCTGTTGTTTGCAAAGCAAGCGCTTTTGCAGACTGAACTGACATACAGCCTCTTGTTTTGTGCTTAGGGTTGATCTTGCTATGCAACCCTTCCAGGCCTGGAACTTGCTCTGTAGATTAGCTAGCCTTAAACTGGCAGTAATCCTCCTGCCTCTGATTTCAGAATGTTGGGATCCAGGTGTGTGCTACCATAGTAGTCCTTATTTACTTAATTTTTTTTATTTATGTGTATATGTCTGTGCGACTGTATGCCGTGTGTGTGTGTGTGTGTGTGTGTGTGTGTGTGTGTGTG
>NC_022009.1:39800070-39802073 GCF_000317375.1 Microtus ochrogaster | reverse complement strand
GTCTCAATGTGTCCCAGCAGCTGTCCAGAGGGCGCTCTTCAGATATCCCCTTCTGTGTGGAGCACTCCAGGGGAGTGCTCTCAGGAGCCCCGTGTTCAGCCCATCTCCGACACGATTCTGGAAAACATTTGTAAAGCATTTTCCAATTTCCATGGTGAATTCATGTCGATTACGGCTTCCCACTTGCCCCATGAGCCAGGGTCCTTAGAAAAGTCCCAGAACAGAGGCTGAAACAGGGCAAAGATAATGAACATTTTCATTGACTCTCTGGACACTTGCCAAATTGTTCTCAGTTCAGCAGTTTGGCAAACATCTCAAGAGGCTACTGTGTGTGGTGGCTCCTAACCAGAACCGACAAGTGTGCCCGTGACAATGCTGCCAGGAAGCCAGGAGCACAACACTGAGGCTCACTGGGACCCCTCCGCACACTAGGGGTCTGTTCCAAATGTTTTCCCAGAAATTGATGTTTGGAATCTTAGCACTTGGGAAGTAGAGGCAAGAAGATCATGAGTTTGAGGTCTCTCTAGGCTATATAGGGAGATCCTGTCTGAAAAAAAGACAACATATAATCGTTTCTCTTAATAATTGCATACACGAAAATATCCTAAATAAATTGTGAGCACGCTGAATCCAAAAGCCTTTGAAATAAATAGAAGGCTGAGCCCTTTGTATCTGTGGGCTTGATCTGTATGACTGCCATCATAGATCAGAAATATTTGGGATAGCTGGGCCGTGGTGGCACACTCCTTTAATCCCAGCACTGAGGAGGCAGAGGCATGGATCTCTGTGACTTCAAGGCCAGTCTAGCCTACAGAGGGCAATCCAGGACTACCAGAGCTGTTACACAGAGAAACTCTGTCTTGAAGAACAAACAAACAAACAAACAAACAAAGGGAAACATGACTTTACTAGCCAACTCTATAATCACAACACTCTGGCTCTGATGCAGGAGGATTGCAACGTTGAGGCTACAGCTCCATGTCAAGCATCTAGGACTTTTGATGGAATCTTTTGGTCCATAAGGGCTTAGATAGCCTTCTCCCCCAGCTCTGCAGCCTGCAACACACATAGCCTCTCTCTTGGGCTAGCTCTATTCCGTGCCTGTAGTGTTCCTTGGCATTTGTCCATGGTCTCTCTCACTGTGGACCTGGATGAGGGCTGTGAGCAGTAGCCGTGCTGTAACCTGAATGCTATTTTATTTCCTCCACCTGACAAATTAGCCCATCACTCCTGTGTTTGGCACTATTCAAGTTTAAAGGACACGGGCAACATCCATCAACGTTATATCTAGAATACCCCATGAATGGCCTCCAGCCTTGTTGCCAGTAGTCTTACCTCCTCCAAAGCCTCCTAACCAGGCCTTTGCTGTCCACATTACTCTTAGCACTCTTGACTTTAAAATCCCCTCCATAATGGTCCATTAGGTTCTGTTTATAACGTTCTACAGCTTTCCAAGTCCCAAACTCCAACTCTCCCACATCCTTCCCACAAACCGCTTCCAAAGGCCTTTGAACCACACACTCAGATTTGTCACAACATCAGCCCACTTCTCTCTACATTGATTTCCAAGTGTTACCACTTGGAAATTGCCTTATTGTTGCAGCAAAATACTTGACAAAATCAGCCGAAGGAAGGGAAGTTTTCCTTGACCATATAGTTCTCAAGGTTGACCTCTTGCCCTCTAAGGCCGTTTCATGGGGGTGGTCCCAGGCTTTACGGGATGTTTAGCAGCCCCCAAGCCTCTTACCCAATAGTCACAGCAGAACACGTCCCTGCTAGATGCTTAAATCAAATTTTAAAATCGGAAGAGAAAATGAACATACTAACAAAGAATATGAAGCCAGGTGTGATGGTGTACACCTGTATTTCCAACATATGGAAAGTTGAGGAATGAGTTTCAGGCCAGCCTGGGCTATGTTTTATGTTCCAGGCCAATCTGGGCTGTAGACTGAGACCTTCTCTCTCTCTCTCTCTCTCTCTCTCTCTCTCTCTCTCTCTCTCTC
>NC_022009.1:39777960-39799895 GCF_000317375.1 Microtus ochrogaster | reverse complement strand
TTTTATTTCATGTTTTATGGAGATGGGCCTCACAATGCAGAAGTGAGTGGGGCTCATGGAAGCCCTATCACCAACATCTGCGCTCACTAGTGATCATCTGCTTTCCCTCCCCAATCGTGACGATCAAGATGACACCAGTCATGGGAAGGTGTCTCCTGGAGAGAGGTGTGAGGAAGACCTGCCAGTTGAGAATCAGAGCCTTATGCAATTCATTATCTATTTTTTGAAAAAGACGTTTTGGAATGGCAAGGTGACTCATTGAGTTGAGGCACTTGTCACCTGGTTTTTTTTATCCCTGGGAATCACACGAGGGCAGGAGAGAACTGACACCTGGAAGCTGTTCTCTGAGCACCACAGGGATGGCATGGCACACATGCCACCCCCTCAAAAATAAATAAAATAATTAAGTGAAAAAAAAAGAGATTTCTAAAAATGACATTATTTTGTTTTTTACACAGCCCAAGTAACTCGTAACCAATTTTAAAAATGATTTTTTATGTATTTTATGTGTCTAGGTATTTTGATTGCATTTATATTTGTGTACCCACAGCTGTGCATGGTGCCTATGGAGGCCAGATGACGGTGTCCGATCTATTGGAACTGGAGTTACACATTTTTGTAAGCCACCGTGCTAGGTGCTGGGAATCGAACCTGAGTCCTCTGAGAGAGTAGCCAGTGTCCTTAACCCCTGAGACGTCTCTCCAGTCATGACCTGTTGCTCTTGATTTACAACCTGCCATGATTACAGGCATATGTCAAGATGCGTGGCCCCAAATCATTGCTTTGTGTTAATGAGAAAAATGGTCATTACTTACACAGCAAGAATGTCCACAAGGTCCCCTCTTAGGGACCAGGCTTGGAACCTGTGAAGACCGGAAGAGAATGGGGGTGTTACTGTACCTGTCCCAGGAGCTGTTGAAAAGTGACAAAGGGGCCACGTGAAGTTAACAGAGGCTCTGGATGTCTGGAGACCCATTAGCTCCTGGTCACGTAGAAGCAGGCCTGGGTAAGCAGAAAACTGGGTACGATTCTCAGAGAGCACTCTAAGCTGGGTTTTGTAGGCAAGTAGAAGTCTTTTCAGGTCAAGAAGTAAGAGACAATCCTTGGTTAGCACCCAGAGGGGCGAAGGGTCCCCTGGAGTCTGCCTATGCGATCGTTGCAAAGTTTCATGGGAGGGACAGAGGCCTCCTTTGTAATAAGTAAAATAGGTGGGTGTTCAGTTGCCGGAATCATGGAAATACTCATTTCTTGAATGTTCCGAAAGATTCATGTCTTCTGTCGGCACCAACAATAACATACGACGTGAAATGCCACCGGCCCTGGCACCACGTCCAGCCCCGTGACGTCCAATTAGAAATGAGTGCTGATTTCAGATTTATCAGATTCCAGTTTTGACTTTTGTCCAGGAGGGAACAGGGATCCAGTGTTGTTCCAGGCTTATATTTCACCTTCTCGAGGAAGGAAAGGAAAGACACACATCGTTTTGACGGGATACAGAGCTGGATTCCGAGGAGAGGCGCCCTATTTCATAACAGGACCGCTGTCTCGGACAGCCCCGCCCTGTGGGTGCTGGTTAGTCTCTGGGCTCGTCATGCCCGAGATGTGAAAAAGAATGCAGCCGTGGGCCGCTGGCAAGTCCAAGATGAAGGGCATCTGCCAGCTGCGGGGCTAAGTGGGCTTGGCTCAGGGTGCTTGTCCTTTTTAACTAGAGCTGGGGAGTTGGGAGGGACCGGGGTTAGGAAACCTTAAAATTAGCCACAGCTGGCCTTTGCCAGAGAAGAACAGTCATGGGTCTTCCTGGAAAGTGGGGTAACCGGAGCTACCAGGAGGCTTCTCCTTTCACTGGGCTGCTCTCTGTCCCTCCAGGGAGTGGTGGATTTTCCTCCCCGAGGAGACAGGGGATGCTGGGGGTGCATCCCAGGACCTTGGGTATGCTAGGCAAGCACTCTACCACTGAACTCCACCCTAATCCTTGTTTTTATGTTGTTTGCTTTTGTTTTTGAGCTATGGTCTAGCTGTTTAACTTGGACTGACTCATGCTATAACCCAAGCGGGTCTTGAACATGTAACCCTGTCGCCTCAGCTTTCTGAGTGCTAGGATTACAGGTGTATAGCACCCCACCAAGCTTCAGGAACTGCTAATAACAAAGTAGTTCCCCCCAACACAGAGAGAGACAGAGACAGAGACAGAGAGATGGAGGGAGGGAAGGAGAGAGAGAGAGAGAGAGAGAGAGAGAGAGAGAGAGAGAGAGAGAGAGAGAGAGAAAGTCCTGTCCCTCCAGGAGATGTTCTATAGAGAGATAGAATTGAGATGGAGTCTCAGCTCTGCCCCTCACTTCCCGAGGGACATTGGTACTGTTCTCTTTGAGTCCCCCCCCCCCCACAGGGCTGTGTATGTTCTAATCCCATTTCTGCCACTCAAGTCCACAGACTTGGGAAGATGGCTGGTCTGGGGTGGGCCAGTAGAACGAGGTAGTATTCCTGTGTTTTTTCCCATCTTTACCCCTGTGGCCAGTGCCAACCTTAGACTTGATGCGGGCATAGGGCAGGTACTCTGAGTAACTATTGTCATGGTATTATCCCAATTATGGCTAATTTGCATATGGAGAGCCCATCCCTGAGTAGCTAGGCACCCAGCGGTGCTTAGACGCGTTTTGGGAGGAGGAGGTGGTCCTGAATGGCCATTTCTTTATGTCGTTGGGATCCTGGTTGAAGGGATCTGGACTTGGGGCACCAGGAATCCAGTCCCTAGGAAGGAGGGCTACCCCAGTGGCTGCATGATGCCCATGATGACACTGAATGGTGGCAGAATCAGGAGCATACAAAGTGTCACCTGCTCCTGTTCCAGACAGACAGACAGTAGAGGGCATTTCCTTTGACCCAAAGAATGATCCCACTCTTCTTAATCAAGGGAGATTTGGACTTACTTTTCCATTCTTCCTGGGACTGTCCCTCAGAAGGGGCCTTTCTTTGGGTGTACCCTCACCTAGGAGGCAGAGCCCAGCCATGAGCCCATCTTTTAAAAACCTTAGCAAAGGATTTCTCATTATCTTCCCAAGCCCCCAAATCTGTCTGCAACACTGGAAAGTTCAGGTTACCGCATCTCCAAGCTTTTTTTTATAAATCCATCTAAAAAAATGCTGGCTTATTATTCAGTATAAGGGGCTTTAATGAGTGAGGTTTCAGGGTGGGAATGGTGAACCAGGAAAAAGGATTGCCTCTGGAGGGCCTGGGAGTGTCTTCCAGGCAGGGCTGGAAACGGAGTGTTCATGATTGGGGAGAAAAACTCATTGTCTTTAGTAGGATCCACCCTCGTGATGGCTGAAGGCCTAAAGGGATGCATGCCCTCTTTTTTATTTGACAGATGGGGAAACCAAGTCTGGGAGAGCTGGGTGCAGATATTGCTGTGCTCAGTGAGAAAAGCAAGGCCTTGTCTACTTCGGGTTAGATAGGGCAGCCTCTGCCAGCAGGGGCGCTCCTTTCCTCCACGCACAAGTGCCGGTGGGCGTGGCTCACCCCAATTCCCTTTCCTGGTAGCGAGGTTTTCTGCAGAGGTTTGTATAGTGAGCCAAGGATTAAGTGCCGAATGTGGGGGCTTCTACAGCTAGTGGCAGAAGTCAGTTCTACTATATCTGCTTGGTGACGTGGTCAACAACCGTGTTTACGTCTTGGGGCCCAGCAATGGCGCTCGGGAGAACAGATCTTGGAGCATTATTTGAGAAAATCAAAGATGGATGAAGGGGCCTCAGACTATCTTGTCTAGAGGAGTGAAAAGCGACACATATCCCGCTGCTGAGGGCAAGATCAGCAAAGGTCTGTCCCCACCCCAGGGAAACAGGCCACACCCACTACAGAGAATTGGAGAGGTCTATCTGGGATAGCAACCAAGGCTCATATCTGTATTTCTATAAAACTACAAGTTTGTGATGGGTTATAGAAGCTTGTGCTTGTTTTAGGCATTTTTGTAAAGTCCCATACACACTTCTATGTGTACCCCTGACATGCCTAGGTAAGTCTGATGCTCACGTCAGGGGTTATAAGTGTTAATCTGCATGGGGCAACCACCTGGCCCACGTCGGCAGGCTGCCCGGTACATTTTGTAGTATGTGTGGGGGTGGTGGTAGTTCATTTTGCAGCCAGCACCAGCTTCATAATCACGGCAAAAGGCATTACCGCTTTGGTGGGCGGGGTTGGGGATGTGTCTCAGTCTCTGAAGCAGAAAGGTCATTCCAAGCGCCCACATAAAAGCGGCTCCTGCAATCCCATCTCTGGGAGGCAGAGGCAGGAGGATCCTGGCAGGACTCGCTTGGACAATCGGTGAGCTCTGGATTTAGTGAGAGACCCTGTCCGGAAAAGCTAAGGTCTGGAGAACGGTCAAGGAAGACATCCTACATTAACCTCTGCCCTCTACATGCATACACTTGTACATGCACACACAACTGTGCACACACACACACACACACACACACACACACACACCCTGAAACAAAATGAAAATAATAGAAGGAAAACATGAAATGACACCAACAAGGGTGGTGGGCAATGCTGGGCACTGTGGTAGATGCTCAATAAATTCTGTTTATGGGGGCTCCACGAACCATCGTCACCATCCCGCTGCCTTGAGACTTAATATGCATTTGTCTCCTTCTGAAAGGCTGTGGGGTCTATGCAGCACTGTTGGGCCAAATTAAAATGGAAATGAGAGGCAGAAGGAGTTCTCTCCGCAGACACGGAGACAGTTCTTTCCCCACGGAAAGGAACAGACTATACACATGTATGTGAAGTTACCGTCTCTGCATGCCAGCAGGAGAGCGGGAGCTGGAATCAGTGAGCTGTTCTGGATTGACCCAGAGGTCTGGACTTGGATCCCAGGGCACGGACATAGCTCCGAGGGTGGAAGGTGAGTGCAGGGGGAGCTGGAAGAAGGCAGGCTACCGCCAGCCGCTCCCTGAACATTTGTGCCTCTTACTTCAAGGCAAAGATGTTCAAAAGGATCTTACCCAGCACCGACCCCTTGCAGTCACACAAGGCAAATGTCAAACAGATGTCCCGGGAGAAGCGAAGGAGAAGCACATTATATAGAGCTGGAATCCATGACCGGTGGAAGGAAGGATCCCGATCCTGAGCCGCAGCCTGGCCTCCGTGCGGGCTTCTCTTCCCCACACTTACAGACTGCCTTCCAGGGCTCCCAGCAGCCATGAGCAGACAGGCAGGGTGAGGCGGCCTCTCCTGGCAGGTGGTGGAGGGTAGCCCAGGACCGCTAACTCCCAGGGCCCGGCAGCCACTGGCTGTTCAGCAGACTCTCCTGTCTCTCACTCTCTGCCATGTCCATATTCAAATCCTACTCTCTAGCATAGACATCCCTGATCTTCCCACTCTCTACCGAGAACATCCTCTCTCCTCCTACTGTATATGGTCTTCCCATCCTTGTCCCCTCCTAGGACACTCCTGCCCCATGTGCTCCATCTCTAGTATTCCCATCTTCCACCCCCCCACCCCACTCCCCCATCTCTCAGCCCATCGTTGAAGGCCAACCACAAGGAGACTCCTCCCCCTTCTTTCTCCCCCATGCTGTTAGTTACACTCTGGCCTGTCTTCAAATCCTTCCTATCTTTGCAATGCTGCACCCTTTCTCCCAGAATGCTCAGCAGCCCCCAAATCTCCCACACAAGCTTCCAGACTCAAGAGGTTGGCTGTGGAGTCCCTTCTTCCAGCTAGGCCTGCACAGTGACCTTTGCTGTCTAGTCCTGACTCCCCAGCTAGGAGCCCTTTGGAGGCAGGGACTGTCATCATGCCGTCTGTGGCTTGGAGGGGCAGGATCAGTAGTGAGGGTCCCCACGGCTTAAAATTTTACCCCAAAGCAGTTTCGCAGAGGACTTCCTGGAGGAGGTGACCTATCAGGCACTGGCTGAGCGGGAGCTGGGTGGGAGAAGAGAAGGCTGGCATGCTGTGTGTCACCCACCCTCACAGGTACTTTACATAGGCCACCTCGTGTCACACTCAGGAGTCTGGCCTGTTCAATCCCCACCTGCAGAGGAAGGATCAAAGGCCCAGAGAGGCTCATCAGCCTGTCCTGGGGGCCCATTCCGAGTCATGGTGTTTTGTATGTAGCTTCGGTGTTTGAGACGGAGCCCAGGGCCTTGCCACACCAGGCAAGTGTCCTACCAGTGAGTGGTTCCCCAGCACCCACTGCCTTCTTTGAATACACCAGCTGTTACAAGATCACGGATTCCCAGTCCTTATACCACTCAGTACTCTCAACAAGCCTGGGAGGCAGGTTGTTGGCCATGCCCCACCTTAAGATCTTGTCTCACTCATTTGGACTGGAGAGGCCTGTGCTTGTCCCTGACCCCTCAGCTAGAGAGCAAGAAGCCCAGGGCCAGGCTTCAGCATCTCCAGGGTGCTCAGCACTTTTCTGGCAATGGCTGGCTCTGGCACAAGGTTGGTACTCACCCATCCACCTGCCGCTGGGAACCTGAGGGGTAGCGCCCCTCCCGCCTTGACTCCTCTGCATGTAGTGCCTCGGTGAGGATGGAGGAGACCTTCCTGCCCCTTCCCTCTTTTTCCCAGTTGTCTGCCCATACATTCCTCTGCCTACTGCCAAGAAGCAGTGGCTGAGTGCTCACAGTCAGCAGAGCAAGTGTTTCTGCATTGCAGTGTGTGTGTGTGTGTGTGTGTGTGAGTAAGTTGTATGTATGTGGTATGTGTATGTATGAGTGAGTGTGTATGTAGTGTGTGTATGTATGTGTGAGTGTGTGTGTATGTGGTATGTGTGTGTATGTGTGTGTATGTGGTATACACGTGCACACATGCATTGTGTGTGTGTGAATACAGAGAGCAGTGAACATGGACAGCGACACTGAGGGCACCCAGACTGTGTCCTTGGGGGGTCATTAGAGACTTATACTTGACTTTAGAGGTGGCAAGTGGCTTGGGGTCTGTCAGTGACCCTCCCCTCTCCTGTGGTTGGCTGTGATGGTGGAGCTGCCGAGAGAGATGACAGACACTGAATCAGTCCAGTGAACCTTCACTGTGAACCTTGGGCCACGTCCCCAACCTCTCAGGGCCTCAGTGTGCTGGAGTACAAAGGAGATGCGTTAGTCCCAAGCCTCCTGGAGGATTAAACACTGTGTGTCACAGTCACCCCAGGCTGCATCACTGATACAGAGCATACTCATTTCTCATGGCCCCAGAGACTGGGGTGTCTGCAGCTGAGGGTTGCTTTGGATGAGGGTGACACCTTGAGGGAGGCAGGGTGGAGGGATGCTCTGGTGACAGCATCTCAATCCACTTAGGACAACTGTCAGGCCATGATCTACTTACTGACCCTTGGAGGCCATGCCTATCGGTACTACCACACTGGGGACCCAGTTTCCAGCATGGGGATTTGGGGAGCATGTCAGAGTCATAACATTGTACAGAGGCACATGGCATGGCCAGCTTCTGTGCCCTTGATTTTCCCAATCCAACCCCTCCAGTCCACAGGTTCAGAACCCTCTGGGCTCTGGGCATGGTAAGCTACCCCTATGGACTGAGACTTTAGGGAGGGGGATACCCCTTCACAGTACCACAGCAGGCAGTGGCCGAGGGGCCAGAGATTTCTTCCTCGGTTCCTCTGCTTCTCTGGCTGTCTGAGCCCTCTAGATCTCAGTCTCCTTCAGGTGTCCCCCATTCTCCAGGCCCCACTCCCCGAGACTTTCCTCTCCATCCCTCTCATCCACTCTATGGTTGCTGCTGGTCTCTGGTGTCATACCCTTTGGTGCCTGGTCTACACTTTGTCTCCAATCCCTAATGGTGCTCATCCCAGTCTCTGTCTGCAGAGCGAGCTGCTGTCCCTTTCCTGACTGGCCTCCCTCTCAGCGTCCTGAACTCCACAGTACAAGTGCCTTGTCACTTGGTTCCAGCTCGGCCACTGACAGCCCGCAGTGGACCTCGGAGAATGCAATGCTCCCGTGAGTCCCATAGAAGGATGCTGCCCTCCCTCAGCAGGATGAAGCCACCCTGCTCTGCTCCTCACCGGAGTAACTTAATGGACAGTGGCTTTGGATCGAGAGCTCTGGGGTGTAACTCAGCTTGGCCCTTGTTTGGGGTAGGGAGTAGACCTGCAGCTGTGTGGTTGGGTGAATTCACCCCAAACAGTCTTAGGGGTTGTATTTGGCCTCAGTCATGAGCCTGCTCTCTGACCAACTGTTTTAGCAACTGATCTTGTGATTACAGCTGCCCAGGCCTGCACCTAGCTCTTGTTAGTTCTGAATCAGCTGGGCAAGGTGTCATGCTCTCAATAGGTCCCCTCTCTGAAATTCTTACCTTGCTAGTGGTCTTACCGGTCCCTACACAATGAGGTTTTTTATTCAGCCATAAAAATGAATGATTATGTCATTCGCTCAAAAATGAGTACACCGGAGGGGTCATCATGTTAAGGGAACTGAGTTACACACAGACAAATAGCTTTTTCCTCATATATGAAACCTAGAATTTCTGTCAATCAGTATACACACATATGTAGAAAATAGAAAGGGACCATGAGGAAGGACGGAGGGAGAAGAGAGAGCAGCAGATGAACGCGGGCCAGGTACATGGCATACTTAAGGGAAGTGTCACTGTGCAGCCCATCACTAGGCAATATTAATATAGATTAATAGAAAACATTGTCAAGAAAGCAGATCCTCAAGAGACAGAATGGAAGTCAGGCTCAGCTCTCCAGCCAGGCTCTCTGGACTCCTGGGCCTGCTGGAGTTTGTGGTCCTGTGATATTTTCTCTCCCTGGCTGATGCTGGAAAGGCGTTGAGCACCTTGGCACCCCCTTGTGTCTTTCTGTCCCACAGGACTTGCAGGCTGAAAATGACCCATGAAAACCGCATTTTATAGAGGTGCGACTGTCCTTCGAGGCAAGTCAGAACATCCAGGCTGGCTGGCGCCTGGCATACTTCTTCCTGGAAGTTACGCTGTCCAGGCAGTGGGCTTTGCCTGGGGAACAGAAAGAACATGTCACATGGTCAGGTGTGTGTGTGTGTGTGTATGCATGTGTGTGTGTGTGCTCGCGCATGTGTGTGTATGTGTGTGCATGCGCGCGTGCTCTTGCACATGTGGGGGGCATGTGTATAAAATGACCCTTTCTCCAGAAGGCGGCCCTGCTCCTGGTCAGCCCCTAGAGTGGGAAAAGCTGTTGTCCCCCAGCACCAGAATGGAGCCAACACTTAGTGAAGACTCTGAGCTTGGGCAGAGGATCTAGAGCCCTCCATGGTCCTTCCCGAAGGATTTAGTCTAGCACGTCACCGTGCAAACTTTGAGGCAGAGGGACAAGGACTCTCCGCCCCTGAGCAAAAGAAGTCTGGCGCTTGAACTTGGGTCTAGGGCCACCTATGGGCAGAAGAAGGCCATGACAGTCTAATGAAGGCTTGCCTGTGCAAGACTGTTCACACAAACACAAATGCTCCCCCGTGCTGGCTGTGAAGTATGACTCAGCACTTTGTACACAGGGAGAGACCAAATTATGTTTGGGTCACCTCTTGCCCCACGTAGGAGAAAAAAGAAACTGCAAGATGTTTGGGGAGTCAAGAACACACAGGCTCTCCCTACCAAGGGCTGCGGCACAGGCAAGCACCACCACGGCCAGCTTGGGACCCCGTGTGTGTGTGTGTGTGTGTGTGTGTGTGTGTGTGTGTGTCTCAATATCAAGACAATGCTTTCTTATCCCTGAAGTAAATTGTGAATACCCTCCTCCTTTGCTCCCTGGCTGACTTCTGAGCTCACATTTTTCCAATTCAGTTTTTCAGTTTATTTGTGAAGGGATGTCGAGGGGCCTCAGGTGGTAAATGTTTTGCCTTGGACACATGATGACCTGAGCTTGGTCCTTAGAATCCTCAAGAGTGGCAGATGAGGTAAGACACGTTTGTAATCCCAGCAATGGGGAGGCAGAGACAGGTAGATCCTTGGGACTCCTTGATGAGTTCCCGGCCAATGAGAGACCTTGTTTCAAAAAAAAAAAAAAAAACCCCAACATCAACAGTGCCTACAGAATGACAGCCAAGCCAGGTATGGTGGCATATGCCTCTGCCTATTATCTCAGCACTGGGAGGCAGAAACAAGCGGAACTCTGTGAGTTCAGGGCAGCCAGGGAGACACAGGGAAACCATCCCATCAAACAAGCAACGGTAAAAGTTGGCCTCTGACCTCCGTACGCATGCATGCACCTATGGGCACCTACACACAAATGCACACGCACACACATTTGGGAGAAGTTAGCAATCCTTTATGTTGTCTGAGCAGTTACCCTTCCTTAGAGAGAGGACTTCGTCATTTTTGAAGTTGTATGTAAGCATGCTGTGGTTTTTTAAAAAAAAAAATTGAAAGGATTTTTTTTTAACATATACACATTGGGTTCATCTGGAATTTATTTTACTCTTTAGAATGAGATGTGGTCACCCCTTTTTGTTTTTGTTTTTGAGACAGGATTTTACATAGCCCAGTCTGTCCTTGAACTCACCGAGTAGCAAAAGATGACCAGGAGCTGAAGTTCTAGATCCTCTGAGCTGGAGATCTGGACTAAGGCTAGGACCGATGCAGGAGGATGCTGGGGATGGATTAGGACATATTCTCAGGAAGTCCCACTCTGATCACAGACAGAGCTTCAGAAAGGGGGGCCATGTCACTGGGGTCTTAAGCCCGCTGGAAGGGTCAGGGGTGAGGACTTACAACCCTTCAAGGCATGGATTGCAGAACCCAGAGGGAAACATGAGCAAGGGAGTCATGGTGCCTAACTGGTCCAGAGCTCACTATGTAGCTGAGGCTGGTCTTGAGCAAGATCTCCATGTCTGGGGTCACAGATGTGTCTCCCCCTCCCCCCCCTGCCCCAATTCCCTCAAGCGCTCTTGACATCTCTGTGGCTTTTTGTCTCAAATCTCTTTTAGTGTCTTCCTGAGACCCTAAGCATAAACATGTCTGAGGAAGGGAAGCCAAACTTTTCATTCCTGTGTTTTACAGGGGCTCCAGTGACTCTGGAAAATGTCCCTGGTCGTGCAGGTGGGAGACCTGGGGCCTGGCTTCTTCATGATGCTTCTTTGTTTGTGGAGGGGATAGGAGAGCAGCTGCGGATGGGGGGTGGAGCGGGGGGGGGGGGTAGTGCCTTCCTTTCCCATGTTGTCTGGTCGGCCTTTCTCTTCTCATTTGTCTTTCAGACCTCGGAATGAGGTCAGGAACACGCAGGGAGCACAGGTGATTTAGAATACTCAGGACGCGGAGGCACAAGGGAGACCGTCTTCTGAAAAGTTTCTGATCCTTGGCCAGAGCCTGCTCCTACCTTGTCCTTTCCAGAAATCTCGCTCACAGGCCTGGTTTGTCTCCAGGCTGCTGCCTGCGAATCCAGCTCAGTTTGCAGGCGGCTGTGGACGCTGCTTTGTCGCCGCCTAGTGGCCAAAGGCGGGAAAGCATCCATTTAAGTCCTGCGCTCAGGGTCCGGTTCCAGCCTTCATTTGTTCAAGCTGGAGGTCGCTCTTTCGTCTTCCTGAGTGTTGTTTCTATCTTGGGCTATTTCCTTCCTCACACCGAGCCTCTTTCATACTCCAAACCAACAACTGAGTTCTGGCTTTATTACTTCCCTCGGAGTCTCAGCTTTTCCGTCTATAAAATGGGAAAGTAAAGCCAGTGATGATCATAAAGAGCCTTAAAGCAATATGACTAGGACAGGATTGCAATGGTATTATATTTTCAAACACCCATGTATTCACATGCAGAGGCCAGAACAGGATGCCAGGTGCTTTCTCCTGTAACTCTGTGTCTTATTACCTCATGACAGGGTCTCTTGCTGGATTGAAGCTCACCATCTTGGATCCACCTGTCCCCGTGCCCCAGTGTTACAGGTGGGCACAGCCACGCCTGGCTTTTTGTTTGTATGTGAGTGCTGAGTGTTTGGACTCAGGCCCTCTTGTTGGCAGAACAAATGTTCTTACTTACAGAGCCACCTCCCCAGTCCCCTAATTTATTGATATTCGTTTTTCTTTTTATTGATTATATAATAAGCAACACAAAGTATGCCACACACACACACACTGTAATTATTGTTGTTAAAGACATTAGTTTCAGGAAGTCCATCAATAGGCAAGATTTCCACAGTATCTCATTCCCAATGGCTTCAATCTATGAAAACACAGACGACTATCCCCAGTAGATTAGGTGAGTTCCCAGCAGCACGCTCCCTGGGAAAAGCCTAGAAAGCAATGGATAGGCTGCAAGCCAGTGATGTGAGGGAATCTCCCAGCTGCTCAGCTGGGGGATGAAGCTGGCCATGTATGAGGTTCTACAAGTGGCATTTGTCCGTAGTCTCTGGGGGAGCCAGCAGCTCTGTGCGGTGGGAGGCCAAGGACACTGTGGGGGTCTGAGGTGCTCCGCAGCTCATGTAGCTAGTGGCTAGACCTTCCTGTGAGGGCTCAGGCAAATAATACACACTCTGGATTTAAATATTCTTCAAAGAGAAGTAAAGAGAACAGCCACAGAGTGGAACATGGGAGTGGATTGTGGTTAATGTCTGCAGTTTTAAATGCATTTACTACACTATGCTATGTATGGTCAGAAAGATTTTGTCATTGTAAAATTGTTCTTTATCTCAGCCTAGGGCGATGGTCTGGTTGGTAAAGTGTTTGGCACTCATGGACGAGGACCTGAGTTCAATCCCCAGAGACTACATTTAAAAAGTCAGGCATGGGCTGGAGAGTTAGAGCCATTGTCGCTGCTCTTTTAGAGGACCTGAATTATGTTCCCAGTAGCTCACAATGGGCACTAACTCCAACTTCAGGGGATCTGACGCCCTCTGCTGACCTCCATGGACACTGCATGCTGGTGCGTGTGCATGCGCTCACACACACACACACACACACACACACACACACACACACACACACCTCAGGACTTGAGATAAGGAAACATCATACAGGCTGAACACCCTTAATCCCAAACTCTGAGATCCCAGATGCCCCCAAATCCAGAACATTCCCACACGGGTCTGACACCAGAGTCACGTAGTTCAATGTCTACCAATGTGGCTTATGAACAAAATTATTCAAACTATTGCACAGGGGCATCTTCAGGGTCTAAAGTGTGTCTGAAATATACATACTGTAGCTTTCACTCCAATGCCATTTCTAAGATGTGTCTCTCATGTTTATGCAGATTTACCAAAGTTCTGAAAAGCTTCTAGACCCAGAAGCAGTTCTTTTTATTTATTTTCTTATATTTTTATTTTTTACATACCAATCCCAGTTCTCCCTCTATCTTCTTCTCCCGTTCTTCCCTCTCCTCCCACCCCACCCCCAGCTGCTCCTCAGGGAGGGTAAGGTCTCCCCCCTGGGAAGTCTACTAAGTCTGTCCCACCACCTCATTCCTTCCCTTCCACCCCATGCCTAGGCTGAGCAAGGTATCTCTGCACAGAGAATGGGCTCCACCAAGTCAGTTCATGCATTAGGGTTAAATCCTGGCCCCACTGCCAGTGGCCCAATATACTGCCCAAGGCACACCATTGTCACCTGTATTCAGGGGACCTAATTTGGTCCTATACAGGTTCCTCAATTGTCAGTCCAGAGTCAGTGATCTCCCACTAGCTTGGGTCAGTTGACTCTGGGTTTTCCCATCATGGTCTTGACCATTTTGTTCATATTAATGCTCATCCTGAGGCTTGGCATGGCAGTTAGTTGTGGATATCTGCATCTGCTTCCGTCTGCTTCTGGAAGAGGGATTTTAGCTTCTCTGGGGTTGTGGGCTGTAGGCTGGTTATTCTTTGCTTTATGTCTGGTATTCACTTATGAGTGAGTACATACTATATTTGTCTTTCTGGGTCTGGGTTACCTCACTCAGGATGATTTTTTTCTAGTTCCATCCATTTGCCTGCAAATTTTAAGACAGCGTTTTTTTTCTGCTGTGTAGTACTCCATTGTGTAAATGTACCACATTTTCTTTATCTACTCTTCGATTGAGGGGCATTTAGGTTGTTTCCAGGTTCTAGCTATGACAAGCAATGCTTCTATGAACATAGTTGAGCACATGTCCTTGTGGTATGATGATTGAGCATCCTTTGGGTATATACCCAAAAGTGGTATTGCTGGATCTTGAGGTAGGTTGATTCCCAATTTTCTGAGAAATCACCGTACTGATTCCCACAGTGGCTGTACCAGTTTATACCCCCACTACCTTTATTCCACATCCTCTCCAGCATAAGCTGTCACCAGGGTTTTTGGTCTTAGCCATTATGATTGGTGTGAAGTGATATCTCAGAGTTGTTTTGATTTGCATTTCCCTGACAACTAAGGATGCTGCGCATTTCCTTAAGTGTCTTTTAGCCATTTGAGAGTCTTCCATTGAGAATTCTCTGTTTAGCTCTGTCCTCCATCTTTTAATTGGATTATTTGTTCTTTTGAAGTCAAGTTTCTTGAGTCCTTTGTATATTTTGGAGATCAGCCCTCTGTCTGGGTGGGGTTGGTGAAGATCTTTTGCCATTCTGTAGGCTGCCGTTTTTGTCTTGTTGACCATGTCCTTTGCTTTATAGAAGATTCTCAGTTTCAGGAGGTCCCATTTATTAATTGTTTCTCTCAGTGTCTGTGCTATTGGTGTTATATTTAGGAAGTGGTCTCCTGTGCCAATGCATTCAAGTGTACTTCCCATTTTCTCTTCTATGAGGTTCAGTGTGGTTTATGTTGAGGTCTTTGATCCATTTGGACTTGAGTTTTGTGCATGGTGATAGATATGGGTACAAAGGAGATGCGTTAGTCCCAAGCCTCCTGGAGGATTAAACACTGTGTGTCACGGTCACCCCAGGCTGCATCACTGATACAGAGCGCACTCACTTCTCATGGCCCCAGAGGCTGGGGTGTCTGCATACCAGTTATACCAGCACCATTTATTGAAGATGTTTTCTTTTTTCCACTTTACATTTTTTGCTTCTTTGTAAAAAATCAGGTGTTCATAGATGTGCGGATTAATATCAGGGTCTTCAATTTGATTCCATTGGTCTACCTGTCCATTTTTATGCCAGTAGAAAACTGTTTCCAGTACTGTAGCTCTGTAATAAAGCTTGAGGTTAGGGATGGTGATGCCTCCAGATGTTCCTTATTGTACAGGATTGTTTTGGCTACCAGAAGCAGTTCTGGCCCTGAGTATTTTATGTAAATAAAAAATTATTATATTGTTCTTGTGTGCACAGTGTGTGTGTCCATGTGCATGTGTCTGTGAACACCCGTGTGAGTACATGCATGCGTGTGTGTGTCCATGTGCATGTGTCTGTGAACACCCGTGTGAGTGCATGCATGCATGCATGCGTGTGTGAAAGGACAACTCTGAGGAGTTGGGTCTTCCCTCCCACATTTATGTGGGTTCCAGGGATGAGCTTATGCAGGGGTGGCAAGTGCCTTTAGCTGCTGAACCATTTCTCGGCTGGTCCTGAACATTTTAGAAAGAGGCACTCAACCTGGGTGTACATATGCTTTGTGAGGGGCACAGAGTTTTGGGGACTGGGTTCCTTGTGTACCTTAGGGGCTTCCTGTGTAAGTGGGAATGGAGAATCATTTCTCCAGCCCATGCTGACAAATCTGTTTACTGATAAGCACCTTCCACTCTTTCAGGGTCTCAGCCCATCTTCTGGCATAGAAAAGCTCAGAGGGCATTGGGGGAACCTCTCCTTGTGGGTAGGAAACAGGATGCTTAGGGCTCAGGGATTACTTGGTCCCCATCACGGTTCTCCAGGTGACTTGTAGTGACCGTAGAGAAGTCACCTTCCCTTTTTCTCTGCCTGAGCATTCCTTGGTAGCACCCATAAACCCTGCCTCCCTCTTCTTCTGGAGGAAGGCTCAGTTTGGCCCTTAGGAGAGGCCTCAGGGACTTCTCCTTATCTGTAAGTGGAGTTTCTGTCCTGTCTGGTTCCATAACCATTCAGTCCCAACAAAACATACGGAGACTTATATTAATTATAAATTGTTTGGCCTATTGCTCAGGCTTATTACTAACTAGCTCTTACAAATAAAATTAACCCATAATTCTTATCTGTGTTTAGCTATGTGGCTTGGTACCTTTTCTCAGTCCAGCATTTTCATCTTGCTTCCTCTGTGTCTGGGTGGTGACTGCAGTCTGAGCCTTTCCTCTTCCCAGAATTCTCCTAGTCTGGTCACCTCACCTATCCTTCCTGCCTGGCTACTGGCCAAACAGCGTTTTATTAAACCAATATGAGTGACAAATCTTTACAGGGTAAAGAGCATTATCCCACAGCACTTACTTATGGAGGACCCCAGGGGTCTTAGGCACAAAGGTCACCTCTAGCTGCCCTTGGCGTGCTAGGTGGCACTGGCTCAGAGCATAGATTCTTCAGTCAGATGCAACTGGACATGGACCACTGCTCATAGTGGGCATCCCTGTGACATCTTGCAGCTCCCATGCCCTCTCCTCTACCTCTCTCTGTGAGCCCATGGGGACCAATCCTCCCTTCCAGGGATTTCAGGAAGTAATAAGCCCCATACCAGGCTGGTGCCCTGCACCTGTGTGTTCTTAGCAGGCCAGTGAGCCCTTTCTCTCCCAGGCCTCTGGTTCACCTCAGCCTGGTCCACCTGGAGAGATGCCTGTGATAGTTCTGAACCTCTGTCCACCCAAATCAAACAGCTGGTCCAGTGATGCCTGAAAAATGTGTCAGGGAGGGCAGAGTCCTGAGCCAGCATCTTCTGTCCTTTGCAAAGACCAAAGAGGAAACAGGAGGCTAGAGGAGAAGTCCCCGGTGTGGAGCAGCCATCTGCCTGAGGGAAACCCCAGAGGAGGAGAAAGAAAATTAAAAAAAGCCTCAGTCCCCTGAGGCAGCCGGATCCCAGAGGTTGGCCTCTTGCCTAGGCCCGAGGAGGTACAGACCAGCAGTGCCATTGTCTCTAGAGCCTGGCCTGACTCTGGGGCTCCCAGGAGAAGCTCCTGCTGTACCTCCACACCCAAGGAGATGCTGCTGTCTCAGCCCTGGTAGATGGCCGACTTCTTTCCGAGTCTTTGTAACTCCCTTGCAGAGAATCAGAACACCTCCTCACTTTACAAAAGCAGAGATGGAGGTACCGAGATGCCAAGACATTTGCAGAAGTCACACCACAGAGTCCCACATACCCAGCATCTCCAAGGCCAGGGCTCCTCCTCATCTCAGTTTGCTGGGAAAATCTGTTGAGAGAAGCTGGCATCCCTAAGACACTGGCTGGACCTCTGGGAGACCACGTAACATTAAGGATCTGCATTTTGAAATGTCATTGGTATGAAGACAAATTCAGTCTGTAAATTTGGAGTCTTCTCAACAACCTTGGGATACGGACACTGGTTTGCCCTGCTAAAGAGAGGTGGTGGTTTTGCCCAGTGGGTTCCCGGCTTAGATGGGGAACCCATGATGGAGCCCCTCTGTGGGGCAGCTCCATGCGGGGTGAGTCCCACCCACTCAAGGACAGGTGCATTGGCCCTTCCACTCCCACAATGCTCCAGCAAGCAGGCTGTGAATGTCAAGGGTCAACTCAAGGTCTATATACCTTTAGGGCTCAAATGCTAGTTGCTGGGGCAGAAAACACCTGTGGACAGGGTGTGGGAAAGCGGGGAAACTAAGAAGCCCTCAGGGATCTGGACACAGAATCTGGAGAGGGCTGAGCTGCGGGGAGGAGGCAGGCCATGTTGACAGCTGTCACCATTGGCAAGAGCAGGATGGCGGGGTCTGGGAATACCTCCCAGGCAATGATGACCATAGGGAACTCCTAGGCTGGTTTTTTACCGTATGGGCATTTGGAACCAGTCCACTGTGGAGGAAGAAGGCCTGAGTCCTGAACTTGCCTCCTAAGCAGGGGGCTGCTGGGTCCTGCGGTGAGTTTCCTGCCACAGGTGTTTATGGGCCACAGGGTTTGTAGATCAGAGGTCCCCGAGGTGGTTTGAAGGCAGAACATATGGGAAGGTTTGAGAGATGCCTATGTTGGCTAACTGGATCTGGTTGGAGGGGGGAGTCTGGGTTTCTACCTCTGCACCCCAAGTCCTCATTGGTGTTTAAAGTTGTAAGCAGAATTCCTGATAGACTTGGTCTGGGTGTGGTGGGGTGATCTGGTGATTGGGGGGTGGCTGGGACAGGCCTCTAGTGGCCGTTCTTCTAACACCCCTGGCACAGTACTTTCCCTGTCTGGGACATCTTGGGGCATCTATTTCCTGTTCTGCCAGCTGTATTTCCAGGATCTACTGATGTGAGATTGTTTGTTCATTCCGTCGGGAGCTCTATGTCCCCATTCCTCTGTCTCTGAGTGCCTCTGAATTAGACCGTTCCACCTCAAGGTCTGGAGGCCTCAGTACTTGTGAGCTGCTGTGACTTCCTGCTAAGCTTGAAGCTGGCAATGGCCAAAACATCAGGAGGTAGTCGAGGTGTCCTACAGAAGTGCTGGCTATCTCTGCCAGCAGAGGTGCCAGCACTGAGTTTCTTCCCAGGGCTCTGAGCTCCAAGAGGCTGGATGCACACTTGTATGGGTGCACGCCTGTGCTCAGGTATGTGAGCCCACGTGCCCATATCAGGATCCGGAGTTTGGCTGTGTGCGAGTTCTCACTTGTCCAATCAGCAACTGTGTGAATGTGTTTACATTGTTGCGGATCACCTGGAAGGCATATACCAGGGCCTTCAGCAATCCAGGGCACCAGAATAAAAAGACTGATAGACAAGTGGAAGACAGAAATAGTTCTAAGCTATAATTAGAAAAATTCAGAAAATTTAGAGAGGCATTGCTTTATTTTCCATACAGGGTGTTTTCTGACATTTCAAAAAAGTCGTCTGTCTATCTATCTATCTATCTATCTATCTATCTATCTATCTATCTATCTATCTATCTATCTATCTATCTATCTATCTATCTATCTATCTATCTATCTATCTATGAATGAGATGGGGTTTCCCTTTGTAGCTCTGGCTGACCTGAAGCTCACTGTGTAGACCAGGCTGGTCTTGAACTCACAAAGATCCATCTGTGTCTGCTTCCCGAGTGCTGGAGTTAAAGTCATGTGCCACTTCACTCACTTCTTTTGCCTAATCTTAAATTCTTTGTGGGGGCACAGGCAAGGAGATTCATATGGGACCCCCACATTCAAGTTCTCTTAGGAGTCATGTGGGGAGCTGGAGAAATGCCCAGGGGTGAAGAGCTTGCCCCTCCCCCCGTGCCCACATCAAGTGCTTCACAGTCACCTTTAACTCCAGCTCTAGGGGTCCTACACCCTTTAATGGACTCCTCTAGCCCCTGCACCCCCATGCACACGCCTCACCCACATACATATAATTACAAAGATTTCTTAGGAAGAGTCATGGTGGAACTCTGAGACATTGGAACACTGGTGACAGCAAGCTTTTGCAAGCAATGGGCTCAGATGCACGGTCGGGGCTGTGGGCGGACTCCTCTCCGGGGTCTACAGCACTCGCTGGCCATGCTCACATGAAAGTAGGCAGGTGTGAGGCTCCCCAGGGCTGATATGTCCTTGGACTCCTAGAGGACCTGTTCTGGATGCTTTGGGGTACGTGAGCTTGCGGTGACATCTCTTTTGCCTGACAGAGGAGTCTTTTCTGACTCAGTCTCCATCCCTTCATTGCAAGTGGGAAAAGAACTAAAACATCGAGAACGAGCTTTGTAGTTCTGCACCTTCGGAGATGTGGTCCTTCGTTCTTCACGGCCGAGGCTACACTGTCCCTGTGCCCAGCCTCCTGGGTATATCGGTCCAAACGGGGAGGCCAGCAGGCTCATAGGTAACGGCTATGCTAAAAAGCTGTGGTAGGAACCAGAGATGTGATTCACTGGTCCAGCGCACACAGAGGTCTGGATTTGATCCCTGGTGCTGTATAACAACAGGAGTGGAGCACACAGCTGGAATCCCAGCCACTCGGGAGGCAGAGCTGAAGGATCACGAATTTAAGCTACATAGCAAATTCTAGGTCAATCTGGGCTACAGGAGACCTTGTTTCAAGCAAAGCAAAGGAAAGCAAAGCAAAGCAAAGCAGAGGATTCTGTGGGAATGCGCCATCTCACCGTTCCAGAGACCACTATTGCAGCCTCTGGGGGTTGGGAAGGTGTGAGGCCTCCATCTGCCTGGAGAGAATAAACACAGGGGAGTGAGGGAAGAAAACATGGTTTTAACAAGCTGGTGCCCAGAGGGGTTGGGTGAGCTGGTTCTGCCTTATCATTTGCCTTCAAATATACTTCCTGCCCCTGGCAACCCCTCTCTAAGCCTCTTTGATTACCTTGCACCATCCTATTTGAAACAGCCCTGAGTAGAGGAGAGAGCATGCCCCAGAAGATACTCACCATTGTACATGGAGAGATCACAACGTCCCTAGCTAGGGCCAGCCCATTGCCCTGGCCAGGAGGCACCACCGCTAGGGGCAGGTGCTGTCCCACAGCTGTCTGTGTGAGCCCCAGTGTACCAGGTCTCTTTTAGTATCCTGGGTCCCGATGCCACCTGGGTCCTGAGCTGGAGTGTGGGCAGAGACAGGACCCAGTGCCTCTGATTTCAAGGAACTTGCATGCTAGAAAGTTCCCTGGCTTACATTTGCTATTGCAGCTGGGGACTACTGTGATGGCCAACCAATCTCCAGGAACTTTTCTACAAACAGCCAGAAGGAAGGACGGACAACTGTACAACTTAACCCTATGGGGAGGCACACACACTCTGTGTGTGTGTGTGTGTGTGTGTGTGTGTGTGTACTAATTCATGCAGATGCGTGTATGCAGAGGTCAGTGTTAAGTCTTTCTCAGTTGCTCTCTCCCTTATTTTTTTGAGACAGAGTCTCCAGAATCTCTCACTGAACCTGGAACTCACTGATTCAGCAAGTCGGCTGTCGGGTGGGCTTCGTGGGTCTCCGCCTCAGCCTCTGCAGCACTGGAATTATAGATGTGGTACGTGATATCCCGCTTTTAACATGGGTCCTGGGGACCTAAACTCAGAACCTCAAGTTTGCAATGTGAACACTTTACCAAATAAACCACCTCTTCTGCTCCTGAAATCGGTGTTTCTTCTTCTTCCTCCTCTCCCTCTTCTTCCTTTTCCTCCTCCTCTACCTTATCCTTGCCCCTTCTCTTCCCCCTCCTTCCTCCCTCCTCTCTCTCCTCCTCCAGCTTCTGAACCTCCAGTATGCCTTGCTTCCCAGAGCAGCTTAAGGGTCAACTTTCATGGGGTCCCACGTTTTTGGATTTTGCCTTTAACCAAAGCGATGCTCTGCCACCACGTTGGGAAACTCATACCCTCCAGTCTGTGAACTCTGTGACGCTCTGCAGCGGAAACATCTGGGCCCCCCACCCGCCCCAGTGAGCACACTACTCAGACTGCCGTAAGTCACGACAGCACGTCCAGGGTTTTATTGCAGTTATGAATTATGGATATGACCTGAGCTGTGCAGTTCTCATTATTTTTTTTCCTGCTGTAATTAAGCCACAAATCATGCCTGAGAAATGGGAGGGTGACCGAATTAGTCAGGATTCGTTCATAATAGGCTGACCCTGGAAAAGCCATCCGAGAGGGGTCAGATGTTGGCCAGGTCCCAGGAGCCCGCCTAGGAGACAAATATGTCTCCTTGCCTAGGTTCTTAGCTAATAGACTAAGTGCATCCAACAGGCTAGTGCTGCCTGCTCACAGTTAACCCACTCCGTAACTGCAACTGCATCTGGCCTCAGTGGACCAGAGAGAGACCATCACTACCAGGTGAGGACAGATGCTGATGGGACCAAGTGTTGCCAAGATGAAGATGAACTTGCTCATTCTGGGAGTGGATAGAGCTGAGGACAGCATGTCCCATTCCCGGATTCTGAGTCTCAAGGGGCTTTTCACTTTTGCACTATGGGAGCATGTGGATTGTGTACAGTGCAATCACACGGACTGAAAACGTTACCTGGAAAATCCAAGGAGAGAGAGAGAGGGAGAAAGAGAGGGACAGGGAAAGG
>NC_022009.1:39773996-39777770 GCF_000317375.1 Microtus ochrogaster | reverse complement strand
AGAGAGCATGCTCACATACCTTCCAGTAAAATATATTCTACAATCGTACAACAATACAATGTTCTATTTAGTACATATACTCAGTACAATATATGACTCCATTATAGGCATCTGTAGGGAAAAACAAAACCTATAAGGTTGGGCCCTATCCAAGGTTTCAGACACCCACTGGGGAATCTTGGGATGTGTCCCCCTCACATAATGGGGGACCACTGTCATTTCTGAAATGAACTTTTAATTGAAATATAATGCACATATAAAAAGAGCTCTCAGCTGATGACTTTTCAGGCTGTGCAATGGGCACCCAGGTCAAGGTTTGCTGCTATAGAAAGAAAAGAAGCAGATTTTAGGATCCCCCAGAGCCTGTGGTCAGCTAGGACAAGGCTGTACAAATATCTCCTCACTGTTAATGAAGACAAAGTCCAGACAGACACGCTGCTCTATAAACTGGACATGCCCAGAGCTGGTATAGACTGCTGCTCCGGGGACCCCAGAGCACAAGGATCGGGTGGTGGTGGAGATGGGGAGGAGGTTCTGTTCTGGCCATCCTGGAAAATATAATTGTCACATGGTGTCTGGCAAGTAACATATACTGGAAACTACATAGCTGTTATTATGGCTGGCCTTTCGGTCTTCTCTTCTTATTGTTATTCTGCATCTGGAAGCTCAGTGCTATGTGAAAGAGATAAAGGCGGAACATCCAGGGGTGTGATGTTTTCCTGAGGAAGCCCCATCAGATTGCCAGGGCCCCCAACATGTCTGTTGAAAGCCCCTGGGTTCTAGGTCAAGTCCAAACTCTTAGCTCTTGCTGCATTCTTACTGCACTGATTAGAATTTTAAGTTAAAGCAGTAAAACTCACCACCCCTCTTGAAGAAGAAAGGATGTTTTAAAAGGATGTTAACAGGCTGGACCTATAGCTCAGCCATAGAACTGTAAACTTCCCTAGCATGCCTGAAGCCCTGGGTTTTGTTCCCAGCACAAAGAGACCAAGTATGGTGGCACATACCTGTAATTCCAGAACTGGAAAAAATGGAGGTTTTACTACTTTTCAAAAGTTCAAGGTTAATAGAGAGTTTGGGGTCAGCCTAGTATACAAGAAATACTAGCAGCATTTAGAATTTTGTGGGGAGTCAGGAGTACTTGTTTGGAGGATTCTGCCCCAAAGGAGGGAGCAGTGCCACCATCATAAGACAGAGGCTACAGCTGGTGCTGACCCTGCTAGCCAGGGACTCACTACTGGAGCCCTTGCTACCCTGGGCAAGCTGGGGTCAGCAGGATGAGCTCCCAAGCCGCCTTTTCACCATTCTATGATTGTCTTCCAATGTCTTCCATCACATGGTGATGACCTAGCTGCAAGGGAGTCTTGGAGTTTCTAGGCAATGTAAGATTCCCTTGAGGAGATCCTGAGATTCAGAAGGAGTGTGAATAACCTCTGAGGAGTTATGGAGCATCAAGCATGCCCTTGGTGCCCTCCTGGTCCTGTGAAGTTCTGGGAGGTTTTCGTCCTTGATTCACTGTGCTGACTCCCTGATGGCTGTCTCCACCCTCATTCCCCAGTCAGCTCTTATCTGTCTCTCCTCCTCAAAGCTCTTTTTACTGTCTTCTCTTGTTGCTCCTTTGTGTCCCAGGCCCTATACAGACCTCTGCCTCAGCCCACAACAGCCAGTGGCTCCATCTATTCCTGAGTCTACCTCCCCTTTAACTAGGTCACAGGGCAGACTGTACCTTACCTATTTCAGGATCTGGCATGTGAATGAAGAACTGGCACACAGTAGGTATACTGGTCATGTGTGTGTGACTGGCACACAGTAGGTACACTGCTCATATGTGTGAATCATCAAGGGGCTCCCACTGTCTGTCCAGGTCTGGCTCTGGGAAACCTGCTGGGTTTGAGACTCAAGGCTTGTCAAAGTAGTTCACATCGGCCATGCTGGTTTCCCTTCCATCCCCCAAAGAAAGGAGCATTCGAGGTCCCCAACCCAGAACAACACCTGGGGTCCACAGCAAAGGAGAAAGACCTAGCAGGAGACAGGCTGGAGGGGGTGCCTCTGTTTTCAAACTAAGCACATTTCCCTCCCAAAGAGTGTGGAAGGACATGGTAGGCGAGCTCATTTGTCTCCTCTGAGGGGCAGGCGTGCTGTTGGCCTGGTCTACGTGAGAATCTGGCACGCGGTGGGTAATTCAAAGCGAAGCCTTGGATGTTTTTCTAATGAGTCTGGAGCACTTTCCACTCAGCTGCCATGCCGCTGCTCAAATCAACGTTGTCTTCACACTTAATGGCAAATGACAGTGTTTATATAGAAGGCAGGGGCAGGCGGAAGCACATGGATCCCACTCATCTCCCTCCCGAGCCTCCGTCTCCACTTTCCTCTACCTTCGCTGTCAAGTTGGGTCATGGTGGGTGAGAATGGGAACCCCAGAAGCCAGTGACATCTGCGTGAGGGCAGAGAATAGAGGTCAGCCTTGGGGAGGGAGGTGTCTGTCTGTTTCTCTCTCTCTCCCCGTGTGTGTGTGTGTGTGTGTCTGTGTGTCTGTGTGTGTGTGTGTGCACGGTACTTGTTTCACATTCATTTCTATAGGTCTCAATATATGTCTTCGGGTTTTTATTGCTGTGAAGAGACACCATGACCACAGTGACTCTTATAAAGAAAAAAATATCCAATTGGGGTGGCTTGTTTATAGTTTCAGATATCAATCCATTATCATCATGATGGGGATCACTGGCATGCAAGCAGATGTGGTGCTGCAGGAAGCTAACTGAGACACTAGGCAGTATCCTGAGCAACCTCACAGTCTATCCCAACAGTGACACACTTCCTTCAACAAAGTCACACCTCCTAATAGTGCCACTCCCTATGAGATTATGGGGGATAATTATGTTCAAACTACCACAATACAAAAGCACCCATAATTTAAAAAGGCCACGGACCCCTTACATTCCTGGCCCCACAGATCCTATCCTCCCCTAAGTACCCTGATACCTTCCCTGAAAGGTCCATTCAGTACACAGCCTCCCACTCTCCTAAGGGTGGGATCTAAGCAACCCCATCCCATAACCTCTTCCTCCTATGGTTCTTTCCATTTCTCTCCTTTCCTTTCTGTTCTGCCTTGCCCTTAATTCTGAAGATCTTAAATCTTGGGGCTTATCACCTTGGGGAAACAGGTTCTCCAGGTCTGGTGACACAGGCCTACAACCCCAGACATTTGGGAAGATGAGGCAGGAGGACTGCAAGCTCAAAGCTTGCCTGGATGGCTGCATGGATTCCATGCTAGCCTAAGTAAATCAGAGAGGTCCTGTCTCAAATTTGTGTGTGTTCATGCATCTGGGTTTGCAAAGATGTTGCAAAGAGGCCACTTGTTCGTCCCGGATTCCCAGAACCAAATAATCACACAGAAACCATATTATTTAAATCACTGCTTGACCCATTAGCTCTAGCTTCTTATTGGCTAACTCCTACATTAATTTAACCCATCTCCATTAATCTGTGCATCACCATGAGGTCGTGGCCTACCAGCAAAATTTCGGCATATCTATCTTTGGTGGTGGCTCCATGACATCTCTCTGACTCTGCCTTTCTTTCTCCCAGCATACATTCTACCTTCACCCCCCACCCCAGTTCTGTTCTTCTATCTTTCCCTGCCTAGTTCTATTCTTCCCTGCCATAGGTTCAAAGCAGTTCTTTATTCATTAACCAATAAAAGCAACACATAGAGAGAAGGACCTCCCACACCACAAATACATATCCTCGTGTGAGTGCACGGAGAGATCAGAG
>NC_022009.1:39755772-39772560 GCF_000317375.1 Microtus ochrogaster | reverse complement strand
CCAATGAAGGCAGAGGCACTGGGTTGTGTGCTCAGCATGGCACTGCCAGACTTTCCCAGGTGGATGGCGCAGTGTCCTGTTTGCTGTCTGCAGTGACATGGTCACAGTGATCCTAATATTCCCTTCAGTGCCTGGACTTGCATTTCCAGCTCCAGGTATGCTAGGTAATTAGAAATAACCAAGCAAGCAATGGAAAAGCCTAGAAGAAACACCAGTTAACACCTGGTTTCCATTTCTTTTTTTTCCCCTTAGGCCCCTTTTGACCCCACAGGGGAAAAGTTCCAAATGTTTACAACTACAAATAATAGGTAGGGGGGGAAGAATCTTTAAGTCTGTATTTCACTGGAGAGATGGCTCAGTGGTTACAAACCCTTGTTGCTCTTGCGGAGGACCTGGATTCAGTTCCCAGCACCCACATAGCAGCTCACAATTGTCCTTAACTCCAGTTCCAAGAGGGAATTCACCCCACCCCGATGCCCAGCCTCCTTGGTCATCAGAAACGCTTATGGGGCACATGCAGGCTGGTGGGCAAAGCACCCACACACGCAGAGAAAAGTAAACCTTTTGAAATTCAGTACGTCCCATTATGGTGGACTGTAGGAACGTCCTCCCTGAAGGAAGATGGTTCACTATGTATTTCTTGGCATAGTCACAGTTTGCTACAGGTAGAACCCAGATTGGGGTTTGAGACAAGTGTCATAAAGACCCACTGGAATCCTGAAAACACACAGGCTGGCCTCTACAAGAACAGATTTCTTCTGAAGTTCCAAGCATCTTCTGGCATCAGAGGCTGGGAAGGAATCTTGGGAATCCAAACTAATGTCCTATTTCAGAGTTGTAGCCATGAGAATTCACAATCTTTCCAGCAGAGGGCGCACAACTGAGCAAGACGTGGCCAGGTCCTGTGAGGGTGATTACCAGTTTGTTTGGGCCTCGGCCACAGTGTGGCCACTGTCTTTGATATTCCTTCTGAGATGGGTGGAATGAGACCAGGCATTTGAAGACTTAGTCCCTGCTAGGAGACACCGTTTAGGGAGGTTTGAAGGTGTAGCTTTGCTGGAGGAAGTGTTTCCAGGGGTGGGCTTTAAGAGTTCATAGCCTGGTCCTACAGGTCCACTTTCTCTGTTTCCAGCTTGTAACTGACATGTGAGCTCTCAGCTTCACACTTGCTGCCATGCCTGCTACTTGCTGTCATGCTTCCCCGACCCTCTGCAACTGTAAGCCCAAATGGCTCTACAAGTTTACATTTTCTTTCTAAGGACTTTTCATTGTCTTTTTAGTCATCCTTAGAGACCTTATTTGTGTGTGTGTGTGTGTGTGTGTGTGTGTGTGTGTGTGTGTGTGTATGGACATTCATGTACTCATGATTGTATGTAAACACGTGGATTCCAGCTCACACATGTGTGGGGTATCTATGTGTGGGAACATGTGACGACATGGAGGCCAGAGGTTGATGTCAGGTGTTCTTCCATCTCTAACCAATCTGTGGAGACAGAATCTCTTGCAGATTCCAGACCCCAGACCTTGCTTGATGTGAGATTCCCCTCTGTATGCTGTGAATACGTTTTATTACTATTGGTTAATAAAGAAGTTTCTTTGGCCTATGGCAGGGCAGAATATAGCAAGGAGGGAACTCCAAACAGAGACAGAGGAGGAAAGAAGGTGGAGTCAGGCAGATGCCATGTAGTCGCCCAAGAAGCTAGAGGTAACAAACCATGAGCTTCGTGGTAAAATATAAAATAATAGAAACGGGTTAATTTAAGATGTAAGAGTAATAAGAAGCTTGAGATAATATGCCAAAGAGTATATAATTAATATTAAGCCTCAGAATGGTTAAGCATAAGTGGCTGCAGGAGCTAGTGAGTAAAACCTGGTGGGTGGAGAGAAACCTGTTCAGGGGGACCAGCAGAATGGAGAATATTTGTAATTACACTTACTGATTCTGGCTAGTCTAGCTGGCCAGTTTGCCTCAGTGACCCCAATCTCTGCCTCCTAAATTTTGAGGTTATAAGCAGATGACCACACCTCCCAGTTTTTACACAGGTTTAGGGATCTGAACTCAGGTCCCCACACTTCATGGTAAGTGTTTTTTTTTTTTTTCACTGAGCCATATCTCCATTCCGTGTAGGTTTTAAAAGTTGTTATTAAGGAAGGAACATCCCCCAAGTACACATATCTTATCTGTTCTTGCAGATATGTTAAAAGAAAATAAATCTATTGACTTTGGCATGTTTAGCGTGTATCTGGCATGTTACCGAGCTCTCGGTTTTAAAAGTTTTTTGATTATTCCCCTGGGCTTTCTTGACATATCATTCTGTTTGAAAGCAACATGATTCCATCACGCCCTCAGAAGTTATTGCTTTTTTTCTTTGCTTTGTTCAGAAATGAGGGGGATGAGAATTCCAGAACAGTGTGGCCAACATATGTTGTCCCTGCCATCCTTTCTTGCTCCCAGAGAAACTGCTATGTCTGTGGTTCTCAGTACAAAACATGGCGCTAAGCCTGAAATTCTGCTGCTTTTTCTAATTTGACATTTTTTTCCCCTAGAAATTTGAACTAAGAGTGGATACCAACCCTCGTGAGGTACCGTTGTGGTATTTGTGGTATTAACAGGTTAGCTGCTATTAAGCCCCCTGCTTTCACAATTTCCCTATGTCGTCCTGGAGAAATTCATCATAAATGAATTGGGTACTTCAGTGCGCTAATGCATGCCTGTTTTCCCACTTGCATTTCGTCCAGGCGAGATGAATGCATGCAGAGATGTGTGTTTGCATGAACATGTGTGACCTAGGGTCTCTGTGAGGGCCCTCACATTTGCCAGCATAGGTTGAAGCTCTGAGTAGAGGTTCAGTGAGAAGAGGCGAACCAAAGCCCACACACCCTCTGCTTGAACACTGAGAAGCTGTGAGCCAATGGATGGATCGCTGGATGTGGTACTAGGCTTTGTCTTTGAGACAGGGTCTTATGTAGTGCTGGCTAGTCTTGAACTTACCGCGTAGCTGAAGTGACCTTGAACTCCTCCTCTTCCTGCCTCCACCTTCCAAGTTCCAGGATCACAGTTTTTTTATTTTTATTTTGTTGAGACAGGATCTTCCCCAACAGAACCCTGGTGGGCACAAAGTAGCTATGTAGACCAGGCTGGTTTCCAACTTGGAGTTATTCCCCTGTCTCCGCTTCCCAAGTGCTGGGATGATAGGCATGCATTACTATACCCAGCTTAGAAGTTGTGCTTTGACTAGTTCAAACTCTTCCTCTGCAGCAGAGCAGGACACCCACTGTCCTCCTCCGGCCCCCGGAGCTCACTAGTGTGTGCTGTCTTTTATCTTTCCCTTTTGTGTTTGCAATGCCGGGTGATGCTGCAATGACTATCCTTACACTCTATCAGGATGCACCTGCAACAGCTGTGTTTCTGTTGTAACGGCAGGCACCTCTTCCTGTTGCATCAGCGCTGTGGCATGCAGGGACCATGGCTGAATCCAGCTGTTGGTGTTGGTTCCCCCATGGCAGTTTGTACCTTCTAACACTATGAAAGTCTGCAGTAGGAAGAGAGCTTCCAGCTCAGCCCCAGCTTGACCTGTGCCCAGCCATTCAGTGTCTCCAGAGACAGAGATGTGCTGTCTAGTTCTGGCAGGCCATCAATAGCACTGGCAATCACTTTATGGTTTATGGGGCCTCAGGCCTCCCTGGACTACAGCCTATTGGAAGGCAGTCCACTCCTGCCACTAGGAGTTTCATTAAACAAGCCTGTGGTTTATTGGAGAGCCTTTGCCCATTCACACAGGCGACCTCTGTTTAATCCTTAATGACCGTCTTTACTGGTCTCCAAGATGCTATATAAGTCTTTAAGACACTCAGGTTAACATTATATATAAAAACCCTTTTTAGAGACAGTGGGCAGGATCTCTGAAAATCTACCATCATCCATTCTGTGTAATTACCAGTTGGCACTGGATGGGTAGGACCGAGTGGCTAAAGGAGATTGGCTAATGGGGAGTGGCTAAGGGGGAATGGATAAGGGGGAGTGGCTAAGACGGATTGGCTAATGGGGGGTGGCTAAGGGAATGCTGAAACAGAAGTGTTAGCAAGGTCCAACGCAACATGAAAGGAGCTCATCCCCTGCATCAGTTAGTCCTCAAAAGAACAATATTGCAGGCACATGGCTTCCCACGCTAGCCCTCTGCAGACCACTGTCATTTTCCATGAATCCTCTGACCTCATCCTGGCGTGCTGCTGTTGCAGTCCCGCCACGGTACCTTTCTCTACTCTTGACGGCTTCTGCAGTGCTGGCTAGCACAGCTTGGCCTGGAGCAAGTCCACGGCCTGCACTATAGTTGACTGTACACGCCCCTGGAGCCAGCTCCTCAGTTTTGATAGACTCCAGGCTGGCACTGTGGCCCTTGCCCTTCCATTAGCCACACCTGGCTTCTGAACGAGCCCTGGGTTCGGCAACTGTTCTCTATTCCATGTATGTATGCAGTCTTCTAGGGGACAACTGCACAGCCCGCACTCTGCAGGGAAGATTGCCCACACTGGGTCAGACTTAACCTTGTCACCCGTCTTCTTCCACTACGGTGTCTTCTGTGAACAAGCCCACAGTGGTCGCAGCCTTCTAGAAGCACAGCGTTTGGCCTTCCGTAAGCTCTTCCCCAGGGACTCTGGCTCTCCACAAGTCCTGTGGAATTTGCCCTCGAGTGACCCAGACTGACCCCTTTGTCTTCATGGTCCTTCTCTCATTGCCTCATCCCCTTAGGGACACAATTTACCCGTCAGCTTCTCATTCCGATCCTCCAAAGCTGTTTCTAACTCATACAGACACATCCCACCTCAAAGCTCCGCAGCTCTCCCGAGGTCCCTGCTGAACCCATCTCCTCCCACACTCACGGTTCTGTGTGACCCAGAGAACAAGGCATCCAACGCTGCCCCTCTCCTCTCAAACACTGTGTCCTCAGGCGTGCCTGTCCTTCCCTCTGTCATCTCCCAGTCTCTGATGCCGATGGGGACCTCCGCCGGTGCTAACCAAGTGTCCCCAACAACTTGTATGAGCCAGGGACCAATTTCCTGCACATTGCCTTGAGTTACCCAGTTTTGTCTCCGGGGGTGGGATTGCAGTTCTCCTCAGTTTCTCTACTTTTACAGCATTTAGATTGATCCCAAAGCCACACAAGCCTCTCCGTGACAGGCTTTTCATTGTTTGTTTAAAAGTCTTTCCCTTAGTACGGCAGGATGGCTCAGTGAGTAAAGGTGCTTGCAATCAAGCCTGATGATCTGAGTTCAATCACTGGGACCCACAGGGTGAAAGGTGATTGACTCACACAAGTTGTCCTGACCCGCCGCCCCCACCTTGGTATCTGCACATCTGTCCCCAGCTTAATAAAAATATGTAAAACAAAATGTTAAAGTGTTTCCCACTTCAGGCAGTTCCGGTGCTGGGTATCCTCTGGTTACAGTTCCTCATGCTTGGCCATGGCTGAGAACCTGTGTACCGATTCGTGGATCCCCCTTCCTGTCTATAAAAGGATCGACCTGAGGGGCGTCTCCTATTGTGTCTACTGAGCTCTCCAATTCTTCCCATGGAGTCCAAATGTGTGGATCCCAGGAAGGGCCCTTCACCACAGCTCTAACGTGTGTTCTCTCTCCTGTTTGACTCCGCAGCTGTAGGAAGCAGCAACCCAGCCCCTCTATCTCATCCTCTTCCTCCCAGCCCCTCTATCTCATCCTCTTCCTCCCAGCACCTCTATCTCATCCTCTTTCCATCCAGTTTACCCACAAAAACAGAGATCAGCCCAGAGGATGCTAGTCTCACGTACCTTTCCCATGGAAATTCTTCCCTTAAATGAGCAAGTTCCCTCCGAGCAGTCATCCCAGCCCCGGCTGCACACATTACACACCGCAGTGCCCATGCAGCTGCAGGGGCAGCTTACTGATGATCCAGTTGCAGGGTGAGACTCTTGGGTACCACAACACGTTCCCTAGGCCTTCCACCCTTTCAAGCTCAGTCGGTAGAGCAGGAGACTCTTTAATCTCAGGGTTACAGGTTTGTGCCCCAAGTTGGTTACCAGATGTAGTGTGAATTCTAATTAGTCTTAACAATACAAACCCAGAGTCAGATGGTAGAAGGTGAAAGCAGAAAGATCAGAGAAGCAGAGCAGCCAGCCACTAGTTCTTACCTCTATGAAATCCTCAGACTGAATGAGGTATCCTGCTGCATCCCGTCTATACGCGTCCCCAGACTGAATCCTGGGCGCCTGTCTCCTCTGGCCTTAAATTCCTCTCTCTCGGCCCAGCCATATCACTTCCTGCCTCTGCCTCCCTAGTGCTGGGATTAAAGATGTGAGCCACCTTTGCTTGGCTCCTCAGGGAGAGATAGGAACTCTGGGAAAGAATCAGAGAGCCAGAGATTGGCCAGCCAGACACAGAGGAAGTGGGACTCAGTACTGAGTAGAGATAACAAGCCACACAACAGAACATAGATTAATATAAACCGGTTGCATTTTAAGAGCTAGTTGGGAACAAGCCTACATTAAGGCCAAGCTTTCATCATTAATAATAATAATAAAAACCCTCCAGGCCATTGTTTGGGAGCTGATGGCACAGAGAAAGATCAGCTATGTTCCCTATCGGTTCCTCATGCGCAGCTAGGGGGAGGGCTTCCAAAATGTCCACCTTCCCCAGGCAGCCTCAGCCTGCCCCAGGCTCCCTCCATTTTAGGCTCCTTTGGGATCAGAGCTCTGGCTCCTGCCACTTTCCTGTCCCCACTTGTCTTCCCTCCCTCCCTCCTGAGTCCCCATCCTCTATCTGCTCCTGGAACACACTGAAGTCCTTGGATTATCCAGGCTGCTCCCCGTTCAGGACACATGCTGTTTCTTCCCTGGGGCACCCTCTCCCAGGCAGGGATTTCTGTCTTTCTCTACCACAGCTCTGGTGTGGGAGGTGGGATGAATCTGATGGAGAACTCTCCCCCCTGCTGTGAGAATACAGACCAGGTCCCCTTCTCAGGTATCTCTTGTTTTCTTAATTACAGAGCCCCTCCCTTCTATTCCGGCTCCCAGAGAGGGCCATCCTTACCCAGCTTGTCACCAAGTCTTCAGGAGGGCCAGGATAAGGCCAGATTCTAGGCTATTGGCCACACACTAATACCTTCAGAGGGGCTGAGGATGGGGAGCACAAGGTTCAGCATGGTCTGGGCTCTGACAATGTCTTGGGAGTGACTGCATGCTAGGGATGGGTATGTCAGAGGGTGACAAGAACCTGAGCAGTGATGGTACCCAGAGGACAGGAATGCTCTAAGGGTGACAATGACAGGGACATGATAGAGCCTTGATGATGAGATACTAAGGGGTCCTGAGAGGTGACGGTAACCTTGGTGGTGACAGTACACTGAGGAGTGATAGAACCCCAGGGAGTGGCAGTGCCCTGAAGATGACAGTCTCTGGAGAGCTGAGCCAGCAGGAATATCCTGCCTCATGAGTTCTACAGAGAGCAGACAGCCTGGTGCTCAGTGAACAGACCCACTCAATCAGCGTGTCTGACAGCGGCTCACCCTCCAGCTGCCTCATCTTGCCCAGCTCGGGGAAGACGGAGAAGGTTCTGTTGTTGTTAGCAGGCTTCGTCTGTGGCCATCACTGTGTGCTGCAGCTCTGGGTCACAGAGGAAGCAATAGTGAGCTGGTTGCTTCTCCATGGGGACCGACACAGCACAGTGTTCATCCACAAAGAACCCCTCAGGCTGGTGGCACTCAGGCCAAAGGGATGTGTCCACATGGCCGCAGGGGAGAGAAACACCGCCGGTTACCTTTTGGAGAAGCATGAGGGTCCTGGTCACCCTCCTTGTAGGCAGCAAGGACGAAGGAAGGTGGCCTGGCAGTGGTTGCTGAGTACATGCCTGGACGTCATTCTGGCAGGGTGACTCATTTCTGACCTGTTCTTATGACTCAGGGGACTCTGGGGCTGAGCTTCCCATGTTTCTGTCTCCTTGCTTAGTTAGAGTGGTTAGTGAGGAAAGCCTGGTTCAACAGTATAACGGTGTTAAACAGACATTGACAAGCGTGTGTGACAGCTTGGTCCCCGGGGTGGTGTTACTGGAAGATGGTGAGGTTGGGGGGGATTTTTTCAAGTCACTGAGGTTGTGTCATAGAGGGAGGTTGTGGGGGTCCCAGTCTTTCCCCTGGTTATGAATGAGGATATATATATACATATATGTGTATCTATATATATGTATACACACACATATATTGATATATAAATGATATAATATATATAATTTGCCCATGCTATAAGTGCTGCACCCTGAGGGTCTGAAGCAACAGGGCCTACTGATCAGGGTGGAAATGTCCACCTGTGAGCCACGGTAACCTTTGCTCCTTGCAAGTTAACTGTCCTGGTCATGTTTTAGAGCCACAGGAAGGCACAGCAACGCCCTCCCACCTCCACAGTGTCTCTGGGAGGTAGTGAACGCTCAGAAAATCATGTCGCCGTGGGGCCAGCTCCTCTGAAGCAGGTGTAGATGAGGTAAGGCTCCTAGGGCCCATTTGCCAGGCCTCAGTTTCCCCATCTTTCAGGTAGAAATAACACTCTCTACCTCTTTAGTATGTGATAGGAGATAAAGATTTGCCAGGTGTAGCGGCACATGCCTTTAGACCCAGTACTCGGGCGGCAGAGGCAGGGAGGAATCTCTGGTAGTTTAAGGCCAGCTGGGTTTGTATAGTGATTTCCAGACTAGCAGGACTGCGTAGTGAGATTGTCTAAAAATTAAATACGCATAGAGCCAGCATCTAAGAGTTTCACTGTGGATGTAGTGTGCCGTGTGATCTTTCTTAAACACAACTCCCATAATTACCCACAGGTGTGTACTCGAGTGACACCTTATAGAACAAGTAAACTCCCTTTCTCGGTGTCTAAAATTCTGGGTTCTAGTGCAAGAAAAATGGCTCAGTAGGTAAAAGTACCTAATGCACAAGCTTGAAAGCCCGAGTTCGATCCCTGAAATCTCAAAATGCCTGGTGTTTCTTTAATCCTGGCACTCCCTGGACAAGATGGGGGTGAAGACAGGAGGATCTGATGGAAGCTCTGGGCCAGATAGCTTGAAGTACTGCATCCAGGGGCAGAAACAAGAGACCCTGCTCGACAAGGTGGGCGGTGAGAGCTGACTCTTCAAAAGTTGTCCTCTGACTTCCTCATGGGCGATGACAGGGACATGCACACACACACACACACACACACACACACACACACACACACACACACACACAATTTCTCTCTGGGCATGGTGACTCGCACCTATAATCCATCTCTTAGAAGGCAGAGGCAGCAGCTTAGGTGGTATCTCATTCATGGCCCTGTCTCAAAACAGCAAGACAACAAAATCTGTTCTCTCATCTGTGAGTTGGGGACACCACTGTTGGCCTTCTCTGCTGAGATGTGCATTGCTTCTCTTGGATGACAGGGTTGAAGACAGCGCTGAGTGACTGAGACCCATGCCTGCTGCTCATTAAGTATGGCTGGGCCCTAAGGAAACAAATCAGGAAAAACCAGCACCCGCCACTGTCTTCTCCCACATGGCCACTAGGGGGCATGCGAGGCTGGCTGATCGTCCCAAGCCAGGCGAGAGTGGAAACAGCAAGCCTACTTCATGGAGGGACATCTATTTTGCTTTCTGACCAGTAGGTGTCCTCCTCTTCGCCTCTATTAAAGACCCTTCCCATTTCACACACCCTTCCCAGATTTTCTGGAGAAAGGGAGTTGGCGCTCTGTAACTCAGGGTCCTGGGGGCTGTTTACAGGGCTACTCAAAGTGAAGCTCATAGACCCCCTGTGGTGGAAACACCTATGAGGAAAGGGAGCCGATCTCCCGGTGCAGGGAGCTGGGTCCTGGACTTTCCCAGCCCCTGAAGTAGAACCACCCAGGATTGGTGTGAGACTTGTCTTTCAAACAGGATCCCAAGCAGCGCACACTGAAGGTGGGGAATTTGTTCATTGCACGCGAACTCAACAAGTAGCATAGGTGATGAGTCCACTGCCAGTGCCACTGGAGGCCTTTAAACAGAGCATCGGGGACATGGCCACCATATTTCCCGAGTTCCTTCTTACTGTCAGTCAGCACAGGAGCCTCCGTTTGCTGCAGGGAGTGAGACTGAGTACTGCGGAGGCTGATGTCGGGATGACCTCTCACCTCTGGAGAACACGTGATCCACCACAGCCGCTGTAGTGTCCTGGCTGAGAGCCCCACTCTGGGCCCAGAACCTCTCCTGGGTCTGCTTCTGCCTGGAAACACGTGATTGGGCCTCCCCCAGGTCCTGAGTGGTCTGGGTGCCCAAGCCAAGTAGTAAAAATAGCTGGGAGTTCTGCTCTGGCAAATGAATCAGCAGATCATGTACCCAGCCCGGCCCTCAGCTTCAGCACCATGGAGAGGTTCAAGCCCACGGCCAACCAGGGGCTGAGCTGTACTGGCTGCATGTGTGTGTGTGTGTGTGTGTGTGTGTGTGTGTGTGTGTGTGTGTGTGTTGTTGTCTGTGTCTGTGAGTGTGTGTGTGTGTGTGTGTGTGTCCAGCCAAAGCGTGGCCAAGGCCAAGGAGATGCTGGCCAGAGAGAAGAGAACAGCACCATGGAGAGGTTCAAGCCCACGGCCAACCAGGGGCTGAGCTGTACTGGCTGCGTGTGTGTGTGTGTGTGTGTGTGTGTGTGTGTGTCCAGCCAAAGCGTGGCCAAGGCCAAGGAGATGCTGGCCAGAGAGAAGAGAACATTTTCTCCTGGAGCAGGAAGGGCCAGCTTCCTGTAGTGGCGGAAGGCAAAGTCTATGTTGCTCACAGAGACTTTGTGGCAGGGCACAGCCATGGGACAAAGGTTCATGACATCAGAAGCTCCTGGGTCAGCCAGGGCCAGACCAGCCGTGAGTGCAGTGGTCAGTGCTTCCTCCATCCTCCATGTTCCTTGGTCTGAAAGCAACAGTGGCCTGGAAGACAACAACAATAATGACAAGTATACACGGGTTTTCCGGGGCACTGGCTCTGGGCCAGGCCCTGTACCCATGCTTCCTGGGAGACCTCACCTAGTCCTGCTGGGGAAGATATTGTTCTTCCATCTTGATTGCACAGACGAGAAAATGGAGGCTTGGGAAAGCAGGCTAGGGCCATTAAACTAAGTAGGAGATGGGGATGGAAGCTGGACTTGACCCCAGCCTGGTGGAGATGGGGCAAGTCTTCAAGGGAGGCAGAAAACAATCTACTGGAAACACACACACACACATGCACACGTACACATGAGTGTGCGCTCACGCACACACACACAAACACACACACACACACACACAACATAGTGTCTGCTGGGAGTGCCCTGGGATCAGAATGCACCCACGACTTGACTCTATGGGCCACCAGGGTGCTCATGCCTTCTCTATGTCTGTCCCTGGAGTTGAGAGTGGCTAAGTTCTCTGTAATTCTTTTCATGACCCAGAAGGGGCTCCTGATGACACTTGTCCTGGATCACAGTGGGTGGAGGTTGTCTCCTTTGATGGCTCTAGTTCCTCTTCCAGGGGACCCTCCTGTGACTCCTGGCTCCATCGGATGCAATGTCAGACCTCTTTCTCTGCCTCAGGACCTTGGTCTTTGCTGCCAGCTGCTCAGAGCGCAGATTTATGGTCATTTGCACAGCTCAGAGACTCATGTCCGCTCTGCTCATCTGGAGCTGCCTCACTCAGGCTCTGGCCTTCTCCCTCTGTTTGTTTTTCCTTCATGCTTCTGGGATGCTGTCTGTTGGTCCAGCTTTCCCAGCAAGAAGTTAAGTTCACAGGGAGGTACTCTGCTGCCTCATACACTGCTTATATCCCAGGGCTTGGTGTCAAGCATTGCAGATTTCCCAGATGGCTCATGCCACCCAACTTTGGGGACCTCATCTCAGAGATACAGACCCCTACCTCAGATCACAGATCCCTGACCTTTCTCTGTCTCCCACTGTGATAAACGATCTTCCTCTGCTCACTCTGAGTTTGGGTTAATTATTGGCAGGCTTTGTCATCATGCCACCACAGGCCCTCATGTCATTTCCCGGTGTGGCCTTGGACAGGCTGGAACTTGAACTCCAGTTCAGCGCCTGTCAAGAGAACCCCCACGTTCCAGGAAGCTCAGCCTACTGGGAAGCTTCTCGTCAGCAAAGCCTCCTCCATGAAGAGGACCAGCCTGTTCCCTTCTGCGCATGCCCATCTGCCTTGGTGAATGTCCTGGCTTGCTTATAAGACCAAGGCTTCACTCTCATTAGATTAAACAGTCATATGCTCATCATACATGCATGCGTGCATTCATTCACACATTCATGCATGCATTCCTTCACTGCTGCTGTGCATCAGGACTCGAATTGTATGCAGAGGATAGGCTATGGGCCACAGTTGCTGGCCTTGCGTCTGGGGGCTGGGGCAGACACCATGGAGACCGGGGTGGTGCAGTACCTGCTAGGCCAGGCTGATGACAGACCACCTCAGGTCTGGTGTCCTGCTCAGCAGTTATATTCTCTTACTTCACTGACTCTTGTTGGTAAGATTCTGGTTGTGGTCAGTGCTTTCTCCAACATCCCCCAGCCTCAGAACTTTTGGGCTGAACCTGCCCCATGCAGTGAAGAGCAATGAATGGCTGCTCAGCTCCCCACTGAGCCCCTCCTGCAATGCATCACCACAGGCAGGACGGGAGGAATGGTAGCCTACATCTTTCTGACCAGTTGCCTGGCAACTGCTTCAGGGCTGGAGGTGGCTGCTCAGTGCCCTGTGAGGGGAAGGCAAAGGCAGCTGTCCTGGGAGAAGAGAGCAGAGGTATAGAGGAAGGAAGGGGGGTTCCAGCAGAGAAGGATCTGCTGAGAGAAGAGAGGAAGGAAAGGGGCGGGGCTTCAGAGGATGTGGTGCATGCTGGAGGCCTGCAGGCAGGGTGAGTCTGCATCACTGCCCCACCTCCCACTACCTATGGTGTACCTTATGAGGGCTGCAGCCCTTACTCGTGTGTGTGTGTGTGTGTGAGTATGTGTGAGTGTGAGAGTGTGAGTGCGTGAGAGTGTGTGTGTGAGTGTGTATGTGTGTGTCAGAGCATGTGTGAGTGTGTGAATGTGTGTGTATGTGAGTGTGTATGTGAATGAGTGCATGAGCGCGTGTATAAGTGTGCATGAGTGTGTATGTGTGAGTGTGTAGAGTGTATGTGAGTGTGTGAGAGTGTGTGCATGTGTGTGTGCATGTGTGTGTGCATGTGTGTGTGCATGTGTGTGTACAGGAGTGTGAGTTGTGGTGCACTGGGTCATGACCAGCAAGCTGGCTGGGCAGCCCGGGCCCCACATTCACTTAAGTGAATGTTGTCTATGAGCCTTCCTTGGAGCTGAAGAGACTCAGCAGGTCAACATGGCCCTGTCACAGAGGTTTGTCCTTGCAGGGAGGACAATGGCAGGCTGGACTTTGTTTTTTTTTTTTAATATTTATTTATTATGTATACAATATTCTGTCTGTGTGCATGTCTGCAGGCTGTGTGCATGTCTGCAGGCCAGAAGAGGGCACAAGACCTCTTTATAGATGGTTGTGAGCCACCAGTGGTTGCCGGAGTTGAACTCAGGACCTTTGGAAGAGCAGGCAATGCTCTTAACCACTGAGCCATCTCTCCAGCCCCAGGCTGGACTTTGGCAGGTGCACGGGTTGTGCGGAGGCCACACTTGGTTCAGTATAAATAGCACAAAGATGTACAGGACTGCAGCCCTGAACTGCCCATTCGGATGACAGCTGGGGAGCATGAGTACTTTTGGAACAGGATGAGTGTTTGGGGTAAGACCCTGAACCACCTCTTATTTAATCCTCTCTTGAGCCTCAGGTTTTCTCCTTGCTCTCCTGTCTGCTCCAGGTTGCCATGAAGGTTGCATTTAGTGACACACTAATGCCACCAGGCCACTAGGAAATGCAGAGTGCTGTCTTCTTCCAGTTTCCATTTCTGTACATTGTGGATGCCTGCTGCTCATTCTGGGACAGATACACGAGTCCTTGTTCTTCTCTCCAGGGAGCTCCGTGCTTATTAAAAACATGCTCCAAAGGCCTATCTGCGCAGGCTTTAGTGTTTCTAACACTGTGATGGTGGGTTACACCTCAAGCTGATGATGGAAAACGACCAGTCAGAGGGAGTTGACATTCAGATGCAGAAATGTGAGTATGTGCTTTGAGGAAGGGGATTTGCTAAACCTTAGCATCTGCATCCCTGGTCCTTCCTCAGCTGGCTTGGGGCCAAGGATGATGTAAGAGTGACCTGGCTAAGCATAGAGAGAAGTCTTGGAGCTAGGTGTCTTTCTTAGCCATCTTTCTATTGTTTTATTTGCACCCTGTTCTTCCTGTTCTTCCTGTAAGTAGCACCCATGCAGTCTGTCTGAGTCCCAGAAACCTCAGTACATTTTGGGGGGACATGTAGGTTTGTCATAAGAGCCCTATATCTATCTCTTCCTTTACCTGCACCTCAAAAGGCTCATGTTCAAGGCTTAGGAACAAGCACAAATTCCCCCTTGTCAAAATCATAGTTGTTCAAAACTAGAAGTTATATGATCACCCTTACACCCATCAGCAGATTCCTCTATTTTCAACAATGGCACACACACACACACACACACACACACACACACATGCTTCTCCCCCTAGACAAATGTATGTTTACATACACTCACAAATACACACACACACACACACATATATGGAGAAGCATCATATATATGTGTATATGTGTATATATATTTCCCCTTCTAGAATATTTTAAAGTAAATTCTAATACTTTTTTTAAAATTTTTCCTCTTCACTGCCATATAGACTCATGTAGCATAAAAGCAGACATTTTGAAGTAGCACATAGTAGCATTTAGTTCGGTGAGTTTCCAATGCTATACAGCTGTCGGCTATGAAGAAAGCTGGAGTGGGTTAGGTTTCCAAGCACTGGCCTTTCCTCAAATAATAAAATAGTTTCTCCAGGTGGTGGTGGGCACACCTTTAATCCCAGCACTCAGAAGGCAGAGGCAGGTGGATCTCTGTGAGTTTGAGGTCAGCCTGGTCTATAAGAGCTAGTTCCAGTACAGGCTCCAAAGCTGCAGAGAAACCCTTTCTCGAAAAACCAAAAAACAAACAAAACAAAAAACAAAAACAAAAACCCAAGAAACAACTTTCAAAGTGTTTATCAGTGACAGCAAAGTCAAAAGGTATATCAATGACAACAGTAAAATGTCATTAATTATGTCAACAGTCCTCATAAAATGAGTTTGTCTTTCTGGGGAAGGCATTGGAACTTGAACTCAGAACTTCATGCATTGTTATAGTTAGGGTTCTATTGCTGTAAAAAGACACCATGACCATGGCAACTCTTATAAAAGAAAACATTTAACTGGGCTGGCTTACAGCTGCAGAGGCTCAGTTATTATCAGCATGGTGAGACTCAGAGGCATGCAGGCAGACATGGTGCTGCTGGAGAAGGAGCTGAGAGTCACACATCTTGACCTTCAAGCAACAGGAAGTTGTCTGAAATAGGAGTAGCTCAAGTGTAGGAGACCACAAAGCCCACCCCACAGTGAGACACTTCCTCCAAAAAGGTCATACCTACTGAATTGAGCAAGGCCACACCTCCTAATAGTGCCAGTCCCTATGAGCTTTTGGGGGACAATGGCACTCAAACTACCACCCATACTCAGAAAACACCCTCACACTGAGTCACCTCAGCTCTGTCCTTAAATCTTTGCTTGGACACAAGGCCTCACTGGGTTGCCCTGATTGACCTTGAACTCACTATCAGAGACTTCCTCCTTGGTCACCAATGAAGGAACAGACGAAATGACATTAAAATGCACTTCTAACTGTTCTCACTGTGAAAGGGCAAAGCCAGTGAGCTGGCAAGGAGGTGTGCAGCTGGGAAAGCTCCCAGCAGGCCTGGAAAAGGCACAGAGGAGCCTGGCTCTTTACTCCCAAAGACTCCAGGTGGATCCTGGTCCCCCTCCCCCACTTCACAAAAGTTCCAGTGAACAAGGACCCAGCAGCTAGCCTGCCCTCTGCCTGCCCTGACCCTTCACACCACTAGAGCCCAGAGAACCTCCCCTCAGGTCCCATTTTTCCTTCCTGCCTAGGCTCTGTATAGTCACCTTACCTATCCACCAATAGGACTGTCCAGTTGGTCTAGCTTCAAACTATTTTAGTTACTTCTGAATGGATTCCATACCCACTGATGGGTCACTGCCGTCTCCCCTGTCCATAGATCCTGACAGCCATTAGAACACTGTGTATGTATTTTAACTCCTACATGGCATTATCAGTTCCTTTTATGGATAAGGAAAATGCAAGGGTAACCCCACCCAGGTATGTGGCTCCCCAGGGGTAACCATTGGGAACTGCCTGATCTGCAGGTCCTACTGCAGATTTTCTGTCCCTAACACCATCACAGCCAACTCTAGAGCGTCTGAGAAGATGACCATGGATTGGTAACTTATAGAGGGGCAAGTCTGGTAGCCTTTAGTCCCTGGGACAGCACATCCGAGGGAACCCCGAGGGAAGCAAAGGTTTGGACTGAGTCACAGCTTCAGAGAGTCTGCTGGCTCCTTTGCTTTGGCCCCGAGCTGAGTCAGGCTTTGTGCATCAAAGACGCTATCAAGAGGATGAGGTCTGGGGACATGGCCAGTTGGGTAAAATGCTGGTCACATATGCACAGAGACCTGAGTTCTATTTTCTGATACAGAAGTAAAAAGCCAGTGTGGTTACATGAACTTGTGATCCCAGCTCTGGGGAGGCAGAGACAGGGGGATCCCTGGGACTCCCTTGTAGGG
>NC_022009.1:39730468-39749932 GCF_000317375.1 Microtus ochrogaster | reverse complement strand
TTTATTATTTGTTATTATTGTATATAGTTGTATTTGGTTTAGTTCTGTCTTATTTAGACAAAAAGGGGAGATGTAGGGATAAGTCCCTCTCCTTAGGGGGCGTGTTCGCCTCGGGCTAATGTTTGCCTATAAATTTGGCGAGCGTGCTCCCAGCCGATGCTTCTGCTTTCCTGGTCTCCACGGGAGCGGTGGTTCTGTAAGTCTATTAAAGATATTTACAATCTGTCTGCATTCGTTTACGCCGAAACACTCCCTCGCTAGCTACCCTAGGCAATTCACTGACTTCCGGGTCTATGAAGAGACCCTGTTCTAAACACCAAACAGATGGTACCTGAGAATGAGTGACAGCCAAGGTTGACCTTTGACCTCCATATGGATATGAATATGGATGCACACATATACATTCATAAATTTGTATATATACATTAAATAACTGTTCCAGAACATCTTACTAGTCAAGGTTCTACTGCTGTGAAGAAACAACATGATCACAGAAACTCCTATAAATGAAGACATTTAATCGGGGCTGGCTTACAGTTTCAGAGGTTTAGTCCATTATTAGCACGGTGGGAAGCATGCTAGAGCACTGGCAGATATGGTTCTGGGGAAGGAGCCAAGAATTGTGCATTGGGATCTGCAGGCAGTAGGAAGAGATAGCCACACGGACCTAGTTTTGGCTTTGGAAACATCAAAGCCCACCCCTAGTGACAAAGTTTCTCTAATAAGGCTACACCTCCTATTCTTTTCAAATAGTGCCATTCCCTAAGCATTTAAATCTATGAACTAATGGGGGTCATATTCCTATTCAGATCACCACAAAAGAGAAAGGCTACAAGGGCTGAGGATGTAGTTTAGTGATAGGAAGCTGCCTTTAATATACAAAGTTCTGGGCCCCAGTACTGTGAGACTGAGGAGAGAACCCCCAGGATGGGAGGGAACGTTTGCAGCTCAGGCATCTGTACCTAGAATTCTGAAGAACTCAAACAGTTGGATGGCAAAGCCACCCTTCACACTGACTGACCAGGAAGACTGCCTTCCTAAAGGTGCTTACCATACACAAAGTCCTGGGTTTTAACACCCTCATCACACACAAAAAATTACCAAATGCATAAATAGAAACTGATTAATTCATTAAAAATGTAAAAGGAAGATAGTAAGTGTTTTCTTTGATAGGTAGGATTCAAAGTCTTCTCATAAAGCCTGCAGGAATGGGGTGACGTCGTTGGAAAGGTTGGCAGTCCCTTGATGCAGCACTTCCAGTGTAGGTATGCACGCAGAGGAGCAGAAACCAGGACTTCAGGTGCTGCTGCAGCCAGTCTCCAGCAGGGTTCTTCATAGTCAGCAAAGGGCTTGCAGCTCAAATGCCCACCAACAGATGGGTGGACGAGCAGAGCCAAACACTATTACCATACTGGACTACAGAACGTGATTCCATTCCTGCTGCAGTGTATGTGAGCCTGCCAATGTGTTCAGTGAAGGAAGCCAGGAACAGTAGGGCCTGTGTGATGTCACATAACGCAATGCCCAGAACATGGGAATTAATATGCATTCACAGCTGTCAGCAGCTGTGGACAGGGGAGACGGCAGTGACTCACCAGTGAGTATGGAATCCATTCAGAAGTAACTTGGTGGATACAAGGTCCAGGCAGGAAGGAAAAATGGGACCTGTTGGGAGGTTCTCTGGGCTCTATTGGTGTAAAGAGCCAGGGCAGGCAGAGGGCAGGCTAGCTGCTGGGTCCTTGTTCACTGGAACTTTTGTGAAGTGGGGGAGGGGGACCAGGTTCCACCTGGAGTCTTTGGGATAGAGAGCCAGGCTTCTCTATGCCCTATCCGGGCCTGCTGGGAACTTTTCCAGCTGCAGCGCACCCTTGCCAGCTCACTGGCTTTGCCCTTTCACACTGAGGAGAGTTAGAAGTGCACTTGAATGTCATTTTGTCTGTTCCTTCATTGGTGACCAAGGAGGAAATCTCTGATAGTGAGTTCAAGGTCAATCAGGGCAACCCAGTGAGGCCTTGTGTCCAAGCAAAGATGTAAGGAGGGAGCTGAGGTGACTCAGCGTGAGGGTGTTTTCTGAGGAAGTGTGGAGCTCTGAGTTCAAGTTCCAATGCCCTCCCCAGAAAGGCAAGCCCATCTTATGAAGATTGTTGACATAATTAATGATGTTTTACTGCTGCCGTTGGTATAACTTTCGGCTTTGCTCTCCCTGACAAACACTTTGAGGGTTTTCTGTTATTTGAGGAAAGACCAGTGCTTGGAAACCTAACTTACTCCAGCTCCCTTCCTAGCCAACAGCTGCACTGGGAACTCACGGAGCTAAATGTCCCCACGTGCTACTTCAAAATGTATGCTTTTATGTCACATGATTCTATATGATGGGGAGAGGAAATATTCTAAGAAAACAAGAATTGTAGAATTTACTCCAAAACATTCCAGAGGGGGAAAGATAAAGAGAAGCTTCTCTCTCTGTACATAGACATATAAGCATATATGAACGCATATGTACATACATACACATGTGCAGTGTGTTGAGAATGAATGGATCTGCTGCTGGGTGAAAGGGTGTTCCTATAACTTTTAGCTTTGTACAAATCTGATTTGTTAAAGGGGGCATTTGGCCTTGTCCTAGGCCTTTACCACAAGCCCTTTGAGGTGCAGTAAACATGCAGGTCAGAGGTTCATTACATGAGTCACACAATGTGAGTGACAATCTCTCCTACCCTGTTGCCACTGGAGGCCAAACCCCTGCCTACAGGAGCTAAGTGAACACTGCCTGACTATTCTCAGTGCAGATATATGTTTATTGGTCATTTGCTCCAAGTGCTGCATTTTGGGTAAAGAAGGAGGTGGTGTCCATCTGCAGGGTGAGGTTGGTCAGTGGGGAGCCTAGAAAATGGCTCCTCTGCCCTAAGTAGGTGCACTAGGGGGAAAGGAGCTGAGCTGCCCAACTGACCCCATGCAGCTGCGGGAATGGGTGCTGTAACACAGTGCCAGATGTGGGCAGGGCCAGGAGCCCCTTATGGGACAGTGGGTGGCAGAGCCTGGAAGAAGATAAATGTGAAGTTGGACTTGGTACCAAGTGTTCCCAGATACTGGAAATAGACTCAGGGCAGCAGGTTCTGTTCTCAGTCCAGGGCCTGAGGTCAACATGGTTGACCTCTAAGTGTGCATAGTCCCATGAAGGCTGAGGAACATGAAGGCAGACATAACTAGAGCCTAGATAGGAACTGAGTCTACCTGCCAGGGACCGAGCTTTGGGCAGAGGCACATAGAGGAGAGGCAGCAGGGAGGGGCCACGGAGTCAGAGTTCAGGCTCCGGAGCATGAGCTAGTGCAGCCAAGAGGACGGGAACCTGACACTGACTGTCCACAGGACCCTGTGCATACAGTCATACAGTTCGTCACTGCCACTGTCCAGTCCAGTCACGCCTCAGCCAATCAGAGCATGGAGGACAAAAAAAATGCACATAGAGACCCACATACAGACTTAATCCCTGGCTCCCAGGAGGAAGCCTTACCACTTGGGAAGTTCTAGTCTCACTTGGGATTCATGATCTTTGCCAAAAAGAGGGCAACTTGAGTATTTGTGTCAAGGATAATCATCAGGAATGGCCTGTCTAAACTCAAAATAAACGGGTTAATTCTTGCAGAAAGAAATACGATTTTTGCTCCTGTGGCAGCCGCTGCTTCTGTGCCTGTCTCAGCCACGTCCAGCACAGCCTTGTGGACCACCTGTAGGAGAAAAACATCACTCACTGGAGACCAGGGGGGGAGCAGGAAGGAGATTCCTGGAGCAAGCATCGACTGCTGGCCTCAGACACTGGTGAGCTTGTTTGTTCCTGCCATGAGCTCTACCCCTGGGTTTCTAGGTCTCTGCTCTGGGTGTGAGATGAGGCACACCCTGGGAATGCTCAGTCTCTGAGAATCTGTGTTGTCCTAAACCCACCACAAACTGGAGGATGGGAGTAAGTAACTCTCTCCTTACTCCACGGGCAGCTTCTGAGAGGACACACAGGGAACTGCCCGGGTCCTGGCAGCCAGTGCAGGTTTTGGCATCCCTCCTGCTCCAGCCTCCTTGACGCATATAATAGCAATGCCCAGGGCATGGCTTCTCTTTCCCAGACTGCCATGGTCTGCGGCTACAGATCAGAGCCCAGGGCTCTGTGTGGGCAATGTAGAGAACACTAAGCATTGCCAGGCTGTGCATCTGGGGATGTAGTGTGAGATCCTAAGGCATCTCCTCTCCTATTCTTAGCCTTTTCACCACACTGCCCTTCATCCCTTGTTATTTCTTTCACTGCTACTGGTCTGTGTGCTAATCAGGCGGTTCTGGGCCAGCTCTGCAGTGAAGAAGCTGAGGCTGGAAGTGCTTCTGCCGAGCAGTGGATTGTGTGTGGCATCCGCACCACAGCACTGGTTGGTGCCAGTGATGGTTGAAAACCAAGCACAGGCTCCTTCCCAACAAGGCTCCTGGGTGACATTATGTTCCGGGGACAGAGGAGGAACTGGCTGCATGGTATCCAGCAGGAGTATATGTATCTAGGCTGTAACCTGCCTTTCCCAGGATGAGGGAATCTCAGAAATGCAGGCTTTCTCACACATTTGCCGTCTTCCACACACTTGGCCTTCATCATTCACATTCAGGCACCAAGGGGAACCACCCAGTGTGCCTTGCCTTACCTGAGAGACGCTCAGGTCCTTGGCCCCTGTGATCCCAGACAGGTCAGCCTGTGTGGAGAAGACTTCCTTGATGCCCAGCTGTGGAAGGATTTTCTCCAAGCTGTAGTCTGTGGAGATGGAGAACTTGGGCATGTAGAACTCATCAATCCTCCTGAGGATGGAAAGAAATATTGTAAGAGTCACTGGACTGCACTGCCCTATCAACATACCTTGTAGCTAGGAAACCAGAGGCAGCCCTCTCACTGGGAAGCAGCCTTCTTTCCGTCCATGCTAGACCACTTGAATTGCTCTTTGGAATGAATTAATTATCCATCAGAGCCTGAGAGTGCTTAAGGGGGCAGGCAGCATGGCTTGGTAATAGCTGTTCCTCTCCTGAGAATGCTCTCCTCCAAGACCCACAAAATGCAATCCTTCCCTGCCCTGTGGACCCTCTGACTTCATTTAATCACCCACCTATTTCAAATTCTCCACCCCATCTGACTCTAGCTTTCCTTAGTCCTGGACCCTCCCCTTCTTAATCTCACCCCTTCTCAGCGGTTAACAAATGAAATAATAATCGGTTGTATTTCTGTCTCTGCTCTCTCTGATCCGCAATTACAAGATGAGCCCACGAGGTTAAGAGAGTTCACACTTTAGTCTTTGATATACTCTATGAATCTAAATCAGAACACAGCTCATAGTAGGTCTGCAAGTCATTCAGTACACTACTGGTGATGAATGAGAGATGAGGAATGAGATTGCCTCACAGGGGAGAGTTGATTCTCAGAGCTGATCTTTCCTAAACCTCACCCCCTCTGCCTTCAATTGCCCATTCAAGATTCCCTGTAACCACAGCCTGGTAGACACAGAGAAATCCTCAGCTCCTGCTCTAGCTGATGTCATCTTGTCAACAACAAAAATGACAGAAAAATCAGGCCCCAAACTACTGAGTCAGAGAAGAAAAATTCACCTCTGCTCCAACTGTCCCTGCTGATTCTCTACCCATTACACTGGGTACCAGTGAGACTGTGAGGTACAGGGACCCTGGGCCTCAGGCCGACAGCAGCATATGGAGCCAGAACAGCTCTGGGTCTGCAGACATGCACCTGGTACTCAGAGAGTCCCTCCACTTCCTCAGGGTCTCTGGCTGCAGGTTGGCTTCCACCTGCTGCATTTTGCCCTTGTCAGGGAGGATGAACAGGGCGCTGGCATTGCCTGTGTACTTCAGCTCCACCACAGTGCAGGACAGCTCCTCATCCCGGAAGTAGGGTGTGGTCAGGTCCTCAATGCTCATCATGGGCACCTTCACAGACTTCCTGTTGTTCAAGTAGAATTTGGACTCGGAAGTATCATCAGGGTCAAAGGGAGTCTTCCATTTTCCTAAAGATGAAAGGGATTAATAATAACATCACCTGAGAGACTCACCGTATCCAATTTCTGCTCAGCTTCTATGTGTGACAGCAATCAATCTATCTTCCACAACACAGAGTGTCACTCAGGGGTGGTAAATGCTGCATTGGAGGTGGACAAGCTCCGAAAGGTGAGAAGAAACTCCAAGCTTGGTTTGGAAAAGGAGAAATTAAAATCAAAGCCTGGTTACTTGAGTTTCGAGCAACTGTTAGGGTTCCGAGCCTGGGGAGTGTAACAGACATGAGATGAAAGTGATGACATTGGATTGTGGGGAGAGTTGGGGACCCCTTCTTCCTCAGGAGGAAACACGTCTAGAAGGCAATGATTTGGGACAGGCTTTAGAAGAAACAGGACGAAAGAGACTGAATTCTCCCACACCATGAGCAATCCATGAATCCACAGATTGTGGGATAAGTGTGACTAATATGTCCTCGGCTCACACAGGGGCTGTGGCCACCTCCACAGATATCCTGTCCTGAGTTATCATGGATTCCTAGTTTATGTCCCCATTACCAACACAGTCTGCAGGACTTAGTACTGAGACAATTTCTTGAACTGGGATCTAGTAGTAGATTAAACAAGCATCCCTATCTCACAGGCAGCCATCTTGGTTATGGGTCCTAAGCTTAGAGACAACCCAGCCTTCCTTCAGCTCATCACTCTGCTTCCACCATTCCCAGCTCACAGCAGTTCTGCACCCAACTTGTCCTTATGTCCTCTGTCCTCCTAGTCCCTGTTTCTGTCCATGGCCACTTTGATTTTCTGCCGACAACTCACAGCCTGCCCTAGACTATCTGTAATCTAACCCTAGACCCACCCCATATGATTACATCACGACTTCTGTCAGGCACCAGTTCTGGGCTGTCACCTTGGGCCCTGGTCTCTATCAGGCAGGGTGTTGTGGGTGTAGACTCTGGAGGTCCCCTCACTATCCTTAGCCATTACAACTCCAGCTGTGTCTCCCAACTCCCTTGCACGCAATCTGTTCAGGGTTGCTGGCCCTGACATGTGACTGGAATTCTGACCTTCATGCTGTTGGGCTAGTTAGTTTACAGAAGCAAAATTCCCCAAAGCAGCCACGCACTAAATACGGCTTGGTTGATACTGCTCTCTTGTTAGTCTCCTGCATCCCTGCTTTCCCAGCCCAGGTCCAGCTCATTCCAGAAATGGCTCCAGGGAGAGGTACTGAATAGGAATTGCCCTAGGGGCTCTTCAGGGCTTATGGGCCAGGCTACATTCCCTCTTAAGAGTGGGCAGGCACACTCCTTAGGTCACAAAGTCCCCAGCACACTGGGACCCTCCTAGGAACAGGCTCTCTACCAGGGATGGACACCTTCTACAAGAGCATGTTAGAGATGCTGGAGTGGGCAGAATAAGGGACCCGGTCTCTGCAGGGAGAAATCACAGCTTCTGCACACTCAGGAAGGACTGGACTTGGGAGCTATGTATTCTGCTAGGGAGTAAGTTTAAGTCACAGTCAAATTCAGCACTTTTACACCGAGACCTGAGGGCTTCTGATGAGCATGTACCAGGAAACACTACTATATCAAAAAATCCTAGGGGTTGTGGGTAGAGAGATGTGAGCCACCCCTGCCTCCAGGGTGTGAGCCCCTCCTTCCCAGGGGTCAGCATAAGGATCCAAGGTTCCCAGATAATATCTTTACCCTCCATTCCCCACCCAGTGCCCATCCTACCTTTAAAGTAGATGTAGTTTACCAGCACCATTACTGTGTCCTTATCCAGGCCTGAGATCAGGTCCTTGATCTTCCCCTGGGTCTGTTTGTTCACATAGTCATTGATGAGCTTTTCGGCCTCATGAGGCTGCTGGAAGTCAGTCGCAGAGGTCTCGGCTTCGTACAGTGTCCTTGTCTTCTCCTTGAACTCTGCCAGTATCTGCAGGCGCTTTTCAACAAACATGGCATTGCCTGTGCTGATTTGCACTTGGTCCCCTGGCTGGCTGAGCATGAGGAGGAGCTGCCCAAATCCCCGGTGGATGTCTGCCTCAGGGGTCTCTGTGAGATTGAACTTGAGACCTTCTAGAATCTCTTGCAGGGTGTTGTTGTTTGCTCCCAGGGACAGGACGGCCAAGGCAGCTGAGATGCTGAGTGGGGAGAAGACGATGTTTTTATTTGGATTCTTCAAAGCCAGCTCCTTGTAGAGGCTGAATGCGAAGTCAGTATTAATGGAGGCCAGTGTTAGACTGTCCACTCGCGTCCCATTGATTTGGTCTACTTGAAGTTTGGTGTTACTTCCCGGTGTGCCATCTTGTTGGGAGATGACAGCAGGGCAGATCACCACCATCAAGAGCCCCAGAGCTACACGGAGGACCACCATCTTCTCTGTTCTCCAGGCTGAAAAGCAAAGCTCCTTTGAGTCTGGGAAGGCAAGGTGGTGTCCTGAGCATTTCCGTGTCCTCCCACAGGGCTACATTGTGTCCCTGCTCTGCTGCCCCTGCTGCCTCCTTGAAGGTGCATTGGAGGTGCTCTGGCCCCCCAGATGGCAGCGCCTTGTCATGTGCTCTCTGTTATCAGCACTGGAGGAAGTGCTGCCACAGCAGCCAATCTCCCTACAGAGAACCAAGATCCAGAATGGGGCATGGACATCCCAGGTCACAGAGCAAGCCATAAGTGCAGCAGGGGTGTAGGGTGGGCTGAGCCCTGGCTGATCAGAATATTTTCTCTCATTCTCTCTCTGCAGAAGGATACATTAAAGGAGAACCCTCCTCCTTTGCACTCCCCCATGTCTCTCCTCCCTGTAGGTAGAACTTAGGACCCTTGCAGCAGTAGTTAGCACAGGCCCTAACCGAGCCTCTTGATGCGAACCTGGGAAATCCCAAGGCCCTTGACTGAGTCTGGTGCATGAAGCCTGAGGAGGAATAATTGAGAGGCAGCGCTGGAGACATCTGGTGTGGTGCCACAGCCTTGGCAACCCTGGGAACAGGAGGGAGAAGGACAAACAGGGAAGGTTCTTTTAGTGCTGCCAGCGACTAAAGGGTGGTTTCCACCTCAGGCTTGGAAGGCCTCCTGGTGGGAAGAAAGATGACACCTGGACCAGATTTGGTTTGGGCTCCTGGCATGGCTGTGTGGTAGCAAGCCAATGGGTGGATCTCTTTGGACAGCCTGGTGACTGACCAGGTTCCATTATTGACAGTTGTCTGACTTATTATGGGGATATCTGGGGTTAGTTGTAGGGAACGTCTAGATGGCTATTCTTCCCTATGCCCCTGGAGTGGGAGCCATGGGCATCCTAAAGGATTACAGTTGTAGACTTGTGATCATGGTAAACACAGGCACCCACCTTTAGCCTCTGTCCCTTTGCTCAGGTGTCCAAAGGTGAAAGTGGACGGTAAATACATGGGAGGGAGAGGAAGAAGGGAAGGGAGGAGACAGAGAGCTGGAGGAATCACGGAGTGAGAAAATGGAAGAAAGAGGGGCAGCAAGATAGGAGGAGGGAGGAGGAGCCAAATGGAAGGTGGAGGGGAGATTAGATCAGAAGAACACAGAGGAATTTGGAGGGGGCAGAGAAGGGAAGGCTGGAGCTAAGCTGCTTGTCCCCAGGGCTGTTACTCTCCTGCAGAGGAGCCGGGGACCTCAGTTAGTTGGCTGCCTTTACTCCGTGTTTACTTCCTACAATGCAAGCATTTTTTCTGAGAAGCACTGAACACTATTTTGCGTCAGAATTGTTTCCAGAGGAAAGGGGCTGCTCCATGTGTGCAGCAGGAGGCCTGGCTCAGTGGCTGAGCTACTGCTTTCTCCCTTCCCCAGATGAGGCTGAAGACCCTCTGCTCGGCCACGGGACTACAAGGGAAGTGGGTTCTTGATGCCCAGGCATTTCCTGTCAACTGTAAGCATGGCGAGGAAGTCACCTCCTCCAGAGGGACTTTACTGTCTCTCCTTAGCTCCTTCAGCCCCATGCAAGACAGACAAGGTCTCAGAACTTCCCCGTTGTGGAGTGCGGAAAGGAGCAGGCTCCATTCTGTCTACAGGAGCAATGTTCATTGTGCCTGCATCTTCCATAAACATAAAGACCCAGACTGGGGAGAAGATTTATGTCCATCCCAGAAATGTCCCCTGATTCCACTTCAGTGACCCAGGAACAACTCATTACTCCTCTTCCAAACCAAGAATCTAGGTCATCACCAGAACCACATAGTCCTGGGAAGGTCGTTCCTCTGTTCCCCGAGGGTAGGAATACTTGGCATTACCTGAGAGCTGATGACTGCTGCCAGCTTCTGGGACAACTGAGTTCTGATGTTGGTTGTTGCTGCCTTCCTACTGCTTAGCTCTGTCCAGTGCACCCTGATGCCTATTTATTCCCACCATGGACTCCTCCCTCTTCTTGGGAAATCCTGGCACACACAAGCTGTGCTGTGTGCTCTGACTGGAAATGGACAGACAGAAGGATTTCTGGTAACGTGCATTTCAGGTTTCTGCTAGCAGAGCCACCTGATGGGAAATTGCCCAAAAGTGTTGTAAACAAGCTTACTGGATATCCAGGGCATTCAGGAGCAATAAGAGTGTGCAGATCCCTGCCCTCCTCTTTACCAGGTAGGGCTGAAGCTAACATTTGTTCTGTATTTCTAAGTTACTTTGAAAAGAACACAACAACTCTGTGTCTTTGCTTCAGGATTTCTTTAGGGGAACTCACACGTTAATAAACACCGGCCTCAATGCTGACAAACCAAACCTGCATCCATGTAACCGTCCTGTCTGGAAGCTATAGACATTTTCTCAGCAGAGACTCTGTGTCGTCTTTTGCATTTGACTTTGAAGGGAAGCTGCCTTGTGGCACTGAAAGGAAACCCCTAAAAGGATTCTGTGTCTGCAGAACCTTAGTGACTGATATGATTTTCGGTACTGGAGAGAGATGGGAACATTGCAGGAGCAGAGGTTCATTGCCTTCTCGTGGGCTAAGTGCTGCCTCTCTGCAACAGCCATGTTTGCCTCTCTCTGTGTCAGAACTCAATCCCATGACAATAGACTCTATTAACTTATAGACATCTTACAAACAGTAGGAATGCCAGCAGACAGCATCTTCAGCCCGCAGAGAGGCTTCCCCCATCTTGATGCACCTGCCTCTCTGAGGTTCTCACTCTTGCATTTTAAACTTGCCTTGATTTGTGACTTTCTATGTTTGGATAAGCTACGAAGTTCTTGTGAAACTGCTTCCGTGTTGGCATAGGAAATTGGGTAACCTAAATCTGTGTTCTCAGATTGTTTATCACACTCTAGAAGAAAGTATTTCTCAATCTCTTTGGTTTCAGAGCTGTTTTTTTTTTTGTCACAGTGGGGTTAGAGACTCTGCAGGTTGGGATTAGATCCAAAGCTGCTTTCCCAAAAATGGAGGGTCTGGTCTTAACAAGACAGATTTTGGTTGAGTAAAAAGTCACCTTTGGCGCATTTCTGTTTACCAGGAGCCATGCAAACCTTCCCAGAACTGACCTCAGGCAAGGGCACCCAGTTCCCCTCAGTCTAGACAAACTCAATCAGTTCAAAGTTCCCTACCCTGCTGTCATATAAAATTTGTTTACTTTTCTGTCATTTAGCTCCTCCAATTGTGCCTGTTGAGTGGGTATATTATTTAAGTTAGACACATGAAAAGAATGACTCTGAAGGGATATCACTACCTATTATAAAACTAAGAATACATTTCTAGTCAGATCAAAAGCAGTTATATAGTACTAGGTATGATTATGACATATGAAAAAATACTGTATTTATAGTTGTACATGGGAGAGTTAAGCCATGTAATAAATAGCTAAGACCTGAGTGTTGCCTTTAATCAGAGGTTAAGCTTGCATTAAGGAGACATGGTATGTGTCAAGGTGGACTTGGATGCTGACCGTGCAAAGGTTGCATAATCACTTGTTCCTTAACTGGGGACTTAAATGAATGGCTAAACGAGGACTCAACTGTCTCTTCACTCCAATCACTGAAATTGACCTTCCCATAAAGAGGCGGAAATAATATAATAAGACAAGAAGACCCTATGGAGCTTTAATTTACTAGCTTAAATTTCCAACAAACCTCTCTACTGGACCAAACTCTAAGACATAAGCTAGCAATTTTGGTATGGTGACCTCGAGAACAAATCAACCTCCGAATGATTTTTAACTTAGACCCACAAGTCAAAGTGACCAAAAATTTAAATGACCCAAAACCTTTTGATCAACAGAACAAGTTACCCTAGTGATCACAGTGCAATCGTATTTGAGAGTCCATATCGACAATTAGGGTTTACGACCTCTATGTTGGATCAGGACATCCCAATGGTGTAGCAGCTATTGATGGTTTGTTTGTTTAATGATTAATGTCCTATGTGATCTGAGTTCAGACTGGAGCAATCCAAGTGGGTTTTTATCTATTAACTATTTCTCCCAGTACGAAACGACAAGAGAAATGGGGCTTCCTTAACAATAGCGCCCACAAACTAATATGTGAAGTTATCTCAATTTAATGTTTGTAGAACCATCACCCTAGACTAGCATATAATTAGGATGGCAGAGTCCGGAAATTGCATAAGACAGAAAACCTTGATCCTAGAGATTCAAACCCTCTCCCTAATAGTGTGTTTCATTAACATCCTAACCCTCCTAATTCCAGTACTAATTGCCATGGTGTTCCTTACTTTAATAGAACAGAAAATCTTAGGCTATATACAATTATGGAAAGGAGCAAACATTGTAGGACCTTACGGAATTTTCCAACCATTTGCAGATGCAATAAAACTATTCATTAAAAAACCTCTAGGACCCCTAGCCACCTCCACAGCCCTATTCCTTATCACATCCACTTCATCCCTCTCACCAGCCCTAAGTCTATGGATTCCACTGCCAATACCTCACCCACAGTCAACCTAAACTTAGGAATTCTGTTTCTTTAAGCCATATCAAACCCATCAGTTTACTCCATTTTATGATCAGGGTGAGCATTCAACTCCAAATAAATACTCTATATTTGGAGCCCTACGAGCATAGCTCAAACAACCTCATTGTTTGATAACAATAGCAATCATTCTGCTATCTGTACTTCTAATAATCGGATCATTCTCAATCCAATTATTACTATATACACAAGAATCAACATGACTTCTAGTACCAGCCTGACCCCTAGACATAATATGATTTATCTTAATCTTAGCAGAAACTAACTGAGTCCCTTTCGACCTAACAGAAGGAGAATCAGAGCTAGTCTCAGGCTTCAACGTTGAATGCGCTGCGGGACCATTTGCACTATTCTTCATAGCTGAATAAATAAATAATATCCTAATAAACAACCTATCAAAAATTGTATTCATAGGCCCATTTCATAACCCACATAGCCCCGAGCTTTACACCATAAACTTCATAATAAAAGCCCTGCTTTTAATCACACTCTTCCTATGAATCTGAGCATCTTACCCATGATTTTCATATGACCAACTTATGCACCAGCTAAGAAAAAAATTCCTACCTCTCACTCTGGCCTTTTGCATATGACATATTAATCCCAATCTTCATAGCAAGCTTCCCCCACTCTTACACCTAGAAATATGTTTGAAAAAGAGTTCCTCTGATGAAGTAAATAACAGAATTTCAAACACTCTTATTTCTACAACATTAGGAATTGAACCTATACCTAAGAATCCAAAATTCTCCAGGCTATCCATTGCACCCTGTTCTATGAGTAAGGTCAGCTAATAAAGCTATTGGGTTTATATCCCAAAATGTTGGCTTAAACCCTTCCGGTACTAATTCATCCAATCACACTTCTCATCATTTACGTCACAATCATATCAGGACCCATAGTCACCAATCTCTTCATTATATGAGTTGCTCTAGAAATAAACCTCCTAGCCATAATTCCACTAATAGATAACAAATCAAATCCACAATCCACAGAAGCAGCAACAAAATATTTCCTTTCCAAAGCCACTGCCTCGATAATTCTTCTACTTTCTATCATTATAAATTTTATATAGCTAAGACGATGGATATTCCAACCTGAAACTAACAACAGCATCCTCACACTAACCTTTACCTCACTAGCAATTAAACTAGGGCTAGCACCCTTCCACTCATGACTACCAGAAGTAACACAAGGCATTAAACTACACACAGGCCTAATTCTACTGACATGACAAAAAATGGCAACCCCACTATCAATCTTATTCAGGTCCATGAACTGATAGACCCTAAAATTTTGATCCTATCAGCCACTATATCAGTCCTTATTGGAGCCTGAAACAGACTAAACCAAACACAAACACGAAAAATTAAAGCCTACTCATCCAATACTCACAGAGGCTGAATAATCTCTATCTTACCCTACAACCCATCCCTCACAATCCTAAATCTCCTAATTTACATTCTGATAACCATTCCTATATTTATAATCTTTCACTCCCACTCATTCACATAATCACCTCTATATCACCTATATAAAATAAAATACCAATAGCATTCCCCAAAATCTCACTGACCCTTCCATCAACAGGAGGGCTACCCCAAATCATAGGATTCTTACCCAAATGAGCTATCATTACAGAACTCCTAAAAATAACAACTTAATTTTAGCTACATTAATAGCAGCCACCGCTTTAATCAACCTATTTTTCTATTCTCGCCTGATTTACTCAACCTCAGCACATTCCCTACAAACAATAATTCCAAAATATTTATTCACCAAACCCACACAAAAACTAACAATATCCAATCACTATTAATAATCACAAGCACAATAATCCTCTCACTATCCCCTCTACTATTACTATAGACAGATGTTTAGGATACTCAGTCCAAGAGTCTTCAAAGCCCTAAGCAAATCTATAAAGTTTAACTTCTGATAAGGCCTGCAAGACTGACCTTGTAGTGTCTGCTGCTGAGTAACAGATCTGCAGCAGCAGAGACCAGCACTGAGCTCCAGGTAGGACACCATCTCCTGGACATCTAGACAACCATCTGGAGGCAGGGTCGATATATTGGGTATCTTTCTCTGTGAAAAGAACAATTCCTTTTCCTTTTGGAGTAGATAATTACTCTGGTTATGAATTTGCCTTTTTTGAATGCATTACTTCTACGAAAACCATCATCCATAGACTTACCTAACTTACTTAACGTAACCATGGTTATGTTATTTCAAACAATATTGCTTCTGACCTAGGAACTCACTTTACAGGCAAAGAATGACAGCATGGTGCCCTGAATCAAGAAATTCACAGGCTTTAACATGCTCCCTACCATTCTGAAGCAGCTGTCCTGATGGAAAGATGGAATGGCTTTCTGAAAACACAGTTACTTTGCCAATTATTTGGCAGCATTCTGGAGGGCTGGGGCAGGGCTTTCCAGAAGGTGGTGTATGCTTTGAATCATTGTCTAATACATAGCATGGTATCTCCTGTAGCCAGAATCCACAAGTTCAGTAGTTAAGAGGTGAAAAGGGTTATGTTTCCATTCATTCACATCCCTAGTGACATACTATGAAGATATTTGATTATTATCCCTTATCTTACATCCTGTTGGCCTGGCCTAGAAACTAGTTCTAGAGATTGGGTTACTCCTGCCAAGAAGTACAACATTCCACTGAATTGAAAAATCAGACTCGCCTGGATGTTTAGGTTTCTGATGGCTTTTTTTACTAACAGTTTCGTAATATAACTGTGTTAGTAGAAACGAATTTTCTGATTACCAAGCAGAATTCTATGCTTGTCCACAGCTGAGGGGAGAAAAATTATGTCTGGAGGTCATGTGATCCTTTAGGACATCTCTTTGTGTTACCACATCTTGAGATTAAAGATGAGAAACTTCAAGAAACCAATCAGGCAGGATGACAAAGGGCATGAAGGCCTGGGTCATGTCTGCAGGAAAGAGTGAAGACCTGGTGAGGTGTTCGCTGAGTGTGCAGGGAATACAGAGGGAGCAAAGGAGGACCACAGTTAGCAATGCCAGCAAAGGTGGCTGCAGAAATGAGGGTTATTATTGACACGTGGGTTTCTGTTCTTTTCTGATTAAGAATGTGTTTGTACAGATATATGTTTTCTTTTCTCAATTTATTCATCATATAGTGTAACATCAATTAAGAGAATATCAGTGGATATAATATTCAAGTTTTAGATACTAAAACAATGCTTCTTAATAAACATGGTCTATTATAATGTTAGTAATGGATCTGTGGGGGAATGAAGGAGAGTTATGATTGATGTAACTGTGACCTGTTTTTATCCGTGTAATAGTTAAACTTTCTGAGACATAGCTCAGACCTGGTTATAGTATTACCATAGCAGAAATTGAGCATAATTTATAGAGATACGATAGCATTTTAAGTTGAAAAGGGGTGAACTTGTGATGGGTTTATGGATTAAAGTTAACTTTACTCCATTTGGAATTAACTGTAACCAAGAAGCTGGGTACAACTATGAGAAAATTTTTCTTAATTAAATTATTTAGAGTGGCAAGAGATACTTTTAATCTGAATCTTTTGGGGTGGGAAATTCACCTCTAATCTGGGCCACACTTTCTGCAGGCAGCCTATATAAAGGACATGGAGGGATGCTTGCTTTCTTTGCCTGCTTCCTCTCGCTCTCACTGGCAAGTCCATTCCTTCACTGCCATCAGAGCTACTTCTTTAAGATTCCAGCACATACTTAAGACCAGGTGAGACTTCTCGGCTTGTGGAATAAACAACACTTGATTCCTGACTCTTCTATTTGGAGACAGCTATTTTGGACTAATTGGACTAGGGCTTTTAAATCTTTCCAATAAATTCCCTTTAGGTAGAGATTTGTCCTGTAGCATTCATTCCTATAGTGAATCCTAATAATGACACTTAGTGTTCAGACCCAGCTCCCAGCAGCATGAGATGTCTTCAGCACCAGGCACCTTAGATTCCGGGTTTGAACTAGGATGGATGGAGGGACGCAGCTGCACCATGCCAGTGCTCATGGAACTCATGAGGTGGTGACCTCAGGGACTTGATTGGACATAGTGAAACTATTGGGACAAAGCTGCTTCCAATACATGGGTCTCCTCTTTCTCGCTCAGTGGCCACCATGGGTGGTGTCTCAGTGCTCAAAGGGGAAGGCAATCTTGTGTGAGACCCTCAGGCTGTGATTGTCTGCAATCACATGTCCTCCTGCTCAGTGTGTGTCTCAGAAGCCTTGAGACTCAAGATGTCTCAAATTGAACATACAAATGTCCCTCTCTGTGCAGGCCTCCAGTAGTGTTTCAGGGCTGATGGAATCTCTGTAGACACTCAAGACCATAACTCAAAGAAACTTAACTTCATTTTGTCTTCTATCTAGGTACAAAACCAGCTTCTTTTTGAGTTTAAATCACCCACTTTCACTCCAGATGTGGCCTCCTATTTCCTGCAGCTGCCCTCAGTGCATTTCCCCACGTTTGCCCGGAGCGGCTTGAGGATCCCAGGGCAAGAACAGCTTTTCACCCCTCCAGAGCTCCCTGTCATTCTGAGTCATTTCAGGATTCTCCTAGGGTCCATATTTGCCATTTGGTGATTATTTTTTCTTTCCTAAACACCCAGTTATTCTTAGAATACCTCCATTGCTATGTGCCCTGCCAAAAGCATTTTTCTGGTCATTTGACCACCTTCTCATCCTCCTCTGACCTCAGTACCGAGGTCACATGATCCTTAGACTCATTTGGGTGCTCTCTGGGAAGCATCCATTGCTTTGTTAAATGTTCCTTCCGCTCACCACTATGGTGATCTCTTGAGCTAAGAATATCAACTTGGGGAAGACTGTTCCTCTGGCATCAGGACTCTTGGGAGAACATCCTGTCAGTCATAATGTTGAGCTGTGATGTTATAGGATAGTGATAAAGCTTCTCTGTGCCTCAGGTTCCTCATCCATAAAAGGGACAGATATTATCATATATGTCAGAGGTTCATCACATGATTCACACAATGTGAGTGACAATCTCTCCCACCCTGTTGTCACTGGAGGCCACACCCCAGCGTACAGGAGCTGAGTGAACACTATCTGATCACTTTCCATGCAGATATATGTTTATTGATCATTTGCTCCAAGGGCTGCATTTTGGGTAAAGAAGGAGGTGGTGTCCATCTGTGGTGTGAGGTTGATCAGTGAAGAACCTATAAAATGGCTCCTCTCCCCTAAGTAGGTGCACTAGGAGGAAAGGAGCTGAGCTGCCAAACTGACTCCATGCAGCTGCAGGAATGGGTGCTGTAACACAGTGCCAGATGTGGGCAGGGCCTGGAGGCTATGACAGGTCAGGTGGCAGAGCCTGGAAGAGGGATAGTGTGAGGCAGGAACTGGGCACCAATTGGTCCAAGATTCTGGAAACAGACTCAGTCAGCAGTTTCTCTGCTCAGTCCTGGGTCTGAGGTCTCCATGGACGCCTACATGCTTACATATTTCCATCAAGCCTGTCAAGCTGAAGGCAGACATAACCACAGCCTAGATAGGGACTGTGACTACCTGCCAGGCTCCAGGCTTTGTGTAGAAGTCGATTCAGGAGCAGCAGCAGGGAGGGGCGGCAAAGACAGAGTTCAGTCTCAGGAGCATGAGCTAGTGCTGCACGAGGACAGGAACCTGACACTGACTGTCCACAGGACCCTGTGCATACAGTCATACAGTTAGTCATTGTCCTGTCCAATCCGGGCACAGCACAGCCAATCAGAGCATGGGATAGCCATCATACACATAGAGATCCAAACACAAACTTAATCCCGGGTCCCAGGAGGAAGCCTCACCACTTGGGAAGTTCTAGTTTCCCTTGGGATTCATGATTTTGGCCATAAAGAGTGGAGTCTGAGTATTTGTGTCAGAGATAATCATGAGGAATGGCCTGTTGAAATTCACTCTCAAAGGATTCCTAATTAGAGCCGATCCTCTCATCAATAATCCCGTGGCAGCCGCTGCTTCTGTGCCTCTCTCAGCCACGTCCAGCACAGCCTTGTGGACCACCTGTAGGAGAAAGACATCACTCACTGGAGACCAGGGAGGGCAGCAGAGGAGATTCCTGGAGCATCCACTGCTGGCCTCAGCTGCTCGTGAACTTGTTCCTATCATGATCTCTAGCCCTGGTGCCAACCAATCTCTGCTCAGGGTGTGAGACGAGGCACACTCTGGGTCTGCTCTGTCTCTGAGAACCTCTGCTGCTCTCAAAGCCACTACACACTGAGGATGGGGGGAGGCAACACCAGTCCTTACTCCACTTACTCAGGAGACTCATAGGGAGCAGCCATGTTGCTGGTAGGCAGCGCAGGCTTCAGCATCCTTCCTGCTTCAGGCTTCTTGGGGCATAAAATTGCAATGTACATGACATGGCTTCTCTTTTCCAGAGTGTCATGGCCTGCTGCTACAGATATGAGCTTAGGGCTCTGAGTGGGTACCGGACAGAACACTAGGCATTGCCAGGCTGTGCATCTGGGGAGGTAGTGTG
>NC_022009.1:39713500-39730368 GCF_000317375.1 Microtus ochrogaster | reverse complement strand
TAAAAAGGACAGATATCACCATGTAGGTCAGAGGTTCATCACACGAGTCACACAATGTGAGTGACAATCTCTCCTACCCTGTTGTCACTGGAGGCCACACACCTGCCAACAGGAGCTGAGTGAACACTATCTGATCACTTTCCATGCAGATATATGTTTATTGATCATTTGCTCCAAGGGCTGCATTTTGGGTAATGAAGGAGGTGGTATCCATCTGCAGTGTGAGGTTGGTCAGTGAAGAACTTAGAAAACGGCTCCTCTCTCTTAAGTAGGTACACTAGGGGGAAAGGAGCTGAGCTGACCAACTGACTCCATGCAGCTGCAGAAATAGATGATATAACACAGTGCCAGATGTGGGCAGGGCCAGGAGCCTCTGACAGGTCAGTGGGTGGCAGAGCCTGGAAGGGGGATAGTGTGAGGCAGGCACTGGGCACCAAGTGGTCCAAGATTCTGGAAATAGACTCAGCCAGCAGTTTCCCTGTTCAGTCCTGGGACTGAGGTCCCCATGGACGCCTACATGCTTGCATATTTCCATCAACCCTGTGCAAGCTGAAGGCAGACATAACCACAGCCTAGATAGGGACAGTGACTACCTGCCAGGCTCCACGCTTTTGGGTAGAGGTCGATTCAGGAGAGGCAGCAGGGAGGGGCCACAAAGACAGAGTTCAGTCTCAGGAGCATGAGTTAGTGCTGCATGAGGACAGGAACCTGATACTGACTGTCTACAGGTCCCTGTGCATACAGTCATATAGTTCGTCACTATTCTGTCCAATCCAGGCACAGCACAGCCTATCAGAGCATGGGAGAGCCATCATACACATAGAGATCCAAATACAGACTTAATCCTGGGTCCCAGGAGGAACCCTCACCACTTGGGATTTAGTTTCACTTGGGATTTGTGATTTTGGCCATAAAGTGTAGAGTCTGAGTATCTGTGTCAGAGATAATTATCAGGAATGGCCTGCTGAAATTCACTCTCAAAGGATTCCTAATTAGAGCTGATCCCATAATCATCGTTGCCGTGGCAGCTGCTGCTTCTGTGCCTGTCTCTGCCACGTCCAGCACAGCCTTGTGGACCACCTGTAGAAGAAAGACGTCACTCACTGGAGACCAGGAAGGGCAGCAGAGGAGATTCCTGGAGCATCGACTGCTTGGCTCATCTGCTTGTGAACTTGTTCCTACCATGATCTCTGCCCCTGGTGTCAACCAGTCTCTGCTCAGGGTGTGAGATGAGGCACATTCTGGGTCTGCTCTGTCTCTGAGAATCTCTGATGCTCTCAAACCCACTACACACTGAGGATGGGTGGAGCCAACACCAGTCCTTACTCCACTTACTCAGGAGACTCACAGGGAGCAGCCATGGTGCTCTCAGGCGGTGCAGACTTCAGCATCCTTCCTGCTTCAGGCATCTTGAGGCATAAAATTGCAATGTACATGGCATGGCTTCTCTTTTCCAGAGTGCCATTGCCTGCTGCTACAGATATGAGCCTTGGGCTCTGAGTGGGTACCGGGCGGAACACTAGGCATTGCCAGGCTGTGCATCTGGGGAGGTAGTGTGAAGTCCTAGGGCTGCTCCTCTCCAATCCTTACGTATTCGTCACAAATGCTACACATCTTTTGTTATTTCCTTTACTCCTATAATACTGGGTACTAATCAGGAAGTTCTGGGTAGCTCTGAGGTAAAGAAGTAGAGATTGGAAGTAGTTCACCCTGCAGTGGATTGTGGGTGGCATCTGCACTACAGCACAGGTTAGTACCTACGGTGGTCTATGACCAAGCAAAGGCTCTGCCCTGCCCTGGGCTCCTGGGTGAGGTTATCTTCATGGCATAGAGGAGGGACTGTCTGCATGGTATCTCCCGGGCGTATCTGAGTTGTAACCCAGGATGAGGGAATCTCAGAGATGCAGGCTTTCTCTCACATGCGCCATCTCTCACACACCTGGCCTCACCATCCACATTTAGGCACCAATGACAGTCACCCAGTGTGTCTGAGCTTACCTGAGAGACTCTCAGTTCCCTAGACCCTGTGATCCCAGACAGGTCAGCCTGTGTGGAGAAGACTTCCCTGATGCCCAGCTGTGGAAGGATGTCCTGCAGGCTGTAGTCAGTGGAGATGGCGAACTTGGGCAGGGAGAGCTCCTCGATCTTTCTGCAAAGCAAAATGAGAAATGCAAGAGTCACTGAAGTGTGTGTTCATCTCAAACCACTCTGTACCTTGGGCAGCTCTCCACACATGGCCCCCTTTCTGAAGAGAAGCCCTCTTTCCATCTGGGTTTTCATCACATGATTTTGTTTTCCTATTGCATTAATTCTCCATCCTGCTGGAGAGCCAGTGAGGCTTTGTATCAACTTTTCTTTACCAAAAATGCTTCCCTCACAGATCACAAAATGCAGTCCTTGCCCCGGCTTGTGGATCCTCACACTTCATTTGATTACCCTCCAATTTAAGATTGCACACCTCATCTGACTCTAACTTTCCTCATCCTTGGATCCTCCCCTACTTAATCTCACTGCGTCTCACCGTTTAACAAGTCAAACAGTGATCAGTTCATTTCCATCTCCCCACTCTCTCTTCTTCAATTACAAGATGAGTCCACAGGGTAAGAAATCTTGTGTTTTAGTCTCTGACATACTCTCTGGATTTAAAGCAGAACACGGCACATAGTAGGTCTTCAAGTCATCATTGCACACTGGTGAATGAATGAGTGATGAGGGGATGCGATGGCTGCACAGGGCAGAGCTGATTCTCAGAGCTGATCTCCTCTCACCCTCACTCCCTCTGCCCTCCAACACCCATGCAAGATTCCGTGTAATTACAGCCTGGGAGACACAGGAATCCTCAGCTCCTGCTCTAGCTGATGTCATCTTGTGAACAACAAAAATGACTGAAAACGCAGTCCCCACACTACAGAGTCAGCACAGGTAAATGCACTCCCAGTCTGCTGGTCTCTGCGGACTCTCCACCCATTACACTAGGTGCTAGTGAGCTTCTGAGGTACAGGGACACTGGCCTCAGGCTGATAGTAGGATAGGGACCCAGGCCAGCTCTGGTTCCAGAGGACACATACCTGGGCATTAGAGAGTCCCTCCACTTTCTCAGGGTCTCTGGCTGCAGGCTGGCTTCCACATGCTGCATCTTGCCTTGGTCAGGGAGGATGAACAGGGCGCTAGCATTGCCTGTGTACTTCAGCTCCACCACAGTGCAGGACAGCTCCTCATCCCGGAAGTAGGGTGTGGTCAGAAACTTAACTTTCATCATGGGCACCTTCACAGTCTTCTCATTGTCCACGTAGAAGTCAGATGCAAATGTTAAATCAGGGTCAAAGGGTGTCTCCCATTTCCCTAAATGTGGAGCAGGACATCAACTGTAACATCGGCAGAGAGACCCCACCTCCACCCCATTTCTGCCCAGTTCCCCAGTCTTGACTGTCTTCCACAACCCATCTGTCACAACACTAGTTCACTTCTGTTTACATAATCGAGGTTAGAAAAAACATTGGCAGATGCAGAACTGTGAGTGAGACATGATCCACAGGCTTGGAAAGGAACTAAAACCAAAGCTTCCCTACCTGAGGGAGCTGAGAAACAGTCGGGGATCTGAGGCTGAGGCTGGGGGGTGTACCACAGACTTAGAGGAAGGTGCTGAGACCGGGGCCTGGGAGTGTTGGGGAACCCTTCTTCCTCAGGGGAACTTTGTCTAGAAGGAAGTCCCTGTGGACAGGTTTTAGGGGAAACAGGCAAGGGAGACTGTGTTCTCCTACACCATGGTCTCAGGGTGGTGCTCGTCAGTGTGAAACACCTTAGTGGGAGTCAATGTCCAGATCCATGGGTGGGTTTAGATGCAAGCCTGTGACATCTGCAATTTCCCACAGCTGGATTATCAGTTGCCCATAGTTAATTGATGACGACATGGCTAATGGGTCGTCTACTCTTCCATGATCTATGTTCTCCTCTATGAATCAAAATTATCCTGCTCAGACTTGTCCCACCTCCCAAGTGCATGTGCCCATCTGCAATACATCCTTGGGGACTTGGTGCTTGGACAGTTTCTTTGGGTCAGGATCCAGCAGATAAACACACATCTCCAGTCACAGGCAAGCTGCCGTTGTACTTGGGTCCTTGGCCAGCAGAGGGAGCCACACCCTGCAGTCTCACCCTTCAAACCATGCCTCTGCTTCCTCTCTCCACAGAGCACAACAGCTCTGGGCATTCATCCCATCCTGTCCTCTGTCCTACCTTCCACTGTCCTCGGCCAACTGGTTTTCTGTCTATGGTCTCCGATCCCACCATGGTGATAATGGACTGAACCTCTGAACTGTAGTGAGTTTCCCCAGTGAAATGCTTTCCTTTATAAGAGTTGCCATGGTCATGGGGGTCTCCTTACAGCAGTAGAACACTGACCAAGGCTCTGAACTGCAGGGGAACCATGACTTTCGCATGGTCAGGTAGGACTGCACATGTGACCCATGCATTCTGATAGTCAGTAAGTTTAGGTCACAGTCAAATTCAGCTCTCTTAGACTGGGAGCTCAGGGTTTCTGTGGAGTACGAACAAGGAACCACATGTATATAAAAAAGATCCCAAAGAAGAAGTAAGGCCTTTTAATAATAATAAGTTAGGCACCCTGTCTCCAGGGCCATGAGCCCCTCATTTCCAGGTGTCAGTATATGGACACAAGGTGCCCAGGCAACACCCTCTCCAACAGACCATGAATCAGTGCCCATCCTACCTTTAAAGTAGATGTAGTTCACCAGCACCATTACCGTGTCCTCATCCAGGTCTGAGATCAGGTCCTTGATCTTCCCCTGGGTCTGTTTCCTCACAAAGTCATTGATGAGCTTTTTGGCCTCATGAGGCTTCTGGAAGTCAACACTTGAGACCTCAGCCTGGTAGAGTGCCCTTGCCTTCTCCTTGAACTCTGCCAGAATCTGCATTTGCTTTTCAACAAACATGGTGCTGCCTATGCTGATCTGCAGCTCCTCATTTGGCTGACCGAACATGAGGAGGAGCTGTCCTAAGCCCAGGTGTATGTCTGCCTCAGGGGTCTCTGTGAGATTGAACTTGAGACCTTTTAGAATCTCTTGCAGAGTGTTGTTGTTTGCTCCCAGGGACAGGACGGCCAAGGCAGCTGAGATGCTGAGTGGGGAGAAGACAATGTTTTTATCTGGATTCTTCAAAGTCAGCTCCTTGTAGAGGCTGAAGGTGAAGTCAGTGTTGGTTGAGGTCAGTGCTCGACTGTCCACTCGTGTCCCGTTACTTTGGTTTTCCTGGATTGCACTGCTCCTTCCCAAGGTGCCATCTGGCTGGCAGAGGACAGCAGCGGAGTTTCCAGCCATCACTCTGGTCTCCTGGTTGAAAAAAAAGATACTTTTATCTGGGATTTCCATGTGATTCCTTTACCACCTCCTAGTCCTCCCACCTGGCCTGTGCAGTGTCCCTTTGCTGCCTTTGTGACTGTGCATGGGAGGATCCCTGTCCCCTCAGATGGCAGTGCCGCATTCTCTGCTCCTTTTCCTTACAGGAAGAGGTGCTGTTGTTGTCACCAGTTTTCCTCATGGATAACCAAGGCCCAGAGAGATGAAGGAATTGGCCAGGGTCACAGGGTAAACAAGAGAAGAGCTGGGGATGGGCTCATGGCTTGTGTAATGTGAATGTCACCTCTTCTCTTCTGGCTTGGCTTAAGGGCTCATTAGAAAGCAGGGGACCTCTTCCTCTTCACTTGTTCCCCCTATCCATCACTAATTTCTAGTAAGGACTCAGGGAACAAAACTTAGTCCAGCTATATAGCAGGGAACTGACCACAACCTCAAACAACATGTCTTAGAAATCTCACAATCCTGGATTGAATTTTAGTGCAAGTATTTGGGAGTGTTTGGGGTTAATTGAGTACAGCACTGGAGACGTCTTGTGCAGCACCAGGACCTTGGCCCCCTGAGAACAGGCGTCAGAAGGATGGGGAGAGGGAGGGTCTTACAGTCCTGCCAGAATCCACATTGTGCTTTGTATCTCAATAAAAAGGTCTCCTGATTGGAAGAAAAATGAATGGTTCCCGAGTCTCTGCTACCTGGACCAGATTTAATTTTGGATATCAAGATGAATGTTTGGTGTCAGGAAATGGGTGGAGCTCCTGGCAGCCTGGTCACTGACCCCTGTATATTATAGTAAAAGAGCAGCTTATGAGCATTTTGGGTATTTGTAGTGAATGTCCAGAAGGCCATCTCCTGCATATGTCTCTGGCCTGGGTACGCAGGCATCATAAAGTCTACATTTGAAGGTTTATGATCATGGTAAACACTCCACCCACCTTTAGCCTCTGTCTACTTTGTAGATAACTTCAGAAGAGACAGTAGATGCTAGAGGAATGGGAAAATCAGAGGGAAGAACGGAGGAGAGAGGGCACCGTGGGGAAAAAATGAAGGAGTGGGAAAGAGAAGGAAGAGGAGGCAGGAGATGAGGAGGAAGGGGATCAGATGAAGAATCCAAGGGGCAGATGTAGGGGAGAGAAGACTGCCAATACAGAAGGAGAGGAGAGTAAGCAGTTGATGGAGGTGTTGGAGCAGAGCCACATGGCCCCAGGCATGTAACATGCTTGCAGAGGGATGGGGACTTCAGCTGTTCTTACCTTGTGTTACCTGTCAGATTGATGCAATTATTTCTTTAGTAAACATTCAACAATATTTTATGTCAAAATTAATTCTACAGAAAATATGCTAGTCTGTTTGTGTGACCAACTTGGCTCAGTGGCTTAGCTGTATTAGGAGAGAGTGAGGTCCCTTTTCTTGGCCATGGGATCTTCTGGGGAAGTGAGGTTTCTGACCCCAAGATTTTCTAGTACGCTGCAAGTACGGCAGTTATTCTACCTCCCCTTATAGGGACTCTGTGAATTTCCTGTCTCCCTCTGCTTCTTACAGAAGTACCCAGGCTAGTCAAGGTCTCAAAACTTCCTCCCTGTGGAGGGTCGGAAGGAGCAGGCTCCATTCTCTCTCCAGGAGCAGAGCCCATGGTTCCTCCTCCATCTTCCATAGACAGGAAGACCCAGACTGAAAAACAGATTTTTATGCACCCCAGAAATGTTCCCTGATCCTAGTCCAGTGCCACAGGATCAACTCCTCTCTTATCCAACCCAAGACTCCAGGGAATCACCAGTACCACACAGACCTGGCAAGTCTTCTATGTCCTCTGAGAGCAAGATTCTTGGGAATCACCTGCAGAGCTGATGCCTGCTGCCAGTGTCTTTGATAGCTGAGTCCTGATGTTCCCCGTTGCTACTGCCTGATTTGTTGTTCTGTCCACTGCACACTGGTGCCTACTTATCCCCACCCGGGACTCCTCCCTCTCTTTAGGAAATGCTGACACAATCAAGCTGTGCTCTGTGCTCTGTCTGGTAATGGACTGATGGATGCTTTCTAGTAATGTGCATTTAGAAGCTCTCCCTAGAGACAACCCCTTCCCGATACAGAGCCTGGCAGGCTCATCTGAATTTCAGTACTGGCGAGAAATGGAAGCATTGCAGGACCCGAGGCTAATTACCTTCTCCTGGGCTAAGTGCTGCCTCTTTATAACAGCCATGTTTGCATTCTTCCATGTAAGAACTCAACCTTGTGACTATAGAGTCTATTACCTTACAGACATCTAGCTTTAGTCCATAGCTAAGAATGCCAGCAGACAGAATCTTGAGCCTTAAAGAAACCTCTTCATCTTGATGCACCTGTGTCTCTGCATCTCAACCCCTGCATTATAAAGATGCCTTTACTGTGACTTTCTTAGTTTTGTAAAGTTCTCATGAACTATTTCCTGGTGGAACATGGAATTTGGGGTAATGGAAATCTGTGTTTCAGATCACTGTCAGTCAAATGGCTCTAATAAAGTCTCTGTTATTCCCCTTTAGCTGTGGTGTCTGCCTCAACAGTAGGATTAGAGACTCAGCAGGCAGGGCTTAGTTCCAAAGCTGCTGTCCCCCAAATGGAGGTGCTGGTCCTAACAAGGATTTTATCTGGCTAATCAAAGGCTAAAAGTTCTGTGCCCCAGAGAAGCAGATCACCGATCGTGCACTTCTGCTCATCAGGAGTCACCCTAACCTTCCCACAAATGCCAACTACCTTACCAAGGGCACCCATCCCTCTGTCAGCCCAGACAGTCTGAATCAGCTCGAAGATCACAACCCTGCTATCATATTAAAATCTGTTTTCTTTCATGTCATTTTGCTTCTTTTCTCTGCCACCCCAGAGAGAGGTGACAGCCTTGACAATTTAATCCCCAATAAATCTTTGTTCTCGCCACACTGTTTTGTTTCCAGAGAGAGGCTCCTTTGGGCCTTTGAAGGGGCCTTCTCCTCCCTAACTGATCTAAAGTGCAGATTTTTGACATTCTTGAATGCCAATCATTTGATTCTGCTGGCCCTGGCCCTCTTTATTCCCCTGCTGTAGTGATATTTCATTTGTATTTTAATAACTTAAGTTTGCCTGAAGAACAGAGAGTAAAGCAGCCCCATAGGTCAGCTGTACAGACCAGGCAGTGGTGACACACCCCTGTAATCCCAGCAGCCACACTAGTTTGAAATAGAAGTCATGCAGTAGTGGTACATGCCTTTAATCCCAGTCCTAGGGAGGAATATAAGATGTGGGGAGACAGCTCTTTTGCACAGTCTCCTTCTGAAATTCCTGGACACTGGATGGTCATTTCAGACTGAGGTAGGGATAAGAGCCAGTGACTGGCTGTTTTGCTTTTCTGACCTTCAGCTTGAACCACAATATCTATCTCTAAGTTTTTATTAATTGTGTTATATTTGGCACCCAATATTTGTGGCACAAATTCATAAAAAATCCATTTGCTTGATGCTTCTTAGTCGCTAGCACATGCCAGAGCCTGACCCAAATCCAACCACCTGAATTTTGAAGAAAAAATTAGCACCACTCTTTCTTAGCTTCCTCTCCTGGTCTGCTGTCTACCCATGGTTTACCATAGCGTTTTGCCACCACGCACAGCACCCATATAGCTTCCTGTGCACATTGCATCTTTCTGTGGCTCCTTTTGATCCCGTGGCTTGCAGGCAACCCTTCACATGTCTCCTGATGCTGCCTGTTACTCACATTGACATGTGCACCTGCTACATAGATGCCCTGACCAGCATGTCTTTAACAAAAATCCTTTCAGGTTGGTTTTGAGATCTGCTTAAGAAATCCACAGGGTAGCAACATTGGAACAAGTAAGCCCAGAGCTCCAGCATCTCTGGACAACTTTAGCTGTATCACTGTGATGCCTGCTGGCCCACATTGTTGTTACACCTTAAAATTCTCATCTGATCCAGGGTTTTAATGAAGGTGAGTCATTTGATAATGGCAGATGTTCTCACCACCCCGAATTTTAAAGCCTTTTCATTTCACTATGGAGGGGATTCTAAAAGAGGTATATGACCTACCTGGGATATATACATTCTTGGGCATAGACGACTTTAGAACAGCAAGTACAGAACAAACTAAAGGCTCAGCATCTCAAAGAATCTACCAGCCATTGGAATTCTTCTGTATTTATTGATGAATAGAAGTGTGGAAAATGGAGAATGGTAACATATTTAAGAGCTGTTAATAAGGTGATTCTGCCAATGTTCTCTCTCCAATCTGGAATTCCTTTGTCTTCTCTTATTGTTATTTATTTAAAAGTTTGTTTCTTCGATATACCTTTTCAGCAAAAAGGCAGAGAAAAAATTGCCTTTACAATGCCTATTTGTAATAATTCTCAGCCTGCCAAAAGGTATCAATGGAAGTTTCCCCACAAGAAAAATAAAATAGTCCCACCTTGTTCCAAAATTTTGTAAGACAGCCATTGGACATGATGCATAAGCAATTCCCTGAATCTATAGTTTACCATTCCATGAATGGCATTTCACTATATGATTCAAATGTAGATACTCTAGAATGTTTGAAGGAGTAAAGATAATTTTACCTTGATGAGGATTACAAATTGCTCCTGAAAACTGCAAAAAGAGAGGAGAGTCTATTATTTATTTCAGCTATAAAAAGGGTTTATAAAAAATTAGACCTCAAAAGGTGCAAATTAGCAGAGATTGATTGCAGACTTTTCATGACTTCCAAAGTTTGCTAGGAGACATCTCCCTTCTATGGCCCATTATTGGGATAGAACCTGATTAATTCAAACACAGACTTAGAAGGTGACAAGGATTTAAATCGTCCTTGAATCTGAGAAAGAACTGACTTTGATTGAAGAGAAATTCCAGAAGGCACTTGTGGATCAGGAGGGTCTGAAGCTGAACTGCTTTCTGGTCATTTAACCCACTGATAATCCCACTTCAGGAATTTTAATACAGAGGGAAGATATTATCTTAGAATGGATCTTCTTAACACAAAAATTAAAATCTTATGTGGAAAAGGCTTCTGAGCTAAGTATAAAAGGAATATTGACTTTGTTAATTAGCAGGAATACCTAGCAGAAATTATAGATCCAATCACCAATGATGAAATTAACAAATTATGATAAAAAGTGACACTGTGAGATATTTCATGTTTATGTGTCAAGATGTGCATTTGGGGACAATTTATTCTGTATTAGTAGATGTGTATTAGTCCTCTGAACCAAGGAAGAAAGCAAGGGCAGACAGGTCAGAAGACAGCATGCAGGCTCACCCTGAAATGACTAAGGTAAATCCTTCATGCTCTGACTCCATCCTGTGTTTGCTCACACAGTTCTCAGCCTCCTGTGTCTATCTGCAGCCATGACTGTCTTCACATGTATTTGAGATTTCCATGGACTTGTCATGGTGCAAAAGAACCAACCAGAATAAATAAGGGAAACCAAAACACATAAAGATGTTATAGACATACATTAATTGTTATGCTATGATTGAGATAAATACTCTGCTCTGCCAGGAAGGAACATTTCAAATTACTCTGACCTGCATCTGACATGAATGTAAATTATGTTCATTGTGGTTATTACCTTTCAACATGCTGTGCTTCTGAGCTTGGGCTCTTACAGATTTTCACAGGCATAAGCCTCCTCTTGCTGGGATCATTAATAAAAGAACTTAAACCACTAATAGCATTGTTGTCAACAACTGTCTCATGTGGATCATTTTAGCACCACGCAGTGTCTTTCCGTGGATTCTTCCTTAGGCAGAAGGCCGCTTATTGCCCTTCTTTTTTGTCCCCAGAGACACAATGATGGCCACTACTGTTCCTCTGTCCTTCATGACTCAGACCCTGTTCCATCCTTACCAGCATCTGCTGAGGTGGGCACCATTGTTGACTGCCAACACTGCATGATCCCCCCATAAGAGACCAGTAATGCTGAGCCAAGCCAAGTGATCTCACTGGTTGGATAATGTCCTAAGCCCTCATCCTCTTGATAGTGTCTTTGATGCACACAGCTTCACTTGCCTCAGGCTCAAAGTCAAGAAGCCAGCAGGCCCTGGCCTGAAGTCTCTGAAGCTGTGATTGAATCCAAACCTTTGCTTCCCTCAGTGGGTTTCCTCAGATGTGCAGCCCCAGTGATAAAAGGCTAACTGACACCCCTTCAATATACTGTCTGCTCAGTGGTCCTCAGTAACAACAGAAAACAGATGGAGGCAGCAAGCTGGATGGCAGCTCAGCATCCTCTCTGAAGGCTCTGGGGTTAGGCTGTGATCTCCAAATCAGGAAATTCACAGTGGCTGCCCCTTGGAGACCTTTGCATGAAGTGGGTCACCTTTAGACACTTTGCCCTGAGTTTAGTTTGGATCACAGGTGTCTGAGATCACTACTGTAAACATGCCCCTCCCCGATCCTCGGTATCTGGGTCCTAGACTCAGACCTTCCCCCCCAGTATTAGGTCCCAGCTAACAGACAAAATTAGATGTACTCATCACCAGGCTCCTTAGATACCAGGGCTGAAGCCAAAAGGGATGGAAGGATGCAGCTGACCTACGACAGTGCCCATAAAGTACATGAGGAAGCCACCTCAGGGGCCAGAATGGCTGTTGGACCTATTGGAATTGTTGCGACATGACTGATGTCAATACCTGGGCCCCTTCTTTATTACTCCATGGTTCCAATGGTTTGATACCTTGGTTCTCAATTGGGAACCAATTCTGTGTGTGATCCAAGGCTGTAATTTTCTGTAACTACATGTCTACCTGCTCAATGTCTGTTCTTAAGAGGTTGAGACTCATGTATGTTTCAAACTGAACATCCAATTTTCTCTCTCTGTTCAGGAATCCAGCACTGTTTCAGGAATCACAGAATCTTCATGGACACCAAGCACCCCAACTTAATGAAAAGGTAATAATAATAGCATGTGTTTCAGGTGCCCTACATGTCAGAGTGTGAGTGAAAACCACTACTTCCTTTTGTTGTCACTAGAGACCACACCCTGCCAACAGGAGCTGAGTGAATATTGACCAGCCACCTTCTGTGCAGTTATCCGTTTATTGATCCTTTGTTGCAAGGCCTGCATATACAGTAAGGAATGCGGGGGTATCAAACTGGAATGCGAGGATGATAGTTGCAGACTAAGAAAATGGGTATTCTACTGTAAGTAGGGGTGCTATCAGGAAAGGAGTTTTTCTGACCAACAGCCTTTCAACAGGAGTGAAGCCTGCAACATTGGTCAGATAAGGGCACGGCCAGCATCTGCTGCAAGGGGTGGGTTGCAGAGCCTGGGGACTGGAGGAGGGAAGCACAAGGCAGGAACTTGTCACCAGGTGGTACCCGATGCCGGAATGAGAGTCAGTGCAGCAGGTTCCCTCTCAGTCCTGGGCCTGATCCTCATGGATTGGCCTGTGAGCTTACATGATCCCAGCAAGGCCACGGAAGCTGAAAGCAGATGTGCCTAGAGATTACACTGGGACCGAGCCTGCCTGCCAGTGCCCACACTTGGGTACAGGCACATACAGGGCAGTGAGCAGCAGGAGGACATAAGACAGATTCCACGTTCAGAACATGAGCAGGTGCTCCCAGGAGGCCTGAGGCAGACACTGAAGTCTAAGGCTCCTGTGCATGTGGGAGCCATGGAGTTAGTCACAGTCACTATCCAAGCCAGGTGTACAAAGCCAATCAGAGAATTTTGTCAAAAATGCACACACCCACATGCCTTCTCCCTCCTGGGCACCTGTGCAGAAGGCTCTCACCTTGGAAAGTTCTAGCCACACTTGGGGTTGGATATTTTGGCCAGAAAGAGGATCATCTGAGTATTTGCTTCAGAGACAAACATCAAAAATGGCCTGTTGAAACGCACTGACATAGAAATAATTTTCCTACAGAGTGGGATCAGTTTGAATCCTGTGGCAGCTGCTGCTTCTGTGCCTGTCTCAGCCACGTCCAGCACAGCCTTGTGGACCACCTGTAAGAGAAAGATATCACTTACTGGAGACCAGGAAGGGCAGGAGAGGAGATTCCTGGAGCAAGCATCGACTGCTGGCCTCAGACACTGGTGAGCTTGTTTGTTCCTGCCATGAGCTCTACCCCTGGGGTTTCCAGGTCTCTGTGAGATGAGGCCACCCAGGGTCTTCTTAGTCTGTGAGATTCTCTACTGTCCTCAAACACACCACAAACTGGAGGATGGGGATAGGTAACTCCAACCTTACTCCACTGGCACCAACTCAGGAGACCCAATAGGAACAGCCAGGATGTTGGCAGCCAGTCTAGTTTTCAGCATCCCTCCTGCTCCAGCCTCCTTGGGGCAAACTGCTGCAATGCACATGGCATGGCTTCTCTTTCCCAGACTTCCATGCCCTGCTAGTACATATCAGAGCCCAGGTCTGTGTGTGGGCACTGGAGAGAACACCAAGCATTGCCAGGCTGTGCATCTGGGGATGTAGTGTGAGGTCCTAAGGCACCTCCTCTCCTATTCTCAAGCTTTTCATCTCAACTGCTACTCATCCTTTCTATTTCCTGTGCTGCTATTGTTCTGTGTGCTATTCAGGAAGTTCTGAGCCAGCTCTGAATGAAGAAGCTGAGACTGTGACTGGCATCTGCAGTGGATTGTGGGTGGCACCTGCAGTGGATTGTGGGTGGCACCTGCAGTGGATTGTGGGTAGTACCTGCAATGCAGCACACGGTGGTTACTATGGTGGTATTACCTAAAGCACAGCTCTTTTCCACCCCAGGATCCTGAATCAGATTACGTTCACGGGGTAGTGGAGGGACAGGCTGTATGGTATCCAGGGGGAGTCTATAGGTTTTAATCTGCCTCTCCAAGGCATAAGGGAGTCTCAGTTTTTTCTCATACACACATCATTCCTTCCCCCTACACCTCATCTCCCTATACATATTCTCAAACCTAAGGAGAGCCACCTAGTATTTATTGGTATACCTGAGAGACCCTCAGGTTCTTGGACCCTGTGATCCCAGACAGGTCAGCCTGTGTGGAGAAGACTTCTCTGATGCCCAGCTGTGGAAGGATTTTCTCCAGGCCGTAGTCAGTGGAGATGGAGAACTTGGGCATATAGAGCTCATCGATCATCCTGAGAATGACATAGAGAAACATAAGGGTCACTGGTCCCTGGCCCCACCAGCTTACCTTGTTGCTAATGCATCTCTCCACAGACTGTCCTTTCACGAGAGGGAAGCCGTCTTTCCATCCATGCATAGACTCTTTATTTTGTTTTTCTGAGGCATTAATTAACAGCTAATGCCTGAGAGTGTTTACAGTGGGCAGTTAGTGTGGCTAGGTACCAGCTGTTCTCTTCCCAGGAATGCTTTTCTCCCAGATCCACCAATGCAACCCTTCCCCTATCAGGTGGACTCAGACGTCATCTAATGATCTTCTAGTTAAAGCTGTACCCTCCATTCGAATCCATCTTTGCTTATCCTTAGAAATCCCACTTTTGGTCTCACTGCCTCTCACTTTTTAGTAGTCAAGTCATGATATATTGTATTTTCAATCACCTACTCTCTGCTCTTCAATTCTGAGTTAAGCTTGAGAGGATAAGAAATTTTATTCTTGAGTCTCTGATATCCTCTCAGGGTCTAAAATCACAGCACAGCACATAGTAGGTCTTCAAGTCATCATTGCACACTGGTGAATGAATGAGTGATGAGGGGATGCGATGGCTGCACAGGGCAGAGCTGATTCTCTGAGCTGATTTCATGTCACCCTCTCTCCCCTCTGCCTTTCAATACCCATGCAGGATTTCATGTATTAACAGCAGATTTGAAACAGAAAAATCCATAGCTCCCGCTATAGTTAATCCTCTCTTAAAAGCAACTAAAATGACAGTAAAATTTGCTTCAACTACCCAGTTTGCAGAGGAAACTCAGCTGCTCTCCCCCACCCCTGCTATTAAGTACCACTTCCGTTACATCATTTGGCACTCACCCGTCCCTGCTGACCATTCAACCATTACACAGATATTAGTGAGGTTTTGAGGTATAGAGACACTGGGCCCCCGACCAATTGTCAATTGCAAACTAAGGCCAGCTCTGGGTCCTGCAGGCACTCACCTGGGACTCAGAGAGTCCCTCCACTTCCTCAGGGTCTCTGGCTGCAAGCTGGCTTCTACCTGCTGCATCCTGCCCACATCAGGGAGGATGAACAGGGCGCTAGCATTGCCTGTGTACTTCAGCTCCACCACAGTGCAGGAGAGCTTCTCATCCCGGAGGTAGGGTGTGGTCAGGCGCTCAATTTTCATCATTGGCACCTTCACAGATCTGTCCTTATCCAAGTGAAACTCAGATTCAAATGTGTCATGAGGATCAAAGGGAAACTTCCATTTCCCTAAATGTGGAACAGGCCATTAGAATGTAACAGTAGGGGAGACCCCACCTACACCCCACTTCTGCCAAGCTTGTGAGTCATGAGAACAATCATTCCATCTTCAACACACAGCGTGTACTGTCCCATGGTGGTTTCACTATTTATGTTGAAACACAAGACCTTGGATAATGCAGATCTATGAATGAAAAGGATCCACAAGCTTGGTCTGGAAAGGGAACTCAAAACCAAGTCCTGGCTCCTTCAGGTGCCTGAGAAGCAATCTGGGATCTGAGGGTGTGCGTTCAAGAGAGAAATGAGAGTGAAAGTAGGAAGACTAGGGCCTGGGGAGATTTGGGGATCCCTCTTCCTTAGGAGGATACTGTCTAGGAGACAGTCGCTTGTGGGACATGTTTTCAGAGAAGCAGGAGGTGCCCTTCAACATGAATCACCTAACGGGATGTACAGTCCAAGGCATGTGTGGGCTTAGACTGAAGCTCTACAAACCTGCAGTTTCTCAGGGTCTGATTCCCAGGACCCCATAGTCGGTGGCTAAGACACAGATGTGAGTCCTCATGTCATGCGTGAGCCATGTTCCCCTCCATGAAATCAGATATCTTGCCCAGACTTGCCCCACATCCCAAGCACCTGTCATCATCTGCAACACACCCTAGGGGACTGGTGCATGGAGAGTTTCTTGGGCTCAGGATCCAGCAGTATAAACATACAGCACCACCTCCTCATAGCCAAGCAGCCTTGGAGTTTGGGTCCTGGGCCAGCAGAGGGAGCCACAGCCATTCATCAGGCCATTCCTCTGCTTCCCCTCTCCTCAGAGCACAGCAGCTCTGGGGCCATCCTGTCCTCCTGTCCTCCTTCCTCTTCCATCACGGCCAATGGGTTTTCTGTCTGTATTCTCAGAACCTGTCCTCCATTGCCCTGGACTAGTACAGTTACGCGCCCAGCCTCAAATCCACTCCAGATCTAGTCGCATCACGATTTTCATCAGTCAAGTTCTGTGGGCTGTCACCTCAGTCTCTGCTCTCTACTAGGCAGGGTCTGTGGGTGTGGACTCTGGATGTCCATCCCAAAACCCTTACCCAGGCAATCCCACCTCAGTCTCTCCAAACACTAGCTCCCTAACTCCTGATTCCATGGCTCAGGAGAGTGTCTTGGGCACTGTGGCC
>NC_022009.1:39666987-39710541 GCF_000317375.1 Microtus ochrogaster | reverse complement strand
CTCTGGGGTTAGGCTGTGATCTCCAAATCAGGAAATTCACAGTGGCTGCCCCTTGGAGACCTTTGCATGAAGTGGGTCACCTTTAGACACTTTGCCCTGAGTTTAGTTTGGATCACAGGTGTCTGAGATCACTACTGTAAACATGCCCCTCCCCGATCCTCGGTATCTGGGTCCTAGACTCAGACCTTCCCCCCCAGTATTAGGTCCCAGCTAACAGACAAAATTAGATGTACTCATCACCAGGCTCCTTAGATACCAGGGCTGAAGCCAAAAGGGATGGAAGGATGCAGCTGACCTACGACAGTGCCCATAAAGTACATGAGGAAGCCACCTCAGGGGCCAGAATGGCTGTTGGACCTATTGGAATTGTTGCGACATGACTGATGTCAATACCTGGGCCCCTTCTTTATTACTCCATGGTTCCAATGGTTTGATACCTTGGTTCTCAATTGGGAACCAATTCTGTGTGTGATCCAAGGCTGTAATTTTCTGTAACTACATGTCTACCTGCTCAATGTCTGTTCTTAAGAGGTTGAGACTCATGTATGTTTCAAACTGAACATCCAATTTTCTCTCTCTGTTCAGGAATCCAGCACTGTTTCAGGAATCACAGAATCTTCATGGACACCAAGCACCCCAACTTAATGAAAAGGTAATAATAATAGCATGTGTTTCAGGTGCCCTACATGTCAGAGTGTGAGTGAAAACCACTACTTCCTTTTGTTGTCACTAGAGACCACACCCTGCCAACAGGAGCTGAGTGAATATTGACCAGCCACCTTCTGTGCAGTTATCCGTTTATTGATCCTTTGTTGCAAGGCCTGCATATACAGTAAGGAATGCGGGGGTATCAAACTGGAATGCGAGGATGATAGTTGCAGACTAAGAAAATGGGTATTCTACTGTAAGTAGGGGTGCTATCAGGAAAGGAGTTTTTCTGACCAACAGCCTTTCAACAGGAGTGAAGCCTGCAACATTGGTCAGATAAGGGCACGGCCAGCATCTGCTGCAAGGGGTGGGTTGCAGAGCCTGGGGACTGGAGGAGGGAAGCACAAGGCAGGAACTTGTCACCAGGTGGTACCCGATGCCGGAATGAGAGTCAGTGCAGCAGGTTCCCTCTCAGTCCTGGGCCTGATCCTCATGGATTGGCCTGTGAGCTTACATGATCCCAGCAAGGCCACGGAAGCTGAAAGCAGATGTGCCTAGAGATTACACTGGGACCGAGCCTGCCTGCCAGTGCCCACACTTGGGTACAGGCACATACAGGGCAGTGAGCAGCAGGAGGACATAAGACAGATTCCACGTTCAGAACATGAGCAGGTGCTCCCAGGAGGCCTGAGGCAGACACTGAAGTCTAAGGCTCCTGTGCATGTGGGAGCCATGGAGTTAGTCACAGTCACTATCCAAGCCAGGTGTACAAAGCCAATCAGAGAATTTTGTCAAAAATGCACACACCCACATGCCTTCTCCCTCCTGGGCACCTGTGCAGAAGGCTCTCACCTTGGAAAGTTCTAGCCACACTTGGGGTTGGATATTTTGGCCAGAAAGAGGATCATCTGAGTATTTGCTTCAGAGACAAACATCAAAAATGGCCTGTTGAAACGCACTGACATAGAAATAATTTTCCTACAGAGTGGGATCAGTTTGAATCCTGTGGCAGCTGCTGCTTCTGTGCCTGTCTCAGCCACGTCCAGCACAGCCTTGTGGACCACCTGTAAGAGAAAGATATCACTTACTGGAGACCAGGAAGGGCAGGAGAGGAGATTCCTGGAGCAAGCATCGACTGCTGGCCTCAGACACTGGTGAGCTTGTTTGTTCCTGCCATGAGCTCTACCCCTGGGGTTTCCAGGTCTCTGTGAGATGAGGCCACCCAGGGTCTTCTTAGTCTGTGAGATTCTCTACTGTCCTCAAACACACCACAAACTGGAGGATGGGGATAGGTAACTCCAACCTTACTCCACTGGCACCAACTCAGGAGACCCAATAGGAACAGCCAGGATGTTGGCAGCCAGTCTAGTTTTCAGCATCCCTCCTGCTCCAGCCTCCTTGGGGCAAACTGCTGCAATGCACATGGCATGGCTTCTCTTTCCCAGACTTCCATGCCCTGCTAGTACATATCAGAGCCCAGGTCTGTGTGTGGGCACTGGAGAGAACACCAAGCATTGCCAGGCTGTGCATCTGGGGATGTAGTGTGAGGTCCTAAGGCACCTCCTCTCCTATTCTCAAGCTTTTCATCTCAACTGCTACTCATCCTTTCTATTTCCTGTGCTGCTATTGTTCTGTGTGCTATTCAGGAAGTTCTGAGCCAGCTCTGAATGAAGAAGCTGAGACTGTGACTGGCATCTGCAGTGGATTGTGGGTGGCACCTGCAGTGGATTGTGGGTGGCACCTGCAGTGGATTGTGGGTAGTACCTGCAATGCAGCACACGGTGGTTACTATGGTGGTATTACCTAAAGCACAGCTCTTTTCCACCCCAGGATCCTGAATCAGATTACGTTCACGGGGTAGTGGAGGGACAGGCTGTATGGTATCCAGGGGGAGTCTATAGGTTTTAATCTGCCTCTCCAAGGCATAAGGGAGTCTCAGTTTTTTCTCATACACACATCATTCCTTCCCCCTACACCTCATCTCCCTATACATATTCTCAAACCTAAGGAGAGCCACCTAGTATTTATTGGTATACCTGAGAGACCCTCAGGTTCTTGGACCCTGTGATCCCAGACAGGTCAGCCTGTGTGGAGAAGACTTCTCTGATGCCCAGCTGTGGAAGGATTTTCTCCAGGCCGTAGTCAGTGGAGATGGAGAACTTGGGCATATAGAGCTCATCGATCATCCTGAGAATGACATAGAGAAACATAAGGGTCACTGGTCCCTGGCCCCACCAGCTTACCTTGTTGCTAATGCATCTCTCCACAGACTGTCCTTTCACGAGAGGGAAGCCGTCTTTCCATCCATGCATAGACTCTTTATTTTGTTTTTCTGAGGCATTAATTAACAGCTAATGCCTGAGAGTGTTTACAGTGGGCAGTTAGTGTGGCTAGGTACCAGCTGTTCTCTTCCCAGGAATGCTTTTCTCCCAGATCCACCAATGCAACCCTTCCCCTATCAGGTGGACTCAGACGTCATCTAATGATCTTCTAGTTAAAGCTGTACCCTCCATTCGAATCCATCTTTGCTTATCCTTAGAAATCCCACTTTTGGTCTCACTGCCTCTCACTTTTTAGTAGTCAAGTCATGATATATTGTATTTTCAATCACCTACTCTCTGCTCTTCAATTCTGAGTTAAGCTTGAGAGGATAAGAAATTTTATTCTTGAGTCTCTGATATCCTCTCAGGGTCTAAAATCACAGCACAGCACATAGTAGGTCTTCAAGTCATCATTGCACACTGGTGAATGAATGAGTGATGAGGGGATGCGATGGCTGCACAGGGCAGAGCTGATTCTCTGAGCTGATTTCATGTCACCCTCTCTCCCCTCTGCCTTTCAATACCCATGCAGGATTTCATGTATTAACAGCAGATTTGAAACAGAAAAATCCATAGCTCCCGCTATAGTTAATCCTCTCTTAAAAGCAACTAAAATGACAGTAAAATTTGCTTCAACTACCCAGTTTGCAGAGGAAACTCAGCTGCTCTCCCCCACCCCTGCTATTAAGTACCACTTCCGTTACATCATTTGGCACTCACCCGTCCCTGCTGACCATTCAACCATTACACAGATATTAGTGAGGTTTTGAGGTATAGAGACACTGGGCCCCCGACCAATTGTCAATTGCAAACTAAGGCCAGCTCTGGGTCCTGCAGGCACTCACCTGGGACTCAGAGAGTCCCTCCACTTCCTCAGGGTCTCTGGCTGCAAGCTGGCTTCTACCTGCTGCATCCTGCCCACATCAGGGAGGATGAACAGGGCGCTAGCATTGCCTGTGTACTTCAGCTCCACCACAGTGCAGGAGAGCTTCTCATCCCGGAGGTAGGGTGTGGTCAGGCGCTCAATTTTCATCATTGGCACCTTCACAGATCTGTCCTTATCCAAGTGAAACTCAGATTCAAATGTGTCATGAGGATCAAAGGGAAACTTCCATTTCCCTAAATGTGGAACAGGCCATTAGAATGTAACAGTAGGGGAGACCCCACCTACACCCCACTTCTGCCAAGCTTGTGAGTCATGAGAACAATCATTCCATCTTCAACACACAGCGTGTACTGTCCCATGGTGGTTTCACTATTTATGTTGAAACACAAGACCTTGGATAATGCAGATCTATGAATGAAAAGGATCCACAAGCTTGGTCTGGAAAGGGAACTCAAAACCAAGTCCTGGCTCCTTCAGGTGCCTGAGAAGCAATCTGGGATCTGAGGGTGTGCGTTCAAGAGAGAAATGAGAGTGAAAGTAGGAAGACTAGGGCCTGGGGAGATTTGGGGATCCCTCTTCCTTAGGAGGATACTGTCTAGGAGACAGTCGCTTGTGGGACATGTTTTCAGAGAAGCAGGAGGTGCCCTTCAACATGAATCACCTAACGGGATGTACAGTCCAAGGCATGTGTGGGCTTAGACTGAAGCTCTACAAACCTGCAGTTTCTCAGGGTCTGATTCCCAGGACCCCATAGTCGGTGGCTAAGACACAGATGTGAGTCCTCATGTCATGCGTGAGCCATGTTCCCCTCCATGAAATCAGATATCTTGCCCAGACTTGCCCCACATCCCAAGCACCTGTCATCATCTGCAACACACCCTAGGGGACTGGTGCATGGAGAGTTTCTTGGGCTCAGGATCCAGCAGTATAAACATACAGCACCACCTCCTCATAGCCAAGCAGCCTTGGAGTTTGGGTCCTGGGCCAGCAGAGGGAGCCACAGCCATTCATCAGGCCATTCCTCTGCTTCCCCTCTCCTCAGAGCACAGCAGCTCTGGGGCCATCCTGTCCTCCTGTCCTCCTTCCTCTTCCATCACGGCCAATGGGTTTTCTGTCTGTATTCTCAGAACCTGTCCTCCATTGCCCTGGACTAGTACAGTTACGCGCCCAGCCTCAAATCCACTCCAGATCTAGTCGCATCACGATTTTCATCAGTCAAGTTCTGTGGGCTGTCACCTCAGTCTCTGCTCTCTACTAGGCAGGGTCTGTGGGTGTGGACTCTGGATGTCCATCCCAAAACCCTTACCCAGGCAATCCCACCTCAGTCTCTCCAAACACTAGCTCCCTAACTCCTGATTCCATGGCTCAGGAGAGTGTCTTGGGCACTGTGGCCCCCCAGGCTGCCAGGCTAATTGTCTTACAAAAACAAATGCCACCAAGGAGCCATACACCAAACATAGAACACTGCATGGCTGGGTTTTCTTCTCACTAATGACCTTGCCCATTTCCTGCCTTTCTATGCTGAGGTCAAGCTTAATGCAGAGAGGATCAGGGTTGAGGTCCTGCATAGGGATGCATGAAGGTTTTTTCACCACCTGTGGGAATGCAATTTCACCCTTAAGATTGGGTTAGCCAGGTTCCTTAGGACATGACCTCCTCAGCCCATCTGTACCCACCTAGAGACAGAGGCTCTCCAGCAGGGAAGGACACCTTCTAAGAAGTATATGAAAAATGTTGGAGCAGACAGAATGAGGGACCTGTCTCTGCAGGGAGATGCTGTGTCTTCTCCCCACTTAGGTCGAGCTGGATATCCCAACTATGCAATTTCCTAGTAATCAGTTTAAGTCAGAGCCAAAATGAGTCACTGAGAGCTTAGGGCTTCTGTGGAGTAAGTACAAGGAACTGCAACCATTATCTAGAATACCCCAGAAGGGAAGTAAGGCCAGTTAGTAAAAAGAAGTTAGGCACCCATTTCTTCTAGGTCATGAGCCCCTCCTTTCCAGTGCTCAGTGTATGGACACAAGGTTCCCAACCAACACCCTCTCTAACAACCCATGAAAGAGTGCCCATCTTCACCTTTAAAGTAGATGTAGTTCACCAGCACCATTAATGCACTCTTATCCAGGCCTGAGATCAGGTCCTTGATCTTCCCCTGGGTCTGATTCCTCACATAGTCATTGATGAGCTTTTTGGCCTCATGAGGCTGCTGGAAGTCGACACTTGAGGCCTCGGCCTGGTACAGTGCCCTTGCCTTCTCCTTGAACTCTGCCAAGATCTGCAGGCGCTTTTCAACAAACATGGCACTGCCCGTGCTGATCTGCACTTGGTCCCCTGGCTGACTGAGCATGAGTAGGAGCTGCCCAAAGCCCTGGTGAATGTCTGCCTCAGGGGTCTCTGTGAGATTGAACTTGAGACCTTCGAGAATCTCTTGCAGAGTTTTGCTACTTGCTCCCAGGGACAGGATGGCCAAAGCAGCTGAGATGCTGAGAGGGGAGAAGACGATGTTTTTATCTGGATTCTTTAAGGCCAGCTCCTTGTAGAGGCTGAAGGAGAAGTCATTGTTGCTGGATGTCAATGATAGATTGTCCACTGGTGTTCTCTTGTTTTGGTTTTCTTGGCCTGCAGCATCCCTTCCCAAAATGTCATCTGGTCTGGAGAGGACATCAGTTGAGATCCCTGCCATTACTCTAGTATCCTGGTTGAAAAGAGAAGGTCCTTTTATCTTAGGTGGCCACATAATTCCCTGACCACCTCCAGGTCCTCCCACCTAGCCTGCAGTGTGTCCCTTTGCTGCGTTTGTGACTGTGCATGTGACGTGCCCTGGCCCCTCAGATGACAGTGCCACACCCTCTGCTCCTTTTCACTACAGGAAGAAGTGCTGTTGCTATAACCAGTGTTCCTAATAGAGAACCAAGACCAAGAGAGATGAGGGAATTGATCAGGGTCACAGGGTAAGCAAGAGAAGACTTAGGGCTGGGCTCAAGGCTTGTGTAATTTGAATGTTACCTCTTCTCTTCTTGGTTGGCTTAAGGGCTCATTAGAAAGCAGGGGACCTCTTCCTTTGCACTTGTGCCCCCTAACTCATCACCAACTTCTAGTCAGGACTCAAAAAGAAATCTTAGACAGAGTGCACCCCCACCTCTAATGGATATATATATAAGAAATCTCAGAGCCCTGGGTTTAACTTAGTGCAAGCATCTGGGAGTGTGGGGGTTAATGGAGGGCAGCACCGGAGTTGTCTGGTGCAGCACCAGAGCCTTGGCCCCCTGAGAACTGGCATCAGAGGATGAGAATGGGGAGGATCTTCAGCCCTGCCAGTATCCAACATGGTGGTTTCTATCTCGCCTTGGAAGGCCTCCTGATGGGACCAAAATTGGATGATGTTTGAATGAGTCTCTGCTACCTGGACCAGATTTCATTTTGAATCTCAGGGTGGGGTATGGTGGCAAGAAATTGGTGGATCTTTCTGGACACCTTGTTGAGTGACCCAGTTTAGAATATTAGTAAAAGTTTATGGCTTTTTATGGTCATTGTGGTTATTTCTAGGGAATGTCCAGAGGACCATCTCCTCCATATACCACTGTAGTGTGGACACAAGCATCATAGAACCTAAAGTTGAAGCCAGGCAATGATGGTGCATGCCCTTAATCCTAGAATTAGGGAGGTAGAGCCTGGCAGATGTCTATGAGTTCATGGCCAGCCTGGGCTACTAGAGCTAGTTCCAGGACATGCTCTAAGACCACAGAGAAACCCTGTCTTGAAAAACAAAAACAAGAAACTACAGTTGAAGGTTTATGATAATGGTAATCACTGTCACACACCTTAGCCCCTGTCTATGTCTCCTAGGACATCAGAGGAGACAGTAGATGGTAGAGGAATGAGAAGGGGAGGTGAAGAATAGAGGGGAAAGGACACAGGGGAAAAGAGGAAGGAGCGAGAGAGTGGAAAGAAGAGGATGCAGGAGGATAGGAGGGGTAGGGATGGGGATCAGATGAGGGGACAGGGGAAGATGGGGGAAGAGAAGAGTAGAAAAATAGAAAAATATAGGAAGAGAACAGAGGGAGCAGGAGGGAAGGTTTTGGAGCTGAGGCACATGTCCCCAGGCCTGTCACATGACTACAGAGGGGCCAGGGACTTTAACTCCCTCTACCCTGTGTCCTGTGTTTACTGTCAGAAGGATGCATCCATATCTCAGGAAAAGCATTCAGTAATATTTTTATCAAAAGTATTTCCACAGCAAACAGGCTAGTCTGTTTGTGTAGTAGACTTGGCTCAGTGGATGAGCTGTAGTCTTTTCCTTATCAGGAAACAGTGGGGCCCTTTTTCTTGGCCATAGGATCTGCGCAGAAAGTAAGATTTCTCATCCCAAGGCTTTTACTGTCTGCTACAAGCTTGTCAGTGATTCCACCTCCATCATGGGGCCTATGTGATTCCACCTCCCTCATGGGGTTTATGTGAATTTTCTGTCTCCCTCTTCTTACCAAGGCAGCACCTGGGGTAGTCAAGGTCTCAAAACTTCCTCCCTGTGGAGGGTGGGAAGGAGCAGGCTCCATTCACCTTCCAGGAGCAGATAGGTTCCTCTTCCATCTTCCATAGATAGGAAGATCCAGACTAAAGAAAAGATTTTTATGCACCCCAGAAATGTTCCCTTTTCCTATTCCAGTGACACAGGTTCGACTCCTTACCCCACTAACCCAAGATCAGGACCATAAAACCTTGAAAAGGCTCCTCCTCTGTTCTCAGAGAGAAAGAATTATGAGTATTACCTGCAGAGCTGAAAGCAGCTACCCGAGTTTGCGACAGCTTGGTCCTGATGATCTGTGTTGTTCTTCCCACTGTAGAGTGATGCCTATTTATGTCCACCAGAGTCTCCTCCCTCTTCTTTGGAAGTGCTGGCCCAGACAAGTCCTCTCTGTGCTCAGTCTGGAATGGACTGATGGGATGATTTGTGGTATTGCGCATTGAGAAGCTCTCCCTAGCAGAACCACTTCCTGAACACAAGCCGAATGTGTTGCTTTCAACTTTCTATTTCTCTAATTGTTTCATAGTCTGTGAGGAACTGGGGAAAAGTAAGAGTTAGCAAGGCAGGGCACAAGCCCTACTTTTCACCAGGTAGGGCTGCAGCTAAGTGTTATGGCAGACTTCTTAAGTAGCTTCAAAAAGAATAGTAATCTATTTCCATGCTCTGTGATTTCTTAATAAAAACTCGTACATCAATAAACAGAGGTCTCAATGCTAACAGGACTCCACCTCCATCTGTGTAACTGTCCTGCCTGGTAGCAATGGGCATAATCTAAATAGATGCTCCCTCTGCCCTCTTTGGCATCAGACTTCTGAAGGGAAGCTGCCTTGTCTGGCACTGAAGGGAAACCCCTGAAAGGATTCTGTGTCTGCAGAGCCTGGATGACTAATCTGAATTCTGGTACTGGAGAGAGATGGAAACATTTCAGAACCTAATTACCTTCTCATGGGTAAGTGCTGCCTCTCTGGAACAGACAAGTTTGCCTCCCTCTGTGTCAGAAGTCAACCCCATGACAATAGACTTCTATTACTTACAGACAAAGAACTTCAATCCAATAGCTAAGATGCCAGCAGATAGCAACTTCCTTCACTCCATAGAGAAGCTCCTCTACCTTGATGCACCTGCCTTTCTTAGGTTCCCACCTCTGCATCTCAAAGTTGTCTTTGTGTGGTCAAGCTATGAAGTGTTTGTGAAATTACTTCAACACTGGATAATGGAATTTGGGTAACCAAAATCAGTGTTCTCAGATCATTTTCACTCTAAATGGCTCCAGAAGAAAGTTTCTTTTAGTCTCTTTAGGATGAGAACTGTGTTTTTTGCAGCAACATTGGGGTGAGAGACTCAGCAGATAGGGTTTAGGTCCAAATCTGCTGTCCCCAGAATGGAGGTGCTGGTCCTAACAGGTAGGATTTTGGATGAGTCAACAGAAGCCTCAAGGCAGGGCTTTGTGTATCAGAGACCTGATCACCCATGATGCATTTCTGTTTACCAGGAGCCACCCTAACCTTCCCACAAATGTCAGCCACCTCTGCAAGGAAACCCAGTCCCCCTTCAAACAGTCATGCTTAATCAGCTCAACGCTCTTGACGCACTGTCACATAAAATCTGTTTCTTCTTCTGCTTCTCTGCTTCTCTCTGCCTCTAATCCCTAGAGAGAGACATAGCTTTTGCAGGTTCATCTTCACGAAATCTTTCTTTGCTCATAGAGTTGTTTGCTTTGACGAATTTACTCTTTCCTGTCTTACGTTTGGTTCAGAAGCCAGGTACAATAAACTGGACCCAATCCAAGGAGACCTATCCACTTCAACTGAACTGAAGTGTTGATTTGGACACCCCTCAGTGGGGATCGCTTTCTTCTGCTGGCTCTTTCCCCAAAATATTCAACTTCAAATTTTAGAGTTGGCCTTTCCAGCTGTTTCTCTCCTCCACTGTGCTGGCTAGATTCATGCCATCTTGACACAAACTATATTCATCTTGCTTCCATCCTCAAACCTCTTTCCCTCCTCACACTTAGAGATCTGGTTAAGCCCCACAACCTTATTTTTTCTGCAATATGGATTGGCAGCACTATAAGATTGACAGATGCTCTCAATGGCCATTAGATGACAAATTTATTATTGACCTTTGAAAATTCTGCCATTTCACAGGCAAGCCCTTTGAGAAACCTTATCTTCCTGCCTTTTTTTGCCTGCATTCTTGTCCCTCTCTCTGTGCCTGATGCCATACTCAACATATTATAAAAGCAATGGCTTCTCCAAAGGCTAATCAGTACCTAGACTGGTCCCTGTGTGGATCCTGATAGTGTCTTTAAACTTCCCTCTCAAGCATCACAAGCCAGGCCTAGATCCTCAGCACTGCTTTCAAGATTCCTGTCTTCCAAGCTCCCACAGAACATCCCACTGAACTTCCAACACTCAGTTGATTTTCTAGCACAAAGTTCCAAAATCCTCTCACAATCCTTCCTAAAACTTAGTAGGTCTGTCACAGCAATATCGACTACACAGGTATCATCTTGTCTTACTTCAGGTTTTCTGTTGCTGGCATGAAACACAATGACCAAAAAGCCATTTCAGCAGAAAATGGTTTATTTGGCTTTTACTTCCACAAGGCTTTCCATCATGGAAAGAAGTTAAGACAGGAACTGAAATAGCAAAAGACCCTGAATCCAGGAGCTAATGCAGAGGCCTTTCAATGTTGCTGCTTTCTGGCTTACTTCTATCGTCCTTGGTTTGCTTTGTTATAGAAACACCATCCCAAAAATGGAATCGTTTACAATGGTCTGAGCCCTCTCCCATCAATAGATAATTAAGAAAAAGCCTTCCAGCCAGACCTTATGGAAGCATGTTCTCTGTAAAGGGTTCCTTCTTGCAGATAACACTAATTGTTTGTCCAGGTAACATGTCAGCTCAAGGGCCATGAACAAAGTGATCACAGTGTCAGAGATGTAGTTACACATGGGTTTGAGAACATAGACCTTGTAATGTCTGCTACTGAGTGCCAGATCTGCCAGCAGCAGAGACCAACACTGAGATCCAGGTAGGGTGTTATTCTCCTGGAATCTAGACAACAATCTGGAGGCAGGGTGGATATATTGGGCCTCTTTCTCTGTGAAATGTTCAAGCCTTTTTTTTTTATTGGAGTAGATAACTATTCTGGTTTTGTATTTGCTTTTCCTAATGCATTGCTTCTGCTAAAACTATCATCCATAGACTCAACTAATGCATCATCCATGGTTATGGTATTTCACACAGTATTGTGTCTGACCTAAGAACTAACATTACACTCAAAATTGCAATAGGGTGCCCCACATCAAGAATTCACTGGCTTTAACATGCTCCCTACCATTCTGAAGCAGCTGTCCTGTTAGAAATACGGAATGGCTTTCTGAAAACACAGTTACATTGCCAATTATTTTCAGCATTCTGGAGGGCTGGGCAGGGTTTCCCAGAAGGTGGTATATGCTTTGAACCATTGTCCAACTCATACTGTGGCTTCTCCTGTAGCCAGGATGCACAAGTTAAGAGGTGAAAAGGTTACGTTTCCACTCATTCTCATCCCCAGTGACATACTATGAAGATATCTGATTATTATCCTTTATCTTACTTTCTGTTGGCCTAGAATCTAGTTCTAGAGATTGCGTTACTCCTGCCAGGAAGCAAAACATTCCACTGAATTGAAAGCTCAGACTTGCCCTAGCTGTTTGTGTTTCTGATGGCTTTTATCCAACAGTTTAATAATGGAATAACTGTGTTGGGTGGAGCAATTGTTCCTGATTACCAAACAGAATTTGATTGCTTGTCCACAACTGTTGGAAGAAAGATTATGTCTGGAGGTCATGTGATCCTTTAGGACATCTCTTTGTGTTACTACATCTTGAGATTAAGATGGGAAACTTCAAGAAACCAATCAGGCAGAATGACAAAGGGCATGAAGGCCTGGATCATGTCTGCAGGAAAGAGTGAAGACCTGGTGAGGTGTTCACTGAGTGTGCAGGGAATACAGAGGGAGTAAAGGAGGACCATAGTTAGCAATGCCAGCAAAGGTGGCTGCAGAAATGAGGGTTATTATTGACGCAGGGGTTTCTGCTCTTTTCTGGTAAAGAATGTATTTGTACAGACATTTGTGTTTTCTTTCTGAATTTATTCATCATATTGTATAACATCAATTAAGAGACATCTGTGGATATAATATTCAAGTTTTAGATAGTAAAACAAGGCTTCTTAAGAAACATGGTCACCTATTATATTAGAAATAGATCTGTCGGGGAACGAAGGAGAGTTATGATTGATGTAATTATGACCTGATTAAATATATAATGCACCTGCAATCATCCGTGTAAGAGTTAAACTTTCTGAGACATAGCTAAGTTTGGTTATAGTATTACCATAGCAGAAATTTACCATAATTTATGGAGATACGAAAGCATTTTAAGTTGAAAAGGTGTGAACTTGTGAAGGGTTTATGGATTAAAGTTAACTTTACTCCATTTGGAATTAACTGAAACCCTAGCAGCTGGGTACAACTATGGCGAAATTTTTCTTAATTAATTTAGAGTGGGAAGAGATACTTTTAATCTGGATCTTTTGGGGTGGGAAGATCCACCTTTAATCTGGGCCACACTTTCTGCGGGCAGCCTATATAAAGGACATGCAGGGATGCTTGCTTCCTTTACCTGCTTCCTCTCGCTCTCACTGGCAAGTCCACTCCTTCACTGGCATCGGAGCTACTTCTTCAAGATTACAGCATGTACTGGATACTAGGTGAGACTTCTAGGCTGTGGAATAAAGAACTACTTGATACCTGACTCTTCCATTGGGAGACAGCTCTGTTTGGACCAATTGGACCTGGGCTTTTAAACCTTTCCAGTAAATTCCCTTTAGGTAGAGATTTGTCTTGTAATATTTGTTCCTATAGTGAATCCTAATAATGACACTTAGTGTTCGGACCCAACTCATGGCAGCATGAGATGTCTCCAGCACCAGGCGCCTTAGATTCCGGGTCTGAACTAGGACGAATGGAGGGATGCAGCTGCGGCATGTCAGTGCTCATGGAGCAAATGGCTATTGACCGGAGGGATTTGATTTTATATAGTAAAATTCTTGGGACACAGCTTCTTCCAATACATGGGTTCCCTTCTTTTCTCCCAATGGCCCCCATGGGTGGTACCTTAGTACTCAATGGGCAAGGGATTCTTGTGTGAGACCCTCGGGCTGCAATTGTCTGCAATCACATGTTCACCTGCTCAGTGTGTGTCTCAGGAGCCTTGAGGCTCAAAGATGTCTCAAATTGACATACAAATTTCCCTCTCTGTGCAGGCCTCCAGGAGTGTTTCAGGGCTGATGAGGTCTCCGTAGACACTTAGCATCGTAACTCAAACGAAAGTTGAATTCCTCTTGTCTTTTATCTAGGCACGAAACCAGCTCCTTTTTTGAGTTGAAATCACCCACTTTCACTCCAGATGTGGCCTCCTGATCCCTGCAGCTGCCCTCAGTGGCAGTCCCCACATTTCCTCGGAGCGTCTTGAGGATCCCATGACAGGAACAGTGATTCACTTCTCCTGCGCTACCATTGTGAGTCCTTTCAGGATTTTCCTAGGTCAGGCTCTTGTCATCTGGTGATGGTTTTTTCTTTCCTAAACACCCAATTATTCCTAGAATACCTCCATTGTTATGTGCACTGCCAAAGCAGTTTTTTGGTCATCTGACCGCCTTCTCATTCCTTCTGACCTCAGCACCGAGGTCACATGATCCTTAGACTCATTTGGGTGTTCTCTGGGAAGCATCCATAGCCTTGGTTCATGTTCCACCTGCTCACCACTATGGTGCTGCCTTGGGCTAAGAATATCAGCTTGGGGAAACTGTTCCTCTTACTAGAGTCATACTGTCTAGCTGTGATGTTATGGGAAAGTGACTAAGCTTCTCTGTGTTGTAGTTTTCTCATCCTAAAAAAGACAGATATTATTATTATTATATATGTCAGAGGTTCATCATGCGAATCACACAATGTGAGTGACAATCTCTCCTACCCTGTTGTCACTGGAGGCCACACTCCTGCCCATAGGAGGTGAGTGAACACTGACTGATCACTTTCCGTGCAGATATATGTTTATTGATCATTTGTTCCAAGTGCTGCATTTTGGGTAAAAAAGGAGGTGGTGTCCATCTGCAGTGTGAGGTTGGTCAGTGGGGAACATAGTAATGGCTCCTCTGCCCTAAGTAGGTACACTAGGGGGAAAGGAGCTGAGCTGACCAACTGACGCCATGCAGCTGCAGGAATGGGTGCTGTAACACAGTGCCAGAGTAGGCAGGGCCAAGAGCCCCTTTTGGGACAGTGGGTGGCAGAGTCTGGAAGAGGGATAGTGTGAGGCAGGAACTGGGCACCAAGTGGTCCCAGATTCTGGAAACAGACTCAGCCAGAAGTTTCCCTGCTCATTCCTGGGGCTGAGGTCTCAATGGATGTCCTACATGCTTGCATGTTCCCATCAAGTCTGTGCAAGCTGAAGGCAGACATAACCACAGCCTAGATAGGGACTGTGACTACCTGCCAGGCTCCATGCTTTGGGTAGAGGTCGATCCAGGAGCAGCAGCAGGGAGGCACCACAAAGACAGAGTTCAGTCTCAGGAGCAGGAGTTAGTGCAGCATGAGAACAGGAACCTGACACGACTGTCCACAGGACCCTGTGTATACAGTCATACAGTTAATCACTGTCCTGTCCAATCCAGGCACAGCCAGCCAATCAGAGCATGGGAGAGCCAACATACACATAGAGATCCAAATACAGACTTAATCCCAGCTCCCAGGAGGAACCCTTACCACTTGGGAAGTTCTAGTTTCCCTTGGGATTTGTGACTTTGGCCATAAAGAGTAAAGTCTGAGTATTTGTGTCAGAGATAATCATCAGGAATGGCCTGTTGAAATTCACTTTCAAAAGATTCATATTTAGAGACGTTGCCACAATCTGGACTCCCGTGGCAGCCGCTGCTTCTGTGCCTGTCTCAGCCACATCCAGCACAGCCTTGTGGACCACCTGTAGGAGAAAGACATCATTCACTGGAGACCCAGGAGGGCAGGAGAGGAGATTCCTGGAGCATCCACTACTGGCCTCTGTTGCTCGTGAACTTGTTCCTATCATGAGCTCTAGTCCTGGTGCCAACCAATCTCTGCTCAGGGTGTGAGATGAGACATGCCCTGGGTCTGCTCAGTCTCTGAGAATCTCTGCTGCTCTCAAACCATCTACACATTAAGGATGGGTGGAGGCACTGCCTGTTCTTACTCCACTTACACAGGAGACTCACAGGGATCAGCCAGGGTGTTAGCAGGCAGCGCAGACTTCAGCATCCTTCCTGCTCCAGGCTTCTTGGGGCATACAATTGGAATATACAGGGCATGGCTTCTATTTCCCAGAGTGCCATGGCCTGCTGCTACCGATATGAGCCTAGTGCTCTGAGTGGGCACCAGAAGGAACACTAGGCATTGCCAGGCTGTGCATCTGTGCAGGTAGTGTGTGATCCTGAGGTTTCTCCTATCCTATCCTTAACCTTTTCATCACAAATGCTATCCATCCCTTGTTATTTCCTCTTCTGCTATTGTTCTGTATGCTAACCAGGAAGTTCTGTGCAGCTCTGAAGTGAAGAAGTTGAGATTGGAAGTAGTTTGCCCTGCAGTTGATTGTGGGTGGCATCCGTACTACTTCACAGGCTAGTGCTAATGGTGGTCTATGGCCAAGCAAAGGTTCTGCCCTGCCCTGGGCTCCTGGGTGAGGTTATCTTCATGGCATAGAGGAGGGACTGTCTGCATGGTATCTCCCGGGCGTATCTGAGTTGTAACCCAGGATGAGGGAATCTCAGAGATGCAGGCTTTCTCTCACATGCGCCATCTCTCACACGCCTGGCCTCACCATCCACATTTAGGCACCAATGACAGTCACCCAGTGTGTCTGAGCTTACCTGAGAGACTCTCAGTTCCCTAGACCCTGTGATCCCAGACAGGTCAGCCTGTGTGGAGAAGACTTCCCTGATGCCCAGCTGTGGAAGGATGTCCTGCAGGCCGTAGTCAGTGGAGATGGCGAACTTGGGCAGAGAGAGCTCGTCGATCCTCCTAAGAATGATAAAGAGAAACATAAGAGTCTCTGAAGTTTGTGTTCCCCTCAATCCACTTTGTACCTTGGGCAGCTCTTCACAGACGGCCCCCTTACCGATGGTAGCCCTCTTTCCATCTGTGTCTACATCACATGATTTTGTTTTCCTATTGCATTAATTGTCCATCACTGCTGAGGAGGCAAAGAGGCTTTGTATCAACTTTTTCTTTACCAAAATGCCTTTCTCCCAGATCAGAAAATTCAGTCCTTTCCCTGGCATGTGAACTCTCACACTTTACTTAATCATCCTCATATTTAAGTTTGCACACCCAATCTGACCCGAACTTCCCTTATCCTTGGATCCTTTCCTTATTAATCTCACTGCGTCTCACCTTTTAACAAGTCACACAATGATCAGTTGTATTTCCATCTCCCCACTCTCTCTTCTTCAATTACAAGATGAGTCCACAGGGTAAGAAATCTTGTGTTTTAGTCTCTGACATATTCTCTGGACTTAACTCAGAACACAGCACATAGTAGATCTTCAAGTCATCATTGCACACTGGTGAATGAATGAGTGATGAGGGGATGCGATGGCTGCACAGGGCAGAGCTGATTCTCAGAGCTGATCTCCTCTCACCCTCACTCCCTCTGCCTTCCCCCACCCATGCAAGATTCCGTGTGATTACAGGTGGTAGACATAGAAGAATCCTCAGCTCCTGTTCTGATTTCGTCTTGTGAACAACAAAAATGATAGAAAACGCTCTCCTTACACTACAGAGCCAGCAGAGGAAAGTACACCTCAGCTCCACTTGTCCCTGCTGACTCTGCACTCATTACACTGAGTGCTAGTGAGACTCTAAGGTACAGGGACACTGGGTCTCAGGCCAACAATAGACTGAGGAGCCAGACCAGCTCTGGGTCTGCAGACATGCACCTGGGCCTCAGAGAGTCCCTCCACTTCCTCAGGGTCTCTGGCTGCAGGCTGGCTTCCACCTGCTGCATCCTGCCTTGGTCAGGGAGGATGAACAGGGTGCTGGCATTGCCTCTGTACTTCAGCTCCACCACAGTGCAGGACAGCTCCTCATCCCGGAAGTAGGGTGTGGTCAGGCGCTTAATTTTCATCATTGGCACCTTCACAGATCTGTCCTTATCCATGTGAAACTCAGATTTGATTGTGTCACGAGGGTCAAAGGTAAACTTCCATTTCCCTAAATGTGGAACAGGCCATTAGAATGTAACAGTAGGGGAGACCCCACCTACACCCCATTTCTGCCTAGCTTCTGAGTCATGAGACCAATCATTCCATCTTCAACACACAGCGTGTACTATTTCTTTGTGGTTTCATTATCTATGTTGAAACACAAGACCTTGGAAGATGCAGATCTATGAATGAAAAGGATCCACAGGCTTGGTTTGGAAAGGGGAACTCAAAACCAAGTCCTGGCTCCTTCAGGTGCCTGAGAAACAATCTGGGATCCGAGGGTGTGCGTGTTAAGAGAGAAATGAGAGTGAAAGTAGGAAGACTAGTGCCTGGGGAGATTTGGGGATCCCTCTTCCTTAGGAGGATGCTGTCTAGAAGGCAGTCACTTGTGGGACATGTTTTCAGAGAAGCAGGACGAGACTGAGTCCTCCCACACTGTGACCTGTCCTCCACTTCCCTGGACTAGTACATTTACACGACCAGCCTCAAATGAACTCCAGATCTAGTCACATCACGATTTTCATCAGTCAAGTTCTGTGGGCTGTCACCTCAGTCTCTGCTCTCTACTAGGCAGGGTCTGTGGGTGTGGACTCTGGATGTTCATCCCAAAACCCTTACCCAGGCAATCCCACCTCAGTCTCTCCAAACACTAGCTCCCTAACTCCTGATTCCATGGCTCAGGAGAGTGTCTTGGGCACTGTGGCCTCCCAGGCTGCCAGGCTAATTGTCTTACAAAAACAAATGCCACCAAGGAGCCATACACCAAACATAGAACACTGCATGGCTGGGTTTTCTTTTCACTAATGACCTTGCCCATTTCCTGCCTTTCTATGCTGAGGTCAAGCTTAATGCAGAGAGGATCAGGGGAGAGGTCCTGCATAGGGATTCACCACCTGTGGGAATGCAATTTCCCCTTAAGATTGGGATAGCCAGGCTCCTTAGGACATGACCTCCTCAGCCCATCTGTACCCACCTAGAGACAGAGGCTCTCCAGCAGGGAAGGACACCTTCTAAGAAATATATTAGAAACGTTGGAGCAGACACATTCAGGGACCCTGTCTCTGCAGGGAGATGCTGTGTCTTCTCCCCACTTAGGTTGAACTCGATATCCCAGCTATGCAATCTCCTAGTCAATCAGTTTAAGTCAGAGCCAAAATGAGTCACTGAGAGCTCAGGGCTTCTGTGGAGTAAGTACAAGGAACTGCAACCATTATCCAGAATGCCCCAGAGGGGAAGTAAGGCCAGTTAGTAAAAAGAAGTTACCAGCCCATGTCTTCTAGGCCTGAGCCCCTACTTTCCAGTGCTCAGTGTATGAACACAGGGTGCCCAACCAACACCCTCTCCAACAACCCATGAAACAGTGCCCATCCTACCTTTAAAGTAGATGTAGTTCACCAGCACCATTAATGTGTCCTTTCCCAGGCCTGAGATCAGTTCCTTTATCTTTCCCCGAGTCTGTTTCCTCACATAATAGTCATTGATGAGCTTTTCGGCCTCACGAGGCTGCTGGAAGTCAGTCGTGGAGGCCTCAGCCTGGTAGAGTGCCCTTGCCTTCTCCTTGAACTCTGCCAGTATCTGCAGGTGCTTTTTAATGAAAATGGCGCTGCCTGTGCTGATCTCCACCTGGTCTCTTGGCTGGTTGATTATGTGGAGGAGGTATCCAAAGCCCCGGTGGATGTCTGCTTCAAGGGTCTCTGTGAGATTGAACTTGAGACCTTTTAGAATCTCTTGCAGAGTGTTGTTGCTTGCTCCCAGGGACAGGACAGCCAAGGCAGCTGAGATGCTGAGTGGGGAGAAGATGATGTTTTTATCACTGTTTTTCAAAGTCAGCTCCTTGTAGAGACAGAAGGCAAAGTCAGTGTTGATGGAGGCCAGTGTTAGACTGTCCACTCGCGTCCCATTGAATTGGTATTCCTGAAGTTCAGTGATACTCTCCAGTGTGCCATATTGTTGGCAGATGATAGCATGGTAGATCCCTACCATCAAGAGCCCCAGAGTTAGAAGGAGGATAATCTTCTTTGTTCTCCAGGCTGAAAAGCAAAACCCCTTTGAGTCTGGGAGGACCAGGTGATACGGTGAGCATCTCCATGTCCTCCCACAGGGCTTCATTGTTTCCTTGCTCTGCTGCCCCTGCTGCCTCCTTAAAGGTGCATGGGAGGTGCTCTGGCCCAGCAGATGGCAGCGCCTTGTCATGTGCTCCCTGTTATCAGCACTGGAGGAAGCGCTGTTGCAGCAGCCAATCTCCCTACAGAGAACCAAGATCCAGAGTTGGGCATGGATATCCCCGTCAAAGAGCAAGCCAGAAGTGCAGCAGGGTGTGGGGGCGGGCATGAACCATGTCTAATTAGAATGGCTTCTTTCATTTTATCTCTGCTGAAGGATTCATTACTAGGCAGGGAAGCCTCTTCCTTTGCACTCCTTCATGCCCCACCTTCCTGTAGAGGGAACTTAGTACCTTTGCAGCAGTAGTTAGCACAGGCCCTAACAGAGCCTCTTGGTGAGTCTGGGAAATCTCAAGGCCCTTGACTGAATCTGGTGCATGAAGCTGGGCCTGTTGAGGAATAATTGAGAGGCAGATCTGGAGAAAACTGGTGTGGTGCCACAGCCTTGGTACCCATGGGAACAGAAAGGTAGAAGGACAAACAGGGAAGGTTCTTTTAGTGCTGCTTGGGAAAACAGGGTGGTTTGTACCTGGGGCTTGGAAGGCCTCCTGGTGGGAAGAAAGATGACACCTGGTTGGGATGACTGTGTGGTATCAAGCAAACGGATGGACCTCACTGTGCAGTGTGGTAGTGAAACAGGTTCCATTTTTTGCAAATGTCTGACTTATTATGGGTATAAAAGGGATAGTTGGATGGAATTTCTAGAGGACTACTCTTCCATATGCCTCTGGAGTGGGGGCCGCAGGCATCCTAAAGGATTACAGTTGCAGACTTGTGATCATGGTAAACACAGGCACCCACCTTTAGCCTCTGTCCCTTTGCTCAGGTGTCCAAAGGTGAAAGTGGACGGTAAATACATGGAAGGGAGAAGAAAAAAAAGGAGAAAAGAAACAGGGGAGTGCTGGAGGAATCACGGAGTGAGAAAATGGAAGCAAAGGGGACAAGGAGATATGAGGAGAGAGGGCCATGAAGGGAGGAGCCAAATGGAAGGTGGAGGGGAGATTAGATCAGAAGAGCACAGAGGGAATTGGAGGGGGCAGAGAAGGGGAGGCTGGAGCTAAGCTGCTTGTCCCCAGGGCTGTTACTCTCCTGCAGAGGAGCTGGGGACCTCAGTTAGTTGGATGCCTTTACTCCATGTTTACTTCCTACGATGCAAGCATTTCTTCTGAGAAGCACTGAATACTATTTTGTGTCAGAATTGTTTCCAGAGGAAAGGGGCTGCTCCATGTGTGCAGCAGGAGGCCTGGCTCAGTGGCTGAGCTACTGCTTTCTCCCTTCCCTAGATGAGGCTGAAGACCCTCTGCTCGGCCATGGGATCTACAAGGGAAGTGGGTTCTTGATGCCCAGGCATCTCCTGTCAACTGTAAGTATGAAGGGGAAGTCACCTCTTCCAGAGGGACTTTCCTGTCTCTCCTTAGCTCCTTCAGCCTTAGGTAAGATAGAAAAGGTCTCAGTACTTCCTCCCTGTGGAGTACAGAAAGGAGCAGGCTCCTTTCACTCTATAGGAGCAAAGTTCATGGCTCTTGCATCTTCCATAAACTTAAAGATCCAGACTAGGGAAAAGATTTATGTATATCTCAGAAATGTCCCTTGATTCCACTTCAGTAACCCAGGAACAACTCATCACTCCTCCTCCAAATCAAGACTGTGGGTCATCACCAGAATCACGCAGTCTTGGGAAGGCACTTTCTTTGTTCCCAGAGGGGAGGAATCCTTGGCATTACCTGATAGCTGGTGCCTACTGTCAGCTTCTTGGATAACTGAGTTCTGATGTTCATCTTTGCTGCATTCTGCTGTATTGTTCTGTATGCTGCACACTGATGCCTATTTATCCCTACCATGGACTGCTCCCTCTTCTTGGGAAATGCTGGCACACACAAGCTGTGTTGTGTGCTCAGACTGGAAATGGGCGGACAGAAGGATTTCTGGTAATGTGCATTTCAGGTTTCTGCTAGCAGAGCCATCTGATGGGAAATTGCCCCAAAGTGTTGTAAACAAGCTTACTGAATATCCAGGGCATATCAGGAGCAATGAGAGTGTGCAAATCCCTGCCCCACTCCTCACCAGGAAGGGCTGTAGCTAACATTTGTTCTGTATTTTTAAGTCACTTTGAAAAGAACACAACTCTGTGTCCATGCTCTCTTATTTCTTTAGGGAAACTCATGCGCTAATAAACACTGGCCTCAATGCTGACAAACCAAACCAGCATCCTGTCTTGTCTGGCATCAATAGACACTCTCTTAACAGAGACTTGCTGTGTCCTCTTTGGCATCAGAATTCTGAAGGGAAGCTGCCTTGTTTGGCAGTGAAGGGAAATCCCTGAAAGAATTTTGTGTCTGCAGAGCCAGGCTGGCTGATCTGAATTTCAGTACTGGAGAGAGATGGGAACATTGCAGGACCAGAGGCTAATTACCTTCTCATGGGCTAAGGGTGTTGGGTCCAGGAGGGTCGTGCAAAGATGGGGACAGAGTACCAAAATCTAATAAACCAGAAGCAAACTTTATTCTAGATTGCAGACTTCAGGAAAAAATAAAATATTAAAATTAAATAAATCTGCATGGGACACAGAGACAGAATGGCCTTTTGAAGACCCAGTTATGGAGCCAATTATGTAACAACAAACAGTTCAGAGTTCTGGAGCACTTCTCTAGAGGGTAATAAATGTTTCAAAACATTGTCCAATATGTAGTATGGTTTCTTCCATAGCCAGGACCCACAGGTCCAGGAGCTAATAGTGGAAAGGCAGGGTTCCACTCACTATTGCCCTAGTGATCTAAATGAAGGTTTTCAAATCCTATTCCTATGACCTAAACTCTGCTGACCCAGAAGTTGTGGTTGTGTAGGAAGAATCATTCCTGCCAGGAGACATAACGAACATTCCACTGAACTGAAAATTCTGACTTTTACCTGACCACTTTGGGGCTCAGATGCCTTTTATCCAACAGTCTAAGAATGGAGGAACAGTATTAGGTGGAGTGATTGGTCCAGATAACCAAGCAGAATTGGATTGTTTCTCCACAGCAGAGGGGAGAGAGATTGTGTGTGGAGTCATGTGATCTTTTAGGAAGTCTCTCTGTGTTACCATGTGATGAGATTAGAGTCATGGGAAACTTACAGGGACCTAATCCAGGCAGGATCACAAAGGGAATGTAGGCATGGGTCACTTCTCCAGTACAGAGCAAAGGCCAGGTGAGGTGCTTGCTGAGTGTGCAAGAAATACAGAGTGGGCTACAAAGGAGCATTGCAAAGGCTATGTGACCAATTCTGGAATGAGAATTATGATTGACACGAGTGTTTTTGCTATCTTTTGGTTTAATATGTATTTATACAGCTGCTTGTGCTTGCTTTCCTCAATTTGTTTATCATGCAATGCAATATCAATTCAGACAATACCAGTGGATATAAAATTCGAGTTAGACATACGAAAAGAATGACTCTCAAGGGACATCACTACCTATTATAAAATTAAGTATGCATTTCTGGTCAGATCAAGGATAGTTATATCATGCTAGGTGTGATTTTGATGTTAAAAATATACTGTATTTTCAATTGTATGTGGGATAGTTAAGCCACATAAGACATATCTAAAACCTGAGTATGGCCTTCAATAAGAAGTTAAATATGCATCAAGGAGACAGGATATCTGTCGATGTGACAAGGGGTGGACTTGGGATGGCTACTATTGATTATCAACTTGATTCCATTTGGAATTAAATAAAAATTAAGCACCAGGCTACATCTGTCAAGAACCATTTCTTAAATAATAGTTTTAAATAGGGAGAGGACATTGGTGCTGGAGCTTTTGAAGTGGACAGATGCACCTTTGATCTGGGCCACACCTTCTGCTGACACCCTATACGAAGAACATGGAAGAAGGAAGCTAGCTCTCTTTGCCTGCTTGATCTCACCCTCCCTATTAGTCCATTCCTTCACTGTCATTAGAGACGACTTCTTCAGGGTTCCCGTCATATACTGAAGATCAGGTGAGACATCCAGACCTGTGGACTGAACAACTATGGCATCCTGGGACCTTCCATTGGTAGACAGCCATTTTTGTACTAATTGGACCACAGCTTTTAAGCCATCCTAATAAATCCTTTTTCTGTTCTTATATTTCTGGAATAACTTTTACTCCTCTGGAGAACCCTAACAATGGAAAATTAATTGTCTATTTGCTTCAGATGGTCAGTGATGAATCAGTGCTTATGGGGACTAAGTCACAAGCCGGGATAATGTAGTTCTATAAGGCCAACGTTCCACTCAGCACAATCATGAGGTTTTCATCAATGAGCCCAGAGGACTCCACTGCAGTGGTGGCTTTTCTGTGAAAGCATCAGTTATCACTGCCCTCTCATGGATAGGATGTGGGTTGCAAACAGGGAGGTGACTCAGGCTTGAGTTATGAAAGGCAGATTCACCTTCCTTTCCTCCACACTGGTTTTGTTCAGTTTTGTTTTAGGATATTGACTCTTGCTGTGTAGGGAAGGGCTATGGTTAAAATGTGAACTGATCTCCAGCGCTCAGGGCTTTGACTTCTTGCCCTCCTGTTGCCGACACTGCTTTGGGAGACCAGTGGTTAACTTTTCATTAAAACTATGAGCTAGAGGGATTTAACTGGCTGAGTTTGACGAAGATTTCCTGGGTCTTTAGATGGGATGTGCTGATCTCCCTTGGAGGCTTAGATTGAATCTTGGCTGGCCACCCTGCCTGTCCTGCCAAGAACTCAAGAGCAGAGACTAACCTTTCTCCATTCAAACTGCTTTAGTCAGGTATAAGACCCAGCAACAAGGAAAAGAAGGAACATACCCAGGCTGTCCTCACTCCTGCCCTCCCTGTCTCAGCCGCGCTAGTGCCCGGATGACAGCTGTGTACAGCCTAGGCTGTGCCAGTTCTTTCCCAGGTCCCTCCAAACCCTTCTGACCTGACCTCTCTCCTTCCCTCTCCCCTTCCTTTTCCATCTTCTTTCCTACTTACCCCTCCTTCTTTCTCTTCTGCTTCTCCTCTTTTCTCTTTATGCCCTCTCAGAAGTTAACCATGAGCCGCACTTTGAGTAGGTCCAAAGAGATTTCCCATCAAAAGCCATGAGAGACCTGGGTGTTAACTCAGTGATAGGGGCTTCTCAGCAAGCACAAGACTCTGGGATCAGTTAATAGCCCCAAGGGAACAAGAAAATAGTCATGAGAGTAAACTTGGACATGGAACCTTGAGCATGTGTCAAATCTTCATCCAACAGTGGAACTCATGAGTTCCCCAGAGGAAGAACCCCCCAGTCTGGCTCCTCATGGGTCCCTGACACTGTGGATATTTCATGTTTATGTTTCAAGCCGTGCATTTGGGAACAACTTATTCTGTATTTGTAGATGTCAGAAAAGAGCAGTCTCCCTCTGAGTACTAGGACTAAGAGTAAGGGCAGACAGGTCAGAAGACAGCATGCAGGCTCACATTGAAATGACTAAGGTAAGTCCTCATGATCTGTCTCCATCTTGTGTTTGCTCTCACAGTTCTTAGCCCCTATAAAAGACAGATCTGATTTCTCATTGAGATTTCCATGGGCATGCCCATGGTGCAGATGCATCAACCAGAGTAAATAAAGAAAATCACAAGAAATAAAAGCTGTAAGAAAATTATTTGTCATGGTATGATTGAGATAGTTATTATGCTCTGTAAGGAAGGAACATTTCAAATTAATCTGACCTTCATCTAATTTCTATACAAATTAGGTGTCTTTGATCTTTGTCTTTATGCAAGCTTGCTGTGCCCCTGAGTTTGGGCACCTACAGACTTTTAGAAATAATGAGTTCACTCTTGTTCTAATCAGTAATAAAATTACTTAAACCATTAATTGACTCAGTAGCATTGTTGTCAATTACTATTTTATATGAATCATTTCAACACCACGCTAGTGTCTCACAGTGGATTCTTCCCTAGGCAGGAGCCCACCTTCCTGCCCTTCTTTCTTTCACTCTACAGAGATCACCACAGCCACCATGCTTGCTCTTTCTTTCACACCAAGGCCTTGTTGCATCCTTACCAGCACCTGCCCATTGTGCCCCTTTGTTGACTGCCTACAGTGCAGGATCCCAAGACCAGAAACCAATTTGTCAATGGAGGTTCCTCTCTAGCATGCCAGTTCCCATGTAACCACTAGAGGCTTAATATTCATTACAAACTGTTGGCTGACAGCTCAGGCATCTTACTGGCTAGCTCTACATATAAATTCATCCATTTGGAAGAATCTGCATATTGCCATGTGCCCATGGCTTACTGGTAATGCTCTGGCATCTTATTCCTCCAGCAGGAGCTGGTGTCTCTCTCGACCTCACCCTTCTTCATCTCTATCTCTGCTTGCATTTCCTGCATAAGTATATTCTGCTCTGCCGTATACCAACTCACCTTCTTTATTAACCATTATTAATAAAAAATATTCACAACGTACAGAGGAGCATCCCACATCACTAATTAATGCTGAGCCAAGCCAGAAGTATGATCTTGACCAGCTGGATGGTGCCCATACTCTTCAACACCACAGCTTTGGACCCTGCTGACCCACACCCAGCCCAGCTGTGAGGACACACTAATGTAACAGCTCAAGAAAGGTACAGCCTTCCTGCTGGTGTGGAGGATGACATTGTCATCTAAATGGTTAAGTTCATCAGAATTCTAGGTACAGATGTTGAGCTGTATACTTTCCCTTTCCTCATGGGGATTATCTCCACACTATCACAGTACAGGGAACCCTAAACTTCACATACATAGCTGAAGCCAGTGTTCCACTATTAAGCTACCTCCCAAACTCACTTCTCTCTCTCCTTGAACACTTACCTGATGTGGTCATTTGTGTTTGTGAATGAGAATGTGCACATCTATGTTCACATTCATATGAAGGTCAGAGGTCATTGTCAACTGGCATTCCTCACCCACCTTGCTTTTGGGATAAGGTCATCAATAGGTTTAGAGGTCATTGAATTACCTATGTTGACTAACCATTGAGTCCCAGGGATCCATCTGTCCCCGCCTTCCTATAACTGTGACCATGAGTTCATGTGACCACTCTAGGCTTTTTCCTTTGGTTTCAGTTCATAAAACTCTGTTTTATGCCCGGAGTGGGGACAACAATTTATCCACCTAGCCATGTCCCAAACCCTCATCCTCTTGATAGTGTTTTTGATACATAAAGCTTGACTTGCCTCAGGCTCAAAGTAAAGAATCCACCAGACCCTTGCATGAACTCTCTAGAGCTGTGATTCAATCCAAACCTTTGCTTCCCTCAGTGGGTTTCCTCAGATGTGCTGTCCCAGTGATAAAAGGCTAACTGACACACTCCTCTATATACTGTCTGCTCAGTGGTCCTCAGTAACAACAGAAAACAGATGGAGGCAGCCAGCTGGATGGCAGCTCAGCATCCTCTCTGAAGGCTCTGGTGTTGGGCTGATCTGCAAATCAGGAAGTTCACAGTGCAGGTCCCTTGGGAACCCTGGCATTGGGTGGGTCACCCTTAACACTTTGTCCTGGCTTTAATTTGGAGCACAGGTATCTAAGACTACTGCTGTAAACATGCCTCTTCCCCATCCATAGTCTGCTATCTTAATTGCACAGACTGTCCCTGCAAGGGGTTCATCTTTTGTTTGTGAAGTCCTAGGAGAACCCTCATAGAATGGGCAAAAGTGTAACCTTGGTATCTGTGTTCGAGACTCAAGTAAGAGCTGGACTCATATTTCTCTCACAAGTTCAGGACCCAGATCATGGGCAGCATGAGATGTACTCAGCACCAGGCTCCTTAGATACCTGGACTGAAGCCAGGAAGGATGGAGGGATGCAGCTGAGGCATGCCAGTGCACATGGAGTGCATGTGGAGGCTACCTCAGGGCCTTAGTTGACTGTTGCACATAGAGGAATTGTTGGTACATCGCTGCTTTCAATTCATGGGACCCTTCTTATCACTCCATGCTCCTCCTGGGTTTGTACCTCAGTGCTCACTTGGAAAAGAAATTCTGTGTGTGATTCCCCAAGGCTGTAATTCTCTGAAACCCCATGTCCACCTGCTCAATGTGTGTTCTTATGAACCTTGAGAGTCAAGAATGTCTCTAATTGGCTGAACAACTTTCCCTCTCTGTGCAGGCCTCCAGCAGTGTTTCAGGGATCACATAGTCTCCAGGGACACCAAGCACCCCAACTCAAATGCACCTTGGTCTCCTCTTGTCCTCTGTCTAGGCACAAAACCAGCTCATCACTGAGCTGACACCCACTCTCCTCTCGAGGGGTTCCTGTAACTGTCCTCAGTGACAACCCTACATCTTCCCAGAGCAGCTTGCTATCTCATAGCCAGAAGGGGCTATGAGGGTCCCGGAACAGGACAGTGATTCACCTTTCACCGCTCCCTGTAGTTCTGAGTCATTGAGGACCCTCACAGGACCAGGCTCTTTGCCATCTGTTGACTTTCTTCTTTTGCTAAACACCCAGGATTCTTAGAAATGCCCACATTGCAGGGTACCCTGTCAAAAGCACTTTTTTTTGGTCATCTGACCACCATCTCATCTTCCTCTGACCTCAGCACAGAGGTCACATTTGTGTACTCTCTGTGAAGCATCCAGAGCTTGTTTCATGTTCCACCTGCTCGCCACCATAGTGATGCCTTTGAGGAAGACAGTTCCTCAGGCATGAGGAGACTTGGAATAACATCCCACCAGTCACAATTTCTAGCTGTGACATCATGGGAAAATGACTAAGCTCTGTTCCTCAGTTTCCTCTTCCATAAAAAAAAAAAAACAACTGATAATAACATGTAGGTTAGTGGTCCATCACAAAAGTCAGAGACTGTAAGTGACATTTTCTAGTATACTCTTGTCACTAGAGCCACTCCTCTGCCAATCGGAACTGAGTGAACACAACCTGGCCACCTTCTGTGCAGTTATGTGAGTTATACATTTATTGCATTAGTGAAAGCCCTGTATTTTGGGTAAGGAAGGGGAGGTGTCCATCTATTGCATGATGTTGGCCAGTGGGGAACCTAGGAAAAGGCGCCTTTGCCCCAAGTAGGTAGAGTAGGGGAAAGGAGCTGAGCTGACCAATCGACTCCATGCAGAAGCAGGAATAGCTTCTCCACAACAGTGCCAGATGTGGACAGGCCCAGGGGTCCTGAAGGGACACTTGGTGGCAGAGCCTGGGTGAGGAAAAGTTTGAGGCAGGAACTGGGCACACACTGGTCCCAGATGCTGGAAACACAGAGAGGGCAGCAGGTTCGTTTCTCAGTCCGGGGCCTGAAGTTCACAAAAAGGGCCTAAATCTTGAATAATCCCATGAAGCCTGTGAAGGCTGAAAGCAGATATAACAATAGCACAGGTAGGGCCTGAGCCTACCTGCCAGGGCCCACGCTTTGGGCAGAGGCACATACAGGAGAGGTAGCAGGGAGTGGCCACGGAGTCAGAGTTCAGTCTCAGGAGCATGAGCTAGTGCAGCCTAGAGGACAGGAACCTGACACTGACTGTCCACAGGACCCTGTGCATGTGTGAGTCATACAGTTAGTCACTGCCACTGTCCAGTCCAGGCACAGCACAGCCAATCAGAGTATGGAGGCCAAAATGCACATAGAGACCCACATACAGACTTAATCCCTGGCTCCCAGGAGGAAGCCTCACCACTTGGGAAGTTCTAGTTTTCCTTGGGATTTGTGACTTTGGCCATAAAGAGTGAAGACTGAGTATCTGTGTCAGAGATAATCATCAGGAACGGCCTGTCTAAATGCACTTCCAGAGGATCCAAAATTAGAGCCGATCCCACCATCATCATTCCTGTGGCAGCTGCTGCTTCTGTGCCTGTCTCAGCCACGTCCAGCACAGCCTTGTGGACCACCTGTAGGAGAAAGACGTCACTCACTGGAGACCAGGCAGGGCAGGAGAGGAGTCCTGGAGCAAGCATTGACTGCTGGCCTCAGACACTGGTGAGCTTGTTTGTTCCTGCCATGAGCTCTACCCCTGGGGTTTCCAAGTCTCTGCTCAGGGTGTGAGATGAGGCACACTCTGGGTCTGCTCTGTCTCTGAGAATCTCTGCTGATCTCAAAGCCACTACACACTGAGGATGGGTGGAGCCAACACCAGTCCATACTGCACAGGCCCCTTCTCAGGAAAACCACAGGGAGCAGCCAGTGTGTCTCCTTGGGAATACAACAGTAATGCGCGGGGCATGGCTTCTCTTTCCTAGACTGCCATGATCTGCGGGTACAGAGTAGAGCCCGGGGCTTAAGTGGGCACTGCACAGAACACCAGGCATTGCCATGCTGTGCATCTGGGAATGTAACGTGCGGTCCTAAGGCATCTTCTCTCCTATTCTTAAGTTTTTCATCTCAACTGCATACATCAGTTGTTATTTCCTTTACTGCTCCAGTTCTGTGTGCTAGACAAGAACTGCTGGGGTGGCTGTGAGCGAAGAAGCTGAGACTGGAAGGCTTTGCCCTGCAGTCAATTGTGGGAGGCATCCACACCACAGTGCTGGTTGGTGTGATTGAGGGCCAAAGGCCAAGCACAGGCTCCTTCCCACCAAGGCTCCTGGGTGAGGTTATGTTCACAGGTTAGAGGAGAATTGGCTGCACGGTATCCAGCAGGAGTACATGTATCTAGGCTGTAACCCAGCTCTCCCTGGATGAGGGAATCTCAGAATTGCAGGTTTTCTCACACTTTGTCATCTCCCACACACCTGCCCTCACCACCCACATTCACCAGTGAAAACACCCAGTGTGTCTTGGCTTACCTGAGAGACGCTCAGGTCTTTGGCCCCTGTGATCCCAGAAAGGTCAGCCTTTGTGGAGAAGAGTTCCCTGATGCCCAGCTGGGGAAGGGATCTCTCCAGGCTGTAGGCAGTGGAGATGGAGAACTTGGGCAGGGAGAGCTCATCGATTTTCCTGAGAATGGAAAGAAAAATGTAAGAGTCACGTCACTATATGTTTCAAACTTTCGGAACCTTTCAAAGCACACTGTAGCTGGGCAGCTCTGCACCCCACCCTCTCACTGGGAAGAAGTATTCTTTCCATTAGTGCCTCCTTCACATCATTTGCTTTTCGTGTGGCCTTAATTACCCATCAGTGCTGGAGAGGCAACGGGGCATGGTACCAGCTGTGTCCTTTCCAGAAACGCTTTGCTCCCAGGTCCACAAATGCAGTCCTTCCCTTGTCGTGTGGACTCAGACTCCATCTCATGAGCCACCTGTTTACAACTGCACACCCTACCTGAATTCAGCTGGTTTTTAGCCTTAGACCTTCCTCTTCTCAATCTCACAACTCATTATCTTTTAACAAGTCAAATAATATTGGTTTCATTTCTGTCTCCCTAATCTCTCTTCCTAAGTTGCACGATGAGCCCACAAAGGTAAGAAATTTTGTGCTTTAGCTTCTGATATACTCTCTGGGTTTAATCAGAACATGGCACATAGTAGGTCTTCAAGTCATCATTGCACACTGGTGAATGAATAAGTGATGAGGGGATGCAATGGCTGCACAGGGCAGAGCTGATTCTCAGAGCTGATCTCCTCTCACCCTCACTCCCTCTGCCCTCCAACATCCATGCAAGATTCCGTGTAATTACAGCCTGGGAGACACAGGAATCCTCAGCTCCTGCTCTAGCTGATGTCATCTTGTGAACAACAAAAATGACTGAAAACGCAGGCCCCACACTACAGAGTCAGCAGAGGTAAATCCACTCCTATTCTGCCGGTTTCTGCGGACTCTCCACCCATTATACTAGGTGCTAGTGAGCTTCTGAGGTACAGGGACACTGGCCTCAGGCTGACAGTAGGATAGGGACCCAGGCCAGCTCTAGTTCCAGAGGACACATACCTGGGCCTCAGAGAGTCCCTCCACTTTCTCAGGGTCTCTGGCTGCAGGCTGGCTTCCACCTGCTGCATCTTGCCTTGGTCAGGGAGGATGAACAGGGCGCTGGCATTGCCTCTGTACTTCAGCTCCACCACAGTGCAGAACAGCTCCTCATCCCGGAAGTAGGGTATGGTCAGAAACTTATCGTGCATCATGGGCACCTTCACTGTCCTCTTGTTGTCCAAATAGAAGTTAGACTCACGTGTTCGCTGAGGGTTAAAGGGCATCCTCCATTTCCCTAAATGTGGAATAGGTCATCAGCTTGTAAAGCAGCAGAGAGACCCCACCTCCACCCTGTTTCTGCCCCATTCCCCAGTCTTGACACTCTTCCACAATCCATCTGCCACAGCACCGAGTTCCCTCCTGGTTACATAATCTAGGTCAGAAAAAAAAAACAAAAACATTGGCAGATGCAGAACTGTGAGTGAGAACTGATCCGCAGGCTTGGAAAGGGAACTCACACCAAAGCTTCCCTACTTGAGGGAGCTGAAAAACAGCTGGGGATCTGAGGCTGGGGTGTGTACCAGACTTAAAGTGAAGGTGCTGAGACCGGGGCCTGGGAGAGTTGGGGAACCCTTCTTCCTCAGGGGACCCATGTCTCGAAGACAGTCCCTGGTGGGACAGGTTTTAGGGAAAACAGGACAAAAGAGACTCTATTCTCTCACACTCTGATGTTTGTCAATGTTTGTGTTTTAATAAATAAAGCTTACCTGAAGATCAGAGTACAAAGCTAGCCAGGCAGTGGTGGCACACATCTTTAATCCCAGCAGCCACACAATAACTTGTGTGGCTAATGCAATAAAGTCTGGGTGGTAGTGGTGGTGCTTGCCTTTAATACCAGCATTAGAAAGGAATATAAAGCAAAATGAGATAGGAACTTGCTCTCTTTGAGTCTGAAAATGTCATGGAGATAAGAACTCTCTAGCAGTTGGCTGCTTTTCTTTTCTGATCTTCAGCTTGAACCCCAAAATCTGTCTCTGGGTTTTTATGATTATTGGTCCACTTTAATAGAAGTCAATGCCCAAAGTCAACAGTAGGTTTAGATTGAAACTCATGAGGTTTGCAACTTCCCTGGGTTGGATTACCAGGATCCCATAATTGGTTGACTGAGACATGGGTAATGAATCCTCTTCTCCCACGTTGGCTATGTTCTTGTCCATGAATCAAAAATATCCGACTCAGACTTCCACTACATCCCAAGTACATGTGACTATCTGCAATACACCCTGGGTGGAGAGGGGGCCTTGGTACTTTGACAATCACTTGGGATCCGGATCCAGCCCATAAACATACATCCTCACCTCACAGCTAAGCAGCCTTGGAGCTTGTGTCCTGTGTCCAGCAGAGGGAGACACACCCTGCGGTCCCATCCTTCAGGCCATCTCTCTGCTTCCCCTCTTTTCAGAGCACAGCTGCTCTGGAGCCATCCTGGACTTTGTCCTCTGTCCCCCTGTCCTCCTCTGTCCATGGTCAATTGGTTTTCTGTCTATAGTCCCAGAGGCAGCACTCCACCTGCCCTGGACTATTCAAAGTTCAGAGTCCCAAATCCATCCCAGCTCTAGTCTCATGGAGCTTTTTACCTGGCATTATTGTGTGGACCATTGCCCCACTCCTTGGTCTATCACAGAGTTTTGCAGGTGTGGCCTCTGGATGTCTCCCTACCAACCCTTACCCGCAGCAATTCCAGCCTCGTCTCCCAACTTTCTTATCTCCCTGTCCCAGGAGTGTGTCTTTAGTACTGTGACCCTGCAGGCTGCCTGGGTTCCTAATTTTACAAACTAAGATTCCACGAAGCAGTCAGACACTAAACACTGACCACTGGCTGGCTGACACCTCCCTCTCACTAATGGCTTCTCCTCAGTCCTTGCTTTCCCATGACCAGGTCCAGCATGACAGAAAAGGCTCAGGGGAGAGGCCCAGCAGAGAAACTCCCCATAATAATTGTGAACCATGCTACTTTCCCTTTAAGATTGGTGTTCCCAGGCTCCTTAGGTCAGGAAGGACCTGGATCCTCCTAGGGATGAGGTTCCCCAGCAGATGGACTGTGTAGGAGAGTATTAGACATGGCGGAGTGGGTTGAGTGAGGGACTCCGGTGTAAATTGAATGCAATTGGCTCCCATAAGCTCAGGGGGAGTGGAATTATTAGGAGCCGTGCCTTTGTTAGAGTAAGTTTGGTCTTGTTGGAGGAAGCATGTCACTGTGGAGGTAGGCTCTGAGGTCTCATAAATGCTCAAGATACCACCCAGTGTCTCCGACCACTTCCTGTTGTTTACAAGATGAGGGCCTGTCAGGTACCACTCCAGCACCATGTCTGCTGCACACTGACATGCCCCATCATGATGATAATGGACTGAACCTCTGACCTGTAAGTGAGCCCACCATTCGGTTAAATGTTTTCCTTTATAAGAGCAGCCGTGGTTATCGTGTCTCTTCACAGCAATAAAACATTGACCAAGTTATCTAGTGTACAGAGAGAAGACATGACTTCTGCACAGTCAGATAGGAAGTAATGCATGTTAGTAATCAGAAGTTAGGCACCCATGTCTCCAAGGCCATGAGCCTCTCATTTCCAGTGCTCAGTGTATGAACACAAGGTACACAGCCAACACCATCTCCAACCCCCATAAAACAGGGCCCATCCTCACCTTTAAAGTAGATGTAATTCACCAGCACCATTAATGCACTCTTATCCAGGCCTGAGACCAGGTCCTTGATCTTCCCATGGGTCTGTTTCCTCACATAGTCATTGATGAGGTTTTTGACTTCATGAGGCTGCTGGAAGTCGACACTTGAGGCCTCAGCTTGGTAGAGGGCCCTTGCCTTCTCCTTGAACTCTGCCAGGATCTGCAGGTGCTTTTCAACAAACATGGTGCTGCCTATATTGATCTGCACCTGGTTATTTGGCTGACTGAGCATGAGGAGGAGCTGCCCAAATCCCCGGTGGATGTCTGCCTCAGGGGTCTCTGTGAGATTGAACTTGAGACCTTCTAGAATCTCTTGCAGGGTGTTGTTGTTTGCTCCCAGGGACAGGACGGCCAAGGCAGCTGAGATGCTGAGTGGGGAGAAGACGATGTTTTTATCTGGATTCTCCAAAGCCAGCTCCTTGTAGAGGCTGAAGGCGAAGTCGGTGTTGATGGAGGCCAGTGTTAGAATGTCCACTTTACTCATGTTGTTTTTGTCTTCCTGAAGTTCGGTGTCACTTCCCAATGTTCCATCTGGTTGGCAGAGAACAGCAGGGCAGAACCCAGCAAACAAAAGTACAAGAGCTACAAGGATGGCCATTGTCTCTCTTCTCCTGGCTGAAAAGAAAGACCTTTTGAGTCTGGGAGGGTCAGGTGGTGTCCTGATCATTTCCTATTCCTCCTGCCTAGCCTGCATTATGTCCCTGCTCTGCTGCCCCTTTCTATCTTTGGGGTCATCCATAGGAAGTGCTCTGGCCACTCAAATGGCAGCATCAGATCCCATGTATGCTGTTACCACTGGGTAAAGCAATGCTGTAGTAATCAATTTCCTCATAGAGAGTCAGGATCCATAGAGACGAAGGGACATGCCAGAGTTACAAAGGAAGGAAAAGAAGAAACTGGGGATGGGCAAAAGCCTTGTGTAATCGTACTTTCTTTTTCCATTTTCTTCCTTGTTATAAGGACTCATTAGAAACAATAAATACTCTTAATTTGCAATTGTGTCCTACTTGGAATCATCAACATCGAGTCAGGACCCGGTGAGGGATCCTTTAATTAGATTAGTAGCACATGGGCCACCCAACCAAACTTCCTGATGACATGTCTATGACATCTCATCACCCTGGGCTGTATCTGGGTCACCTTTCTGGGCATGGGTGGGATAAATGGGTGGAAGCCTTCTAGACAGTCAGTGCCTGACCAGAGTCATTGCTCCCTTGAGAATGGGCATTAGAAGGGCCAATAGGATTTTGTTCTTTCAGCCCTGCCTGGATGCCACATGGTGGTTGTGTCTCAGCTTGGAAGACCTCCTACGAAGAAGAAAAAAATGGCTTCCCATTGTCTGACTCCTGAACCATATTTAATTTCTACTGTTAGGATGGCTATGTTTTATCAAGCAAATGGGTGGACATCTCTGGGAAGCCTGGTGAGTGGCCCAGGACACATTATTAGTGAAAGTGTCAGGCTTATTGTGGTAATTGGGAGTATTTGCAGGGAATGTTCAGAGGGCCATCTCCTCCACACACCCGTGGAGTAGGAGCGGCAAGCATCCTAAAAGATCACATTTGAAAGCTTGTGATCATGGTAAACATTGGTGCCCAGCTTTAGCCTCTCTCCCCCCATAGGTGAGTTCAGAAGAGAACTACAGACTCTAGAGGAAAGGGATGACGGCGAAGACAGATGGGGGTGGGGGGAGAAGACAAGATGGGGAGACGAAGTAGGAGTGAGAAAGTGGAGTGAAGAGGGGGAAGGAGAAGAGGTACAGGAGGGAGGGGTAGGATGAGGGAGCCAAGGGAGAGACGGAGGGGAGAGAAGACTAGAAGAACATAGGAGGGGAATGTAGGAAGGAAGTGAGGGAGGTGTTGGAGCTGAGCCACGTGTCCCCAGGGCTGTCACATGACTGCAGAGGGGCCAGGGTCTTCAGCTGCCTCTACCCTGTGTTTTCAGTTAGGCTGATGCATTCATTTCTTTGAAAACTGATTCAACTATATTTCACCTCAAAATTATTTCCATAGAAAACCTGCTAGTCTGTTTCTGCAGGAGACTTGGCTATGTGGCTAAACTGTTGTCTTTTTTTCCTGGTTATGAGAGGGTGGAGCTCTTCCTCTTAGCCATGAGTTTTCCTGGGGAATTGGGGTTTCTGATACCAAGGCATCCCCTGTCAGCTACAAGCATTGTAGGGCTGCCACTGCTCCCAGGGGGACTCTGCAGCATTCCTGTCTCCCCAAGGCTATGACAGCAGGACCTAGTCTAGATAAGGTCTCAATACTTTCTCCCTGTGGAGGGTGGGAAGGAGCAGGCTCCATTCAGTCTCCAGGAGCAGAGCCCATAACACCCGCATCTTCCACAGACAGGAAGACTTAGACAGATAAGAAGATTTATAGGCACCCAGAAGTGTCCCCTGACTCCAACCCAGTGCCCTAGGAAAACTCCTCACCCCCACCCTCCAAACAAGACCCCTGGTCACTGCCAGCACTGCAGTCCTGGAAAAGCTCCTTCCACTGTCCCCAGAGAGAAGGGATCATGGGCATTACCTGCAGAGCTGCCAGTGTCTGTGACAGCAGAATCCAGTGTTTGGGGTTGCTTCCCTCCTGGGGTGCTGGTCTTTGATGCACACTCAGGTCTATTTATCCCCACCAGGGAACCTCCCACCTCTTAGGAAATGCTGGCATGTACAAGGTGCACTTTGTGACCTGACCGGAAGTTGGCAGGCAGGATGATTCTATTAACATAAATTTAGAGACTCTAGCTAGCAGAAACACCTGTCACTGTGTTCCAATCCATAAGGCAGCTGCACCTGGATTTCAAGGTCGTAGCTTCTTTTTCTGCAATGCTTCAAAGTTCAGTTTGCAGCTGGGGAGTAGTCAGAGGCAAAAAGACAAATCCAATCTGCGTTTGTGTAGCCGTCCCTTCTGGCAGCAATGGGAATATTCTCAATAGAGACTCGCTCTGCCCTCTTTGGAGTCAGACTTCTGAAGGGAAGCTGCCTTGTCTGGCACTGAAGGGGAACACCTGAAAGGATTCTGTGTCTGCAGAGCCTGGCAGGCTGATCTGAATTTCAATACTGGAGAGAGATGGGAACATTGCAGGGCCAGAGACTAATTACCTTCTCCTGGGCTAAGTGCTGCCTCTCTGGAACAGCCTGTTTGCCTCCTGTGTATATGCACTAAACCCCGTGACAATAGATTCTATTAGTTTATAGACAATATGCTTCAATCCAAAAGCTAAGAATGCCAGCAGATAGTATCTTTAGCCTGCAAATAAGTTCCCCATCCTGATTCACTTGCCTCTCTGAGGTTTCCATCTCTGCATCTCAAACTTGCTTTGACTTGTAGCTTTCTTTGTGTAGTTACGCTATAACGTTTTCATGAATCTGCTTCCACACTGAGACATGGAATTTGGGTAACCTACGTCTGTGCTCTCAGGTCATTCGCATTCAGAATGGCTCCAGCATAAAGTATTTCTTAGTCCCTTGAGGATGACCAGTGTGTGTTATGTGTCAACAGTGTGAATAGAGACTCAGCAGGCAGGGATTAGGGCCAAAGATGAAGCCCCCAGATGAAGATGCTGGTCCTAACAAGGATTTTGCGTGGATAAACAGAGGCCTAAAGGCAGATCTGTGTGCCAGAAAAGCAAATCACCCATGGTGCTTTTTTGTTCCCAGGAGCCAACCTAACCTTTGCACAACCATCTGCTATCTCAGCAAGAGCAACTTGTTTTCCTTTAATCCAGTCAGGGTGAATCTCTCAGAGATTCCGTCCCTGCTGTCCTTTACCATCTGCTCCCCTTATTAACATTTTGCTCCTCTTCTCTGCACCCTGAGAAAGTGAAAAACTTGACAGTATGATTCCCAATAAATCTTTCTTTCTGTCCACAGAGTAGTCTAGTGTGAGGATTTTACTGCTTCCTGGCTTCCATTTGTTGCTGAAACCAGGGAGAAAACATTAGGCACCTTTGGAAGGAATCCTCCACCCTAACTGAAGTGAGGCTCTTGTTTCTGACCTTCCTGGGTGTGGATCCCTTGCTTCTCTTCACTTCCTACCTTATTCAACTCCAAATTTTAGACTCTGCCTTTCCAGCTATTTCTCTCCCCTACTGTGTTGTCTAAATTTATGACAACTTGACACGAACCATCGTCATCTTAGAGGAGGGAATCTCGACTGAGAAAATATCCCTAAGAGTTGGGGGCAGTCGTCCAGCATGTAGAGCATTTACTTAAACAGTGATTGGTGTGGGAGTCCCCAGCCCATTGTCGGTGGTGCCATCTCTGGACTGGTTGTCCTGGGTTCTAAAAGTGATGAGGCTGAGCGAGTCATGTGGACAAGCTGTTGAACAGCACCACTCCATGACCTCTGCATCTGTTCAGTCTTCAGGGATGTTAACTGTTCAAGTTCCTGTCCTGACTTTCATCAATGATGGGCATTGTTGTGCCACAGGATGCCAAAGGAACCCTTTTCTTCCCAGCTTTATTATTGGTCCTGAAGTTCCACCACAGCAATAGAAACCCTATCTAGTATATTCACATTCTCACCTGTGCCCACCTGTCTGTCCACCATTATTGTTGAAGTGTCATTTTGGAGCTGCCTCCTCCGTGTGTGTCCCTGCAGTCTGATATCTTTCCCTATTTTTCTACTACTGGGCCCTGTTGATCCAAAATCCCTTTGTTTATCAGGCAGCTCCCGTATGCACTCCTGGGCAACCCATCCTCTGGAGAGGGATGTCTGTCCACTGTGATTCAGGTCATCTTTCTGGGCAGTCTCTTTCTCTTTGTGGACATGCTCAGATAGAGCCTCTGTCTCTCCATCACTGACTGCAGCCCTCCCAGTGCCTTTGTTCCTATGCTACTGGAATCCTCCTACTAGTGAGCTATCTCCAGGCTCCTCTCTAAGGCTCCTCACGCTGACCCTCTTTACTGTTGTTTTTCAAGGCTGTCTTTCTTCCCCTTCCTCTCTCTTACTCACTTGCTCAGTCATGGGCTCTTCCCAGTCCAAACCGGACTCTTCAACCCCACCTGCTGGCATTCCTCAGGGCTCTTCTCTAAGTCTCTCCTACTTCCTCCTCACTCTACAGTTCTCCGCTGCTGCCTTTTCAAGGTTGTCTTTCAATCGGCTCGCTCTGTCTCTCTCACTGGCACAACCGCGGGCTTTTTCCATTCCCAACTGAACTCTCCAACCCCGCTTGCTCTTATCCTTAAGCCTCTTTTCATATCATACTCAGAGATCTAGTTAAGCCCCACCGCCTTATTTTTTTTTACTGTAATATGCTCTGGGTGGAATATAAACTTGACAGTCATTCTCAATGGTCGATAAATGACTTACTTTATTACCAGATTCTCACTGACCTCTATATATTCTGCCAATGCATGGGTAACTTGTCTGAAATCCCATATGTTCAGGCTTTCTTTTGCCTCAATTCTTTGCCCTCCCTCTGAGCTCTTTGCCATACTCAATGGATTCTCCTGGCAGAGGCCAAGCCTCCTCCTACAACTGATCAGAACCTTGAACTTTTGGCTCCCTCTCCTTTCAATGTTGGCATAGAGTATGTGGCCCCTCCATGGACATTTACTCAACCTAACCCTTCCCACCAGCATCCTTTCAATTACTCCATCTTCTTAGCCCTGTTCTACCTCACCCGCTCTTTCCTCATCACCTCTGATGTGAGATTGTTCACTGTTTCATAGGCTATTGCCAATAGAGTGGCTGGATGATCAGGGGCTTCAAAAGGCATGATTGGAAAATTGGTGAGAAAGACATTTAGGGAAGAAAGTATGTGGGTTATTCTCTCCAAAGGGGTGAAGTATGTGAATATCCATATGTCCCATGTAAACACTCATCAGAAGCTGATTTCAGCTGAGTTCAATAATCAAGTATATAGGATTACCCGTTTTATCAACAGTTGACTTCTTTCTCCAGTCATCCCTGTCACTGATGGTGGATTCACCAACAAAGTCATCATGGTGGCAGCATCCATGGGCTCAACAAGGCCGATCTGCCTACATCTGCTGTTGAGTGCTAGATCTGCCAGCAGCAGAGACCGACAGCGAGCAGCAGACCTGGCACCGTTCCCCAGTTTGACAAGTCAGCAATCTGGAGGCAGGTCGATTACATTGGACAATTTCCTCCATGGAAAGGACAATGCTTTGCTTTCACAGGAGTGGATACTTATTCTGGTTATGCATTTGCCTTTCTGCATGTAATGCTTCTGCCAAAACCATCATCTGTGCATTTACCGAATGCTTTATCAACCATCATCGTATTCCACACAGTATGGCTTCTGATTAAGGAACTCATTCACAGCCATCACAGTACATCAGTGGACCCATGATCATGGAATTCACTGGTATTACCGTGTTACCTACCATCCTGAAGCAGAAGACCTGGTAGAATTATGGAATAACCTTTTGGAGACACAGTTACAGTGCCAATCAGGTGGCAGCAGCCTGGTGAGCTTGTCTAGGATTCTTCAGAATGGGTATATGCTTTGAATCAGCATCCAATACATTGCAGAATTTCTCCAAAATCCAGGAATACAGGTCCCAGAATTGGGGTGTTAAAAATAGAAAATAGCTCCTATCAATATCACTCATAGTGACTCTGTAGGAAAATTTTTGCTTTTTGTTTCTTTGACCTAAAAGTTATGGTTTAAGAGGAGGGATAGCTCCTGCCAGGAAATACAAAGACCATTCCACTTAACTGGAAGCTAAGATTTCTGCCTGGCCACAAAGGCCTTCTGATGCCCCTAAACAAATAGACAATGAATGAAATAACAGTGTTAGGAGGGGTGATTGATCCAGATTACCAAGGGAAAATTGCATTGCTCTCCACAGTGGAGGTAAGAAAGTTGATGCCTGGTGTGCAAGAGATCCTTCAGGGCATCTCTCTGTATAACCTTGTCCTGTGATTAAAGTCTATGGAAAACGACAATGGCCTAATCCAGTCAGGATGACCATGGAAGGGCATAGACTCTTCAAGAATGAAGGTATGAGTTGTTCTTCCAGAAAACAAGACCTGCTGAGAGTGGAGAAAATCCAGCAAGAACAGTAGAGGAAGGTAGCTATAAATATCATGTAAGGCCAAGTGACTACTTGCAGAAAGAAGAATTATAATTGACATGTTTCTGTCATCTTTTGTTAAGAATGTGTACAGTATTTTGTGTTTTTTTTTCTTCAGTGTGTTTATCATGTAAGGTAACATCAATTAAGTGAATATCAGCTGTGACAGTTCTTTCCCAAGCATAAAACCCTGAGTTCAGTTCCTAGCATTCAGAAAAAGAAAATGGTCATGGATTAAATTTGGACATAGAACCTCCAGCACTTGTTAAATCTTCAGTCAACAGTGTGACTCCTGAGAATCCCTGAGGACAAACCACCCAGCCTGACTCCTCATGGGTGCCTGACATTGTGGGATATTCCATGTTTATGGTTTCAAGCTTAGCATTTGGGGACAATTCTGCATCAGCCGATGAGTGAGAAGACCAGACTCCCTCTTATAAGAGTTGTTAGCATCAAGGGAGAGAGTAAGGACAGACACGTCACAAGACAGCATGCAGGTTCACCCTGAAATGACTAAGGTAAGTCCTTAGTCTCCGTCTTGTGTTGGCTCAGTCATCTCTGTTGCCCCCCAGCAATTACATCTGCCTTCCATGTATTTGAGATTTCCATGGACTTGTCCATGGTGCAGAAGAGTCAACCAGAGTAAGTAAAGGAAATCATAATAAATAAAGTAGTTTAAGTCAACATTAACTGTCATGTTATGATTGAGATAATCACTCTGCTCTGCCAGGAAAGAACATTTCAAATAAGTCTGATCTGCATTTAAATGAATATAAATTATGATCTTTGTGGTATCTGTCTTTAAATATGTTGTGCTCTTGTGCTTTAGCACCTATAGACTTTTCGAAGACATAAGCTCGCTCTTTGTCTGATCATTAATAAAAGTACTTAAACCATTAATTGGCTTAATAGCATTGTCGCTGAAACTGCCTTGTGTGGATCATTTAACACCACAGCAATGTCTTACGGTGGATTCTTTCCTAGGCAGGAGCCCACTTTCCTGCCCTTCTTTCTCTCACCCCATGGAGACCACGACGGCCCCCATGTTGCTCCACCCCTCATGCCTAAGACCCTGCTGCATCCTCACCAGCACCTGCCGAGCTGGGCTCTGTTGTTGACTGCCAACTCTGCAGTATCCCAGGGTCACCAGTTAATGCTGAACCAAGCCAGGAGTGTCATCCAACAAGCTGAATGGTAATGGTGTCCAGCCTCTCAACCAACACAGCTTTGGTCCTCACTGACCCTCACCCAGCCCATTAGAGGACACACTAATGTAACAGCTGAAGAAACATACTGCCTTCCTGGTGGTGTGAAGGATGGCTTTTGTTATCCAACTGTTTGAGTTCATCAGAACTCTAGATACAGAGGCTGAACTGCAGCCATTTCCTCCTGTCTTGAGACTTGTCTTCTCAATGTCACAGTACTGGAAATCCTAAACTTCACAAATATAATCCAAGCAAGCATTCAACCATTAAGCAAGCTTCCCAACCCACTTCTCTTTCTTCTTGAACATTTATGGTTCTCTATGTTTGTGAATGTATATGTGTGCACCCATGTGTGGACATCCAAGTGAAAGTCAGCGTTCAACCTCACCTGTCATTCCTAATCCACCTTATTTCTAAAATATGGCCTCTTTGTATGTCTGGAAGTCACTGAATTATGTAGATTGGCTCATCAGGGAGTTCCAGAAATCCACCTGTCTCCAGCTCCCCAGATCTGGGATTTTTTTCTCTCTCAGGGAATAAAACTCAGGTCCCCATGCATGTGAGACCAGCACTTTACCCACCGGACCAGCCCTCATCCTCTTGACAGTGTCTCTGATGTACAAACCTTGACTTACCTCAGGCCCAAAGTAAAGATGTCTGTAGGTCCTGGCCTGAACTTCTGAAGCTATGACTCAGTCCAAACCTTTTCTTCCCTCAGTGGAATAGTAACATATTTAAGAACAGTTGAAAAGTTCATTCTGTCAATGGACTCTCCTCGGTCTGGATTTCCTTTGCCTTCTCTATTGCCTAAAGAATGGCCTCTTATAAGCCAGACCCAAAAAGAGGAACATGGGATGTACTCACTCATATTGGGTTTCTAGCCATAAACAAAGGACATTGAGCCTATAATTAGTGATCCTAGAGAAGCTAAATAAG
>NC_022009.1:39662099-39665295 GCF_000317375.1 Microtus ochrogaster | reverse complement strand
TTCATCAATAAGCAGGAATAGACCCAGCAGAAATTGTAGTACCATTCCATAAAAAAAAAGTTAAAAATTTATAGGCAGAAAGTGAACCCTGACAAAAACCTTGAAGTAAATTTTGGGAAAGATTAACAACAAATATCTCCAAAATAAGAGAATTAAATTTATAAAGAGAACTAACTGAATCATTCCTCATATTATATGGGAAAAATGACTAAGCTTCTCTGGGCCTCAGTTTCCTCATCCATAAAAGGAACTAATGATAACATGTAGGTCAGAGGGCTTTCACACATGTCACAGAGTGTGAGTGATAATCCCTACTACCCTGTTGTCACTGGAGGCCACACCCCTGCCAACACTGCCTGGCCATTTCCTGTGCACTTAGGTTCATTGATAATTTGATTCCTGCCCTGCTTTTTGGGTTAAAAAGGTGGAGGCTTCTATCTGTTGTGTGAGGTTGGTAAGCCGAAAATGTTTTTCTGCCCTAAGTAGGTGCTGTTAGCATTGCGGCATTATGCTGGTCCACCCCTGACACCTGGCATGAAACACCTCTCAGTATTTAGGCAAATGCCTACCTAGCCCCTGAGTCCCATGAACACACATGTGCTTGTCAGTATTCAGGTAAGAGCCTAGCCAGGCTATGGTCGAAGGTCACTGTGTCATGACTGCTGTGAGGCTCTCTGTGCGCATGCTCCAAGCCCCCTTTAAAGGTGAGCTTCACCTGTCCCTCTTTCTCTTTTGCCTCACTTCCCTTTCCCGGTGGACCAGCACGACTTTCTATTTCACTCTACCCTGATAGATAAACTCCCATGTGAGTTTGTTGTATATTGTGGTCTGTGCTCAGCCACCACTAAACTGCAACATTGGTGCCATGAGTCTGTCAGGCTCTTCCTGCAGTGCCCCCACCCACACGTGGTCTGAGGCACACAGGGAACCAGAATGACCCAGATGACAGCCCACTTTCCAACTACCTGTATTCTGGACTACTCTGCACAGCATCAGCTAAGATGAGTGAGATGTCCTCCTTCAGGTCATCATAAAGCTTCCCTAATCCTGTGGGAGTGAGTGTTGCATGTCCAGCCTCCTTCTGGTGCTCATGGAAACAGAGGAGCCTCCAGTCACCACCTTCAAGGCTACAGCTGGTCCGTTTCACCAACGATCACCTCCAACAATTTCCTACAAGTGAAGCTTTTTTGTCCCTTGGACTTCATATCCTTCGGGCCTAGCATCCCCAGCTCTCCACCTTAACTAAGAAGCTTGTGCCTTCGTTCCTCAGACGCAGGTCCTTCAGCCTCCAGCCTTTGTGCCTTGTCCCTCAGACCCATCTCCTTTTTTTTTGTGTTCAGTGCCCTGATTTCTTGTTTTTTGTTTTGTTTGGTTCTGTTTTTCTGACAAGCAACTAAATGGCTTGAGCCATTGTCTTTGATCCTCTCTTAAAAAGTCATTGGATCTTTCTGCCTCACTCATGGGAAACAAGCCAACAAAGATAAAATCCCGTGAGTAGATATCACAGTATCAGGATGGTCCATCTTCTTTTTCTTAGACACCGGATGCCATCAGTCCTGAGGGACTTTTGATGATCCACCTCTCCTTGTTTCCCTATTGTTGGGGTAGGGGAACAACCTTAGCTACTTCAGTAGACCCCTCTCCCTCCTCTAGGCTGCTTTGTGTTCCCCTGTTTCTACTAATCACACTGTACTTCCTCTCTCTAATCAAACCAGTTAGGTGTAGGTGTTGTTACAGGACCATCAACCATTAGCCACAGGGCTGGAGGCACAAAGTCTCTCAAACGTGCCCAGGTGTTCCCGGAAGTCGATTTGGATCCACCTCAAACAGCGTCTGGTCAAGTCCAAGAGACACTGGATGGTTCCCCAGAGCCTGGAGAGCTGTGACACAGCCAGCTACTCCAGGATGTGGCCAGCTCCCCAACTTTCTCAGGTTCCCCTAAGATTCCCATGCCCTGGGTCAGCTAGATGTAGTCTTGAGAAGTCAGTGACCTCATCCCTGTCCCACCTGATATTACCTTCCATTTCCCCATTTTTTTTGTAATAAGCAAAATGTGGGATTGTTAACGTTCAGGCATTAAACCAGCCTGCCTCATGTCACGCAGCAAGATGCACCTGTCAGGTCTCAGGCAAGGGCCTAGCCAGCCTACAGCCATATGTCACTACATCATGTGCTGTGTGACTGCTGTAAGGCTCTGGACACATGCGCCAATACCACTTTAAAATGTTGTAATTTTAAAAAGCAGTGTGAAAAAGAAAGACACCATGTGGCACAGCTCAGGTGTGGGGGGGATTTATTGGGGGGGAAGTGATTGGGGATATAAAAACGAGGAAGGGTGGGGAAGACCAGCCTCTGGAGACAGGAGCAGTAGAATAGAAAAGAGGAGCAGAGAAGCACACAGAGAGAGAAAGAAAGAAACACACACACACACACACACACACACACACATACACACACAGGGGAGGGGGAAGGAAGGCAGGACCATTTTAAAAGGAAACGACTACACAGAAGGCACTCTTAGTGGCTGAGGATGTGTACATCAAGGCAGGATGGTACAGATGCCTAAATACTAACAGCTGTACTAGGGGAAAAGGAGCTGGTCGGACCAACCAGCTTCGGCCAGCTGCAGGAGCAAGTGCTCCAACACAATGCAGGATGTGGGCAGGACCAGGAGACCCTGCAAGGGACAGGGCTTGGCAGAGCCTGAAAGAGGAAAAGGGAGAGGCAGGAACTGAACACCAAGTGGTCGCAGACGCTGGAAATTGACTCGGGGTGGTTGGTTCCCTTCTAAATCCTGGGCCTGAGGTCAACATGGTTGACCTCTAAGTGTGTATAGTCCCATGAAGGCTGAGGAACATGAAGGCAGACATAACCAGAGCCTAGATAGGAACTGAGTCTACCTGCCAGGGACCGAGCTTTGGGCAGAGGCACATAGAGGAGAGGTAGCAGGGAGGGGCCACAAAGACAGAGTTCAGGCTCCGGAGCATGAGCTAGTGCAGCCAAGAGGACGGGAACCTGACACTGACTGTCCACAGGACCCTGTGCATACCGTCATACAGTTAGTCACTGCCACTGTCCAGTCCAGGCACAGCACAGCCAATCAGAGCATGGAGGCCAAAATGCACATAGAGACCCACATACAGACTTAATCCCTGGCTCCCAGGAGGAAGCCTCACCACTTGGGAAGTTCTAGTTT
>NC_022009.1:39615661-39661998 GCF_000317375.1 Microtus ochrogaster | reverse complement strand
GCTGCTTCTGTGCCTGTCTCAGCCACGTCCAGCACAGCCTTGTGGACCACCTGTAGGAGAAAGACGTCACTCACTGGAGACCAGGCAGGGCAGGAGAGGAGATTCCTGGAGCAAGCATTGACTGCTGGCCTCAGACACTGGTGAGCTTGTTTGTTCCTGCCATGAGCTCTACCCCTGGGGTTTCCAAGTCTCTGCTCAGGGTGTGAGATTAGGCACACCCTGGGAATGCTCAATCTCTGAGAAACTGTGTTGTCCTAAACCCAGTACTATCTGAAGAATGGGAGAAGGCACTGTTGGTTCTTATTCCATAGGTAGCTTCTCAGGAGACCCACAGGAAACAGCTGGGCACTGGCAGTCAGTGCAGGCTTCAGTCCCCCTCCTAATCCAGTCTCCTTAGGACATACAATAGCAATATACATTGCATGGCTTCTCTTTCCCAGAATGCTATGGTCTGCTGGTACAGATGTCCCCCCAGCACTCAAGAGCAGCCAATGGACGGAACATAAGGCATTGCCAGGCTGTGCATCTGGGAATGTAGTGTGAGGTCCTAAGGCATCTTCTCCCCTACTCTTGAGCTTTTCGTCACAATTACCAGTCAACCCTTGGTGTTTCCTTTACTGCAGCTATTCTGTGTTAGTCAAAAAGTAGCAGGCATACTCTGCAGTGAAGAAGCTGAGGCTGTTTTCATTCTTCTACAGGTTAACAACCAGTTATGCCAAAACCATTTGTTAAAGAATGAAAATAGAGGCTGGGCGGTGGTGGCGCACGCCTTTAATCCCAGCACTCAGGAGGCAGAGGTAGGCGGATCTCTTTGAGTTCGAGGCCAGCCTGGACTACAAGAGCTAGTTCCAGGACAGCTTAGGAGAAACCCCTGTCTCAAAAAATAAAACAAACAAAAAAAACATTTGTTTAACTATGTTCATAGCAGCATTATTTGTAATAGCCAGAACCTGGAAACAACTTAGATGTCCCTCAATAGAAGAATGGATAACCAAAGTGTGGCACATCTACGCATTAGAGTACTACTCAGCGGTAAAAACCAATGACATCTTGAATTTAAAAAAAAGAGGGGGACTGGAGAGATGGCTCAGAGGTTAAGAGCACTGACTGCTCTTCCAGAGGTCCTGAGTTCAATTCCCAGCAACTACATGGTGGCTCACAGCCATCTGTAATGAGATCTGGAGCCCTCTTCTGGCCAGCAAGCATATAGACAGACAGAATGCTGTATACATAATTAATAAATAAATCTTTTTTAAAAATAGAGGGGGAAGTGGTGCAGGAAAATTGTCTGTATTCTATCAATCATGTTTTAAATAAACACTGATTGGCCAGGCAGAAAATATGGGTAAGTCAACCAGACAGGAAGTAGAGGCGGGGCCATGAGAACAGGAGATTTCTAGGAAGAAGGAAGCCCATTCATTCCTCCAGAGTTCTGCTCAGACTAGCAAAGAAGCAGGATGTGACCTGCCCCTCTGAAAAAAGGTTCTGAGCCATGTGGCTAACATATATAAGAATAATGGGCTATATAAGTTATAAGAGTAAATAAGAAGCCTGAGCTAATGGGCCAATCAGTTTATAACCTAATGTAGACTCTCTGTTTGATTTCATTGGGGCTGAATGACTGCAGGAACTAGGCAGGACAGAAACCCGGACAAGCAGGCCCTCATGTTACAGTTTACAATTCTAGAGAAGCTTATTTAGAGAAGCTTATAAGGTGAACCCAAAGAAAAACATATATAGATCTTCCTGGAAATTGGAAGCAGACAAGATCACCAGGCAAAAGTTGGGAGCATGGGGGTGGGGAGGGGTGGGGGAAGGGGAGAGGGGTAGAGAGAAAGGAGAAGGTGAGGGTTGGGGAGAGCTTGGGGGAGTTGGATGGTTGAGATGGAGGAGGGACGGATATGGGAGTAGGGAAGAAGATATTTTAATTAAGGGAGCCATTTTGGGGTTGGCAAGAGGCTATGCTCTAGAGGGGTTCCCAGGTGTCTACAGGGATGTCCCCAGCTAGGACCCTGGGCAGTGGAGGAGAGGGTGCCTGAACAGGCCTTGTCCTTTAGACAGACCGACAACTATCTTGAATATCACCATAGAACCTTTGTTTGGAGACAGATGGAGATAGAGAAAGAGACCCACATCTGAGCACTGGACTGAGCTTTCAAGGTCGAGTTGAAGAGCAGAAGAAGGGAGAATATGAGCAAGGAAGTCAGGACTGCGAGGGGTTGGTCCACCCACTGAGACAGTGTGCCTGAGCTAATGGGAGCGCACCAAATCCAGCTGGACTGGGATCAAACTAGACCCTATAAATGTGACTGACAATTGGAGCAGACTGAGAAGCCAATGATAATGGCACTGGGATTTGTCTCTACTGCATGTACTCGCTTTTTGGGATCTTACTGTATTTGGATGAACACCTTCCAAGGCCTGGATGGAGGGGGGAGGGTCTTAAACTTCCCACAGGGCAGGGTACCCTGCCCTCTCTTAGGACTGGAGAGAGAGTGGGGATGGAGAGTGGGGGAGTGGGAGGGAAATGGAAGGAGGAGAGGAAGTAGAAATTTTGAATGGTATTATTTATATAGCAATAAAAATTAAATTTAAATTAAATAAATAAAAAATTCTTCCCACAAAAAAAAGAAGCAGAGGCTGTATGTGCTCTGCCCTACAGTGGATTGTGGGAGGCATCTGCACTACAGCACTGGCTGTGTCCAGGGATGCTAGAAGACCAATAAGGCTCTTCCCTACCCTGGGCTCCTGGGTGAGGTTTTTTTTCAGGGAACAGAGGAGGGACTGGCTGCATGGTATCCAGCAGGAGTATCTATGTTGTAATCATCTCTCCGAGGATGAAGGAATCTCGGAAATGCTGGCTTTCTCACATATTTGCCATCCCCCACACACCTGGCCCTCACCATCCACATTCAGGCACCAATGAGAACCACCCAGTGTGTCTTGTCTTACATGAGAGACTCTCAGGTCCTTGGTCCCTGTAATCCCAGACAGGTCAGCCCGCATGGAGAAGAGTTCTCTGATGCCCAGCTGTTGAAGGATGCCCTCCAGGCTATAGTCCGTGGAGATGGAGAACTTGGGCATGTAGAGCTCGTCAATTATGCTGAGAATGGAAAGAAATGTAAGAGTCACTGATCTGTGTGTTCCCCTCAAACCACACTGTAGCTGGGGCAGCTCTCCACAGATGGCCCTCTCATTGGAGAGAATCCCTCTTCCCATTCCTGTCTACATCCCATGATTTTGTTTTTCTATTGCATTAATATTCATGAGTTCTGGAGAGGCAATGGGACTTTGTAGAAGCTGCTCCCTCACTGAATATGCTGTGCTCCCAGATCTACAAAATGCAGTCGTTCCCTTGTCGTGTGGACTCAGAGGGCATTTAATGATCCTCCTATTTAAAAATCACACCCACCTGACTCTAGATTTCCCTGCCCTTAAACATCCCCTTCTTAATGTCACCCCTTATCACCTTCTAACAAATTGAATCATGACTAGATGCATTTCCACATCCCCACTCTCTCATTCTCAATTACAAGGTGAGTATACAAGGCTAAGAAACTTAGTGCTTTAGTCTCTGATATAAATCTGGGTATACATCAGAGCAGAGCACACAGGAGGTCTTCCCATCATCATTCCATCATTCCGTGATGGTGAATGAATGAGTGGTGAGGGGATGCGATGGCTGCACAGGGCAGAGCTGATTCTCAGAGCTGATCTCCTCTCACCCTCACTCCCTCTGCCTTCCCACACCCATGCAAGATTCCGTGTAATTACACCTGGTAAACACATAGGAAAATCGGTGCCTGCTCTAGCTGATGTCATCTTGTGAGCAACAAAAGAATGACATTAAAATCAGGCCCCAAACTATCAAGTCAGCAGAGAAAAAATTTCCTCCTCTCCACCTGTCTTTGCTGACTCTCTAATCCTCACACTGGGTGCTAGTGAAACTCTCAGGTACAGGGAAACTAGGCCTTAGGCCATAGCAGGATGCAGAGCCAGTCCAGCTCTGGTTCCAGTGGACACGCACGTGGGTGTAAGAGAGTCCCTCCACTTCCTCAGGGTCTCTGGCTGCAGGCTGGCTTCCACCTGCTGCATCCGGCCTTGGTCAGGGAGGATGAACAGGGCGCTGGCATTGCCTGTGTACTTCAGCTCCACCACAGTGCAGGACAGCTCCTCATCCCGGAAGTAGGGTGTGCTCAGAAATTTAAGTTTCATCATGGGCACCTCCACAGTGGTCTCGTTGTCCAAGTAGAAGTCAGATTCAAATGTGGAATCAGGATCAAAGGGCGTCCTCCATTTCCCTAAATGTGGAGCAGATCAATTGTAACATCAACAGAGAGACTCCACCTCCACCCTATTTTTGCCCTGTTCCTAAGTCTTGACAGTAATCAGTCCATATTCAGCCACAGAGTGCCCCTTTCTGGTTGTTTAATCTAGATTAGTAAAAAGCTAGGTAGATGCAGAACTGTGAATGAGAAGTGACCCACAGGCTTCGTGTGAAAAGGGATCTCATAACATGAGATGTCTGAGAAACAGGCAGGGATCTGAGGTTGGGCTGTGTCATAGACACGTGAGATTGAAAATTATGAGACTGGAGCCTGCAGAGAGATGAGGATCACCTCTCCTTAAGAGGAACCATGACTGAGGGTGGTCACTTTGGGACAGGTTTTAGGGAGACAGGACAAGAGAGACAGTGTTCTCCAAAATCCTGATCTGTTGATGGTACCCTTCTGCATGAACCCCCTTAATGGAAGTCAGTGCCCAGAACCATGAGTGGGTTTAGACTGAAAATCGTGAGATCTGCAAATTCTCGGTGTTGCATTACCACGATCCCATACTTAGATAGTGAAGACAGAGGCACGGAGTCCTCTTCTCCCATGTGGGCTATGTGCACATCCGTGAATCAAAATTATCCTACTCAGATTGGCCCACATTCCAAGTACACATGGCTATCTGCATTACACCCTAGAAGACTTGATACTTTGACAATTGCTTGGGCTCAGGATCCAGCAGCATAGGTACACATCCCCACCTCACAGTCAAGCAGCCTTGGAGCAGGAGTCCTGTGGCCAGCAGAGAGCCGTGCCCTGAAGCCTCATCCTTCAGCCATCCCTCTGATTCCCTCCCTTCAGAATGCAGGAGCTCTGGGATCAGCCTGGATTCCCATGCTCTACCTTTCTCTCTCCGCAGCCTATTGGTTTTATGTCTATGGACTCATATCCTCAGCTCCTTTGCCCTGACTATCCAGAGTCCAGGGTTCCAAATCCACCACAAGTCTCATCAGTATTTTCATTGGGCCTCACTATGTAGGGCCATTACCTCACTCCTTGGTCTATCACTCAGGATTTTGTGGGTGTGGAGTCTGGATGTCTCCCCAATAAACTCTTACCCTAAGTAATTCCAGCCTAGTGTCCCAACTCTCAACCCCAGATTCATTTCCTGGGAGTGTGTCTTCAGCACTGTGACCCAGCAGGATGCCTGGGCTCCTAATTTTACAAACTAAAATTCCACGAACTAGTCAGACACTAAACACAGACCACTGGCTGGCTGACACCTCCCTCTCACTAATGGCTTCTCCTCAGTCCTTGCTTTCCCATGTCCAGCCTGACAGAAAAGGCTCAGAGGAGAGGTCCAGCAGAGAAAGTCCCCACGAGTCACTTATATAATTGTCAGCCATGCTGCTTTCCCCTCAACGCTGGGATGGCCAGGCTCCTTAGGTCAGGAAGTCCCCAGAGCACCTGGATTCTTCTAGAGAAGGAGGTTATCTGGCCCACAGACTCTGTAGGAGCACATTAGGCATGCTGGAGTGGGCTGAGTGAGGGACTCCTTCTGTGGTAGTTTGAATGCAATTGGCTCCCACAAGCTCATAGGGAGTGACAATATAAGGACATGCGGCTCTTTTAGAGCAGGTGTAGTCTTGTGGAGGAACTATGAGGCAGGCTTTGAGGTCTCATAAGTGCTCAAGGTACTGACCAGAGTGCCCAGTCACTTTCTTTTGGCTGCAAGATGTAGGACGCTCAGACACTGCTCCAGCACCATGTCTGCCTGCACACTCCCATCTTCTGCCATGATAATAATGATCTGAGCTCATGAGCTCTAAGTGACCCACCCAACTAAGTGGTTCTCCTTTAGAGAAGTTACTGTAGACATGTGGTCCCATCACAACAGTAGAACACTGACTAAGACATCGTCTCTGCAGGGAGAAGCCTTGACTTCTGCACACTCACATAGGAGTGGATATGTGGTCTTTGTATTCTGCTAGTCAGTAATTTTATGTCACAGTGAAATTTAGCTGTCTCAGACTGAATACTGAAAAGGTATCCTGTGGTGTATGTACCGGGAACCACACCTATATCGAAAAAAAAAAAATCCCAAAGTAAGGGCTGCTAGTAATAAGAAGTTAGGCACCCGTGTTCTTAAGGCCATGAGCCCCTCTTTTCCAGTGCTCAGTGTACGAACACAAGGTGCACAGTCAACACCCTCTCCAACCCCCCCAAAACAGAGCCCATCCTCACCTTTAAAGTAGATGTAATTCACCAACACCATTACTACGCTCTCATCCAGGCCTGAGATCAGTTCCTTGATCTTCCCCTGGGTCTGATTCCTCACATAGTCATTGATGAGCTTTTTGGCCTCATGAGGCTGCTGGAAGTCGACACTTGAGGCCTCTGCCTGGTACAGCGCCCTTGACTTCTCCTTGAACTCTTCCAGGATCTGCAGGCGCTTTTCAACAAACATGGTGCTGCCTATATTGATCTGCAGCTCCTCATTTGGCTGACTGAGCATGAGGAGGAGCTGCCCAAAGCTCCGGTGGATGTCTGCCTCAGGGGTCTCTGTGAGATTGAACTTGAGATCTTCTAGAACCTCTTGCAGAGTGTTGTTGTTTGCTCCCAGGGACAGGACGGCCAAGGCAGCTGAGATGCTGAGTGGGGAGAAGACAATGTTTTTATCTGGATTCTTCAAAACCAGCTCCTTGTAGACGCTGAAGGCGAAGTCAGTATTGGTTGAGGCCAGTGCTAGATTGTCCACTCCTGCCCCATTATTTTTTTCTTCTTGGACTGTGGTTCCTATTGTACCATCTGGTTGGCAGAGAATAGCAGGGCAGAACCCAGCAATCAAAAGTACAAGAGCTACAATGATGGCCATCGTCTCTCTTCTCCTGTTGAAAAGAAAGATATTTTGAGTCTGGGAGGTCCTGGTGGTATCCTGATCATCTCCTAGTCCTTCTTCCTGGCCTGAATTATATCCCTGTTCTGCTGCTTCTTTCTGCCTTTGGGGCTGTCCATAGGAGATCCTCTGTCCACTCAAATGGCAGCACCAGATCCCATGCATGCTGTTACCACTGGATAAATAATGCTGTAGTAGTCAATTTCCTAATAGAGAGTCAGGATCCATAGAGAGGAAGGGACACACCATGATAGCAAGGAAGGAAGACAAGAACCTGGTGATGGGCAAAAGCCTTGTGTAATCTTAGATTCTCCTTTTCATAAGGACTCATAAGAAATCAGGGAATACTCTTAATCTGCACTTGTGCCCCATCCCACAGCACCAATTTCTAGTCAGGTCTTAGTGAGGGATCCTTGAATTAGATCAGTAGCAAATGGCCCACCCCAACCTCCAGATGATATGTCCGTGAAGTTTCACTGTCCTGTGCTACGTCTGATTCATGTTTCAGGGCATGAGGTGAGCTAACTGAGAGGAAGTCAGGCAGATATCTGTTGCAGTGACCATGCCTTGCCACCCTTGAGAACAGACATTAGGACTAATAGGATTTGGTTCTTTCAGTCCAGCCAGAATTCCACATGGTGGTTTGTATCTCAGCTTGTATGACCTCCTAGGAGGTAGAAAAAGGAATGGCTTCCCAGTCTCTGACCCCTGGACCATATTTCATTTTGACTGTCAGGATGGCTGTGTGTTACCAAGCAAATGGGTGGACATCTCTGGGGAGCCTGGTGAGTGCCCAGGACACATTATTAGTGAAAGTGTCAGGCTTATTTTGGTAATTGGTAGTATTTGCAGGGAATGTTTAGAAGGCCATCTTCTCCACATACCTGTGGAGTAGGAGCAGCTAGCATCCTAAAAGATCACATTTGAAAGCTTGTGATCATGGTAAACATTGGTGCCCAACTTTAGCCTCTCTCCCCCCATAGGTGAGTTCAGAAGAGAACTAGAGACTCTAGAGGAAAGGGATAATGGCGAAGATGGATAGCAAGGAGAGAAGACAAGATGGGGAAACAAAGTAGGAGTGAGAAAGTGGAGTGAAGAGGGGGAAGGAGAAGAGGTACAGGAGGGAGGGGTCAGATGAGGGAGCCAAGGGAGAGACGGAGGGGAGAGAAGACTAGAAGAACATAGGAGGGGAATGTAGGAAGGAAGTGAGGGAGGTGTTGGAGCTGAGCCACATGTCCCCAGGGCTGTCACATGACTGCAGAGGGGTCAGGGTCTTCAGCTGACTCTACCCTGTGTTTCCTGTCAGACTGATGCATCCATTTCTTTGAAAAATCATTCAACTATATTTCACCTCAAAATTATTTCCACAGAAAACAGGCTAGTTTGTTTGTGCAGGAGACTTGGCTGTGTGGCTAAGCTGTTGTCTTCTTTTCCTGGCTATGAAAGGGTGGAGCCCCTCTTCTTGGCCATGAGTGCTTCTGGGGAATTGGGGTTCCCGATACCAAGGCATCCCCTGTCAGCTACAAGCATAGCAGAACTGCCACCTCCCACAGGGGGACTCTACAGCATTTCTGTCTTCTCACAGCTATGACAGCAGCACCTAGTCTAGATAAGGTCTCAATACTTTCTCCCTGTGGAGGGTGGGAAGGAGCTCCATTCAGTCTCCAGGAGCAGAGCCCATGACACCCGCATCTTCCATAGACAGGAAGACTTAGACCGATAAGATTTATGTACACCCAGAAATGTCCCCTCACTCCAACCCAGTACCCCAGGAAAACTCCTCACTCCTCTTCCAAACCAAGACCCCTGGTCACTGCCAGTACTGCAGTCCTGTAAAAGCACCTTCCACTGTCCCCAGAGAGAAGAAATCATGGGTATTACCTGCAGAGCTGCCAGTGTCTGTGACAGCAGAGTCCAGTGTTTGGGGTTGCTTCCCTCCTGGCGTGCCGTTCTCTGATGCACACTCAGGTCTCTTTATTCCCACCAGTAACACCTCCCACCTCTTAGGAAATGCTGGCACGTACAAGGTGCACTCTGTGATCTGACCGGAAGCTGGCAGGCAGGATGATTTCTGTTAACATGAATTTAGAAACTCTTGCTAGCAGAAAACACCTGTCACTGTGTGTCAATCAATAAGGCAGCTCTAGCTGGATTTCAAGGTCACAGCTTCTTTTTCTGCAATGGTTCAAAGTTCAGTGTGGAGATGGGGAGTAAACAGAGGTTAAAAAAAAAAGATCGACTCTGTTCCATCTGTGTAACCGTCCTGTCTGGCAACAATGGACGTATTCTCAATAGACACTCACTCAGCCCTCTTTGACATCAGACATCTGAAGGAAAGCTGCTTTGTCTGGAAGTGAAGGAAAATCCCTGAAAGGATTCTGTCTGCAGAGCCTGGCTGGATGATCTTAGTTTCAGTACTGGGGAGAGATTGGAACATTGCAGGACCAGACGCTAAGTACCTTCTCATGGGCCAAGTGCTGCCTCTCTGGAACTGCCATGTTTGTCTCCCTCCGCGTCAGAACTCAACCCCATGACAATAGATTATATTAACTTTTAGACATCTTACAAACACTAAGAATGCCAGGAGATAACATCTTCAGCCAGCAGAGAAGCTCCCCATCTTGATGCAGCCACCTCTCTGAGGTTCCCACCCCTGCATCTCAAACTTGCTTTGACTTGTGACTTTCTTTGTGTAGTTACGCTATAACGTTTTCATGAGTCTGCTTCCACACTGAGACATGGAATTTGGGTAGCCTAAGTCTATGCTCTCAAATCATTCACATTCAAAATGGCTTCAGGATATATATTTCTTGAGGATTACAACTTAGTCTTAGTCTCTTGAGGATGACAAGTGTGTGTTATGGGTCAACAGCATTGATAGAGACTCAGCCACCAGAGTTAGATCCAAAGATGAAGTTTCCCAAATGAAGGGGCTGGTCCTAACATGAAGGATTTTGCCTGGACAAACAGAGCCCTAAAGGCATGTCTCTGTTTACCAGAGCTTACCTATGGCAAATTTATGCTTTCCAGGGGTCATCCTAAACTTTCCACAAATGTCAGCTATCTCTACAAGGGTACCGAGTTCCCCCTCAATCCAGACAGTCTGAATCAGCTCAGAGTTTCCTACCCTGCTGTCCTATAAAAGCTGCTTTCTTTTCTGATATTTTGCTTCTTCCCCTTGCTCCCCAAGAGAACGACTTGACAATTTGATCCCTAATAAATCTTTCTACTTCCAAAGCGATCTCATTTGATAATTTTTACTTTTACTGTCTCCTTGTTTCTATTTTGTGCTCAAACCAGGGAAAAACACTGGAGCAGCAGCGGTGTGGCCTGGTGTCCCCTCTAGTGGAGGCATGAGCAGTGAGGTGTGACTGGGAGTCCCTGCTAGGGAGGAGTAAAAGTGTGAGTGGCAGAAGCCATTTCCAGAAACTATAGTGAAAAGTTCTTCTGGAAAAGATTGTCTGTGTCCCAGCCAGCTTCTGGTGCTATTCTCTGCATGTGATACCCAGTCACATTAATGACCTACAGAGCCACAGAAGCGCCTGCATCTAGAAGAGCAAGCACTGGAGGCTTTTCTCTACCTGCACATAAAGGAGCAATCAATGGAGCCAAACATACCCCCAACTACACCAACTGGAGAAAGAAAGACCCCCCGCCTAAAGCACTGGCTACCCCTGAATTGATTGGAGGAAGAGATGGGTAGACAACCGTGTGAGGATACACTCAACAACATAATGAATAAGACAGCATCTCCAGTAACTAATGGCTCTCCAACAGCAAGAACTAAACACCCCAATGCAGATGTAGCAGAAGAAAATAACCTTAAATATAACTTTATGAAGATGATTGAGGCCCTTAAAAGAGAAAATGAAAAACCCCCTTAATGAAATGGAGGAAAAGACAAACAAAAAAAATGGAAGAAACAAATAAATCCCTTAAAGAAAACCAAAAAAAAAAAAAAGTAATCAAGCAGGTAAAGGCAATGGTTCGAGACTTAAAGACTGAAATAGAGGCTGTCCACTTTCTTCGTATCTGTTCAGTATAGTACTCAAAGTTCTAGTTAGAGCAGTAAGAACAAAAGGAGATAAAGGGATACAAATTGGAAGGGAAGACGTCAAACTCTTGCTACTTGCAGATGATATGATAGTTTACATAAGTGACCCATAAAATTTCACCAGGAAACACCTACAGCTGATAAACACCTTCAATAATGTGGGGAGTTACAAGATTAACTCAAGGAAATCAGTAGCCCTCCTATATAAAGATGATAAATTGGCTGAGAAAGAACTCAGAGAAACATCACCCTTTACAATAGCCACAAACAACATCAAATATCTTGGGGTAACTCTAATCAAACAAGTGAAAGATCTATATGACTAAAATCTTAAGTCTTTGAAGAAAGAAATTGAAGAAGGCTATTAGAAAATGGAAAGATCTCTCGTGCTCTTGGATGAGCATAGTAAAAATCACAGTCTTACTAACAGCAATCTACAGATTCAATGTAATCCCCATCAAAATCCCAATATAATTCTTCACAGACCTCGAAAGAACAATGCTCAACTTCATATGGAAAAAACAAAAAACTCAGGATAGCCAAAACAATATTATACAAAAAAGAAACTTCTGGAAGCACCACCATGCCTGACTTTAAGGTCTATTACAGAGCTACAGTAATGAAAACAGCTTGGTATTGTCATAAAAACAGACAGGTGGACCAATGGAAGCAAATCAAAGACCCTGATATTAATCCATACACCTATGAACACTCTCCTGGTTTCCCTGCCTCAGCCTCTCTACTCAGCCTCTCTAGTGCTGGGATTACAGGAGTAGACAGCCTCAGCTGTCCAGTTCTTTCCCAAGTCTCACCTATCTTCCTTTCTTTTCTCCTCATCCCTGTCCTCTCTTCTCCCCCTCCTCCTCCTCTTCTCTTTTTCTCAGAGCCTCAGCCATGCTACATAGCTCTACCTTTAAAGTTATGTGTATACCATGTGTATGTACAAAACTCAAGGGAGAGCTTTAGAGCCTTGCCATCAACATCCCGATTCCTTGTCTTGAGCCAGGAAAATGTATTTATATTTTTATTTGTTTATTTAGAATTTGTGTCCATGCAGGTGTGTGGATGGGAGAGCCTACATGTCCAAGTGTCTGTCGGTGCATGTGTAGGTGTCATGGTTGTCCCAGGAGGCTAAGAATGAGTGTCTTGGGGGAGCAGCTGCTATGTGTACAGAAGCCCAGAAGCCCCACACAACAGCCCTTCGCCAGTGGGTGAGGCACTGGTGGAGCCTTAGAGAGGAAAGTGTGAGTGTCCCTGAAAGGATCAAGTGGAGGTCTCAGTTTATGTGTGGGCGGGAATGAAGGACAGGAAGAGGGACATTCAGGGTGTGGTGTGAACGATTGTCACAATATAATGTCAGTTTTGAGAGACATTAGGAAAAATCATGACCATGTGTCCAAGGCCCTTGTTCCCGAACAGCCAGGACAGCGACTTCCTTTCCCCCTGTTTTCCTTCACGGCCTGTGTCTGTACTTTCTCTTTCACCACATCTTGTCTGTCTCATGCTTCCCTCCAGCTTGTCCCTCTGTCAGCAAGTCCTCTACCTGTCCCAAATTTGCTGTCTATGGAGCTCCACTCCTACATCAAGGCCAGCTCCATGCTGTTCTCTGGCAAAACCTTTGAACTCCCTGAACTGTTAGTCTCTACATCCCCGAATGACGTGGCAGCTGAATCCAATAGCTTCCAGTAAGTTCTAAGACAACATTCACGTGTGATGTGCAACAAAGGCTCCAGGCACTGCTCCACCACCACTCGGCACACGTAGTGTTTGCTTTCTGTCTGCTTGTTCAGTAAACTTTTGGGAGCACTGGACCTTGGTCTCATACATGACCCTTAGACAGGACTCTTCTCTGACCTCCAATGGACTAGGTAAACAGGAAGAGACACAATTTGCCACGAATCACTAGACATTATACAAGGGAAAGGCATGAGGGGATGGGTTGACCCCACAGTAAGGCCTGATTGTGGACGGTCACTGCGTTAGCATAGTCACTGATGAGATGTCTGGATCTGGTCATAGCCACGTGCACTCCTGCACGCCAGCACTATGTGCCAGGCGTCAGAGTCTAGGCCTTTGCTGTCACCAGCTAGTTCTTAGTGTAAACCAGAGACAGGGACAGACCTTGTTGCAGGGTCCTGAGGAAGGAAAGCGATTGCAAATGAAAAGTTCCCACAGCAGACTGACAGAGCAGTCCTTGGTAAGTACTCTAGGGGGCAAACTCTGGGGCTAATTCCTAGAAATCACAATGGGAGGCTCACACCTTTCTGAAACACCAACTCCCAGGGATCTCACTGGCACCTGCAAACACACACACACACACACACACACACACACACACAAATAAAAGTGAAATAAATATTTTTTAAAGGTGCTGACCTTGTGTGATAGCTAACCTTGGTTGCCAACTTGACAGCATTTGGAATCAACTAAAACCCAACTGCTGTCCACAACTATAATGACTCCATGAGACTGTCTCAAGCAAGAAGACCCACCCTAAATCTAGGCCACACCTTCTAGTGGCAACCCAGATAAAAGGACAAGGAAGAAGGAAAGTTTGCTTTCTGCCTGCTTTCCCTTGTTCTCATCAGCAAACGCATCTGTCCTGTAGCTATGGCGTTCCTTTGCTCGTATCAGAACCAGCTTCTTGAGGATTCCAATGCAGACTGACGATCAGCTGCTCTCCAGCGATCCTCCGGGCCTGCAATTCTCGAATGGAACAATGAGACAGGCAGCCTCGGCATAGGCTGTCAGGTTCTCAGCCTCTCCAGTGTGAGACAGCCATTGTTGGACTGCCTAAACTGCATCCTGTAATCCTCTTATAAATCACACACGCACACACGCACACAAACACATGTGTGAGCATATGCACGCATGAGTGCACGTACACGCACACATGCATACACACATGTATGCATGCACATTCACACATGTGCATGCGCATGCATGCATGTATGCACGCACACACACACACACACACACTCATTTGTGTTCTTTTATGAAACCCTGACTAAAACACACTTTGTTATTTCCTGTGAATACCGTCTTCAATACAATCCAGGAATCGGAGCTCTGAGCACAGCCCCATGGGAACCATAACAGTAATATTCACGTTCGGATGGGCAAAGTACTCTGCCCTGGGGACAGCTTGAGGTTTGGTGGCAATTTTGCTCAATTACTCATTTATTCATTTGCTTTTTGATGTGTCAAATTCCCTCTTTGGCCAGAGGACAGGAGTCAACCCAGGGTGCTGAGATTCAGACACACCTGTTACCCTGTCTCCGTTCTCCCTCCTCAGCAGAACACAGGGTTGAGGGTAGTTGTGGGGCCACACTCCCCGTCTGTTATGGTTTAGGTGAAAAAATGTTCCCTTCGTGTATCTGAACACTGGCAATGCTGTTTTGGGGGTTGTGGGAAACTCTGGGAGATTGGACGTAGATGGAACAGTGGCTAGCTGAGGAATGGGCCGTGGGGTTTATAGCCCAGCCTTCCTTTCTGTCTCAGACCTGCACATCCACTCAGGTGCGAGAAAGCAGCTTCACACCCTTGCTGCCGCAGCTGAGCCCTCCCCTGCCCCATGCCTTCCTCGCCATGGTGAACTATCCCATCAAACCAGAGCCTAAAGAGACTCTTAAGCTGCTCCTTGTGTGGTCTCGGCGATGAGAAACTCACCAGTCTCTCATTCATCTCGGCTGTACCATGTGCAAGCCATGTGACTGGGCAAGCCGCCTCGGCCTCAGCAAGCCTTCCTTTCTCTGTCAGCCAAACAGGAATGGTGGCATCACATAGCAAGTGTCGCTCTCCTCAGGGCTGTCTCCAAAAGGACAATGAGACCCAGTCTTTGCGAAATGTTTTATTGCTATTGCCAAGGTGAAAATCAGCAAGTCGGTCTCTAATCCCTGTTCTACGGTTTGCGACAGGCCTCTGTCATTCTAGCCCTGTCGGGTTTGCCAGTTGATACTTTTGTCTGTGGCGAGACACTTCTACCCTCAGGCTCAAGTTTGCTGCTAAGCTGAGTTCTTATATCAACCCTGACTGGCCTGTGGAATGATTTCTACGTATCAGTGGGTGGACTTCTTGCTCTAATCCTTCACTGGATACACAGACAAAGATCCAGAGAGGGGCATCATCATTCCCATTCCTAAAGCACAATGAACTGATAATTGGGGCTGACAGATTGGAGACCAGGCTTAAAAATGTGCTCTCTGGTGACCGTCACCTATAGTGACCAGTCTCTCACAAACCTTTATAGTGACAGACTGAGCACAAATGGCCCAGGCACTGGGTATGACTCTGACACAAATATGGTGGTGGAGAAAGCAGCTGGCCTCTTTAGGCTCAGTGCCAATCACTGATGAAAAATGAGAGCAAGAACCCATACCTTACAAGTATGATCAGAGAAGCTGCCATTAGTATATTAGTATTATTCATAACACCTTGTTAGTTAATCTATTCAGCAAATCACCAACTACCAACAGATGAATGAGCTGTAGTATCCTCATGGCTCCTTCTGGGTCAGCCTGTGGGTTTCGGAAAGAGTCCCAGCTCAGGGCCGGACCACTTTGCCAAGGAACAAGAGATCCATGTTTTCCACGATGGCAAACAGAAAAGGTCTGTTGAATTTCATCTGCAGAGTCCTCGGCCGAGCAGATCTGAACATGAAGACCTCTCCTGTGGCAGCAGCCGCTACAGTTCCTGACTCGTCTACCTCCACCAAGGATTTGTGCATCATCTGCGGGCAGACAGTAGGGCTGGGTTGTGGTGATGCATCGTGATAAAAATACTGCTTGTATTTCTAAGGAACTGGGACCTCACAGCCAGAGTTAATAATCCATCCAGAGGTCACGGAAGCCTGCCATCCTACTGTGTACTCAGCCTGTTGGTTTAACCTGCTTTTGAGTGAACGGTGCCATAGACAACCTTACTTGTCTTGGATTTCCCCATGCACTCTTAAATTACATACTCTTCCATTGTCCCCGATCTAGACAACTCTGTGTGTCATTTGCTGAAAACAGCAGATACAGAAGTTGGAAGTAATCTTCTAAAACAAAATTATAAACAATGATGTTTGTAGTTCTGTTTGATGTCTGGGTCAATTGGAGTCAGGGACTTAATCCCTTGTACAACTCTGAGAAAATTTCGGTAAAGTATCCCATTCCTTCCTCATATGATGCTTTCTGTGCTGTTCAATAAAGACAGCTCTTTGTCTGGGATGGATGCGTGTGTGTGTGCGCGCACACACATGCATGCACACACACACAGAGATTGACAAAACAGCATTCAAACAGGCACAGATTCCTCCAAGACCATGTGGCAAATATGGGCTTTCATTGTAAGAACAAGGCACAAAGGAAATTCTTTGAATCTCTAGTGTGAAGGAATCATAATGGAATAGAAAAGAATGAGCTGAGGTGAGACCGAATGGAATTGGTGGATGGCATTGAAGAGGATCAGTGATAGAATGGGGCAGAACAAGGTAATTGGATGGAATGGGATTGAGTGGGATGGGATGGGGTGGGGTGGGATGGATGGAGTGGGGCGGAGTGGGATGGGATGTGGTGGAGTAAGGTGGGATGGAGTGGGGTGGGGTTGGATGGAGTGGGGCGGAGTGGGATGGGATGGGGTGGGGTGGGGTGGGGTGGGATGGGATGAGACGGGATAGGGTGGAATGGGGTAGGGTGGGTGTGTTGGGAATGGGTGCAGTGGGACAGAGTGGGATGGGTGGCATGGGATTTGGGGTGTGTTGGCATCGGGTGAAATGAGGTGGAATGGTGTGATAATTTCTAAAGCAGGTGTTCAGGAATGTCCAGACTCACCTCAGACAAGTTGACATTGGCATGGTTAGTGATGCCAGACAGATCAGCATGGGAGGTGAAGACATCCTTGATGCCCATCTTGGGTAGGATTTTCTCCAGATGGTAGGTACCCTCAATGGAGAACTTGGGGAGGTAAAGGCCTAACCGCCTAGAGAGAGTAAAGGGCATTCTTAGCATGAGATGCTGAGATGTCCTTAGCACCCTCCCTCTGTGGCCCAAGACCTAATGGAACCTTCATCTCTGCTGCAGTGTCCCACTTTTCCAGGTTTTATCCCTCAAGCTGGGCCAGGTCCTGGGCTGAGGACTTCACAGGAAGACATTCGGTTTGGAGACAGCTCCCTGCCTGAGATGCCCAACCATCACTTCCCATCCTTGTGTTGTCCTGGGTTATGTGTCTTCCCAGGCATGGGTGGAGAGATGTGACCCCAGCGTGACTTAGAAAGTACCTCTTTGTGGCTGTCTTCAGCCAGTTCTTCAGGGCTCCCTCATTCAGGCCGTTCTCCACCTGCTGCATCTTGCCTTCTTTGGGGAGAACAAACAGAGCAGTGGCATTGCCTTGGTAAGGGAGCATCACCACGGTGCAGGAAATACCCTGGTCCACGAGGTAGTGGTACTCGTCTTCACGGTTCATCATGAGCACTTGTATGGTCTGCTTGGGGGTCACGTGGAACTCTTCCTTGTGGGTGTTTTTGTCGCTGAAGGCCGTCTCCCACTTGGCTAAAGGTGAACATGGGGTAGGAGCAAAAGCACTGGGTAGAAATGAGACACCCTTGGCTGTGCCTGACCAGTGGAGACAGTCCAAAGAGTGTCTCTGCAGAGTAGCCTCAGGAGCCTCAGCAGCCACATCTATGTGCCTCAAAAGCCAAATCCCCTCATGACTGGAGCAGCCTGAACCTTTCACACGTCTGTTCTCCTGTATTGCCAAACCCTTGACATGTGGGTTGGGGGAAATTGGTCCCCACAGGCTCATATGTTGGAATCTTGGTCCCGTTAGTGGGACTGCTTGGGGATTAGGATGTGTGGTTTTACTAGAGGAAGTATGACATGGAGAGTGGGCTTTGAGGCTTTAAAAGCCCACACGAGGCCCAGGGTTTCTCCTTATGCATCGTGCTTGTCTTGTGTTTGGCATGTAAGCTCTCAGCTACTGCTCCAGAATCATGCCTGCCTGCCTGCTACCATGCCTTGCTATAATGGATCATAGACACACCCCCTGAAAGTATAAGCAAGCCCCACTTAAGTGTTTTCTTTTATAAGTTGTCTTGGTCATGGTGTCTTATGATAGCAATAGAAAAGTAACTAAGGCACTTGCCTTCAGAATCCCTGGACTCCCGTTCCTTGCCCTTTTAACCCTGATCAGATCCATATTCCTGGTTCTAGTGGGTTTGGTGTCAGCATTGTTATTGTTTCATCATGATGACGTGACAAGGGCCAGCCACTATCTGGTCAATCACCGTCTGTCTTGTCTGTGGCTGCTTCCCTTCCATCCAGCTGGCATGTGGATGAATTGTTCTTTTGAGGGGGACGGAATGCTACCGTGAGAGATAAAACAGGAAAGAGAGGAAGTGAAAGTCTGAGCCTGAGGCTTACCTTTGAAGAAGATGTAATTTATCAGCACCATGACATGGGTACTATGGAGTTCCTCGATCAAGTCTACAATCTTGCCCTTGGTCTGCTTGTCCACATAGTCGTTAATCTGCTTCTTAGCCATTTCAGGGTTCCCAAAGTTGGTAGAGAAAGTATCCGCCATGTACAGGGTCTTCATGGCACTCAAGAAGTTGTCCCGAATATGTATTGCTGGGTCTGTAAAAAGGGCACTGCCCAGGCTCAACTGGAGGCCATCACTAAGCTGACTGAACCTCTGCAGCAGATGTTGGAAGCCCTTGTGGAGCTCGGCCTCTTGGCCTTGCTGGAGGCTGAGGCCCAGGCCCTCCATGATCTGTGTCTTACTGTGGGATCCAGTCCCCATAGACAACATGGCCAAGCTCATGGACACACTCATGGGGGAGAAGAAGACATTCTGATTAGGGGCTTCAGAAGCCAAGGCCCTGTAGAGACTGAAGGCAAAGTCCTTGCTTCTGGGAGTTACCCTAGCACTCACAGAGGACCCCTTGACCTTCTTCTTCTCCTGGGAACGGGAGTGGTAGCGGGAGGTCACCCCAAGGCTGAAGAGCAGCAAGCATAGAAAGGAGAAGATCCTCATTGTGGCAGCGGTTCTGAATGGAAGAATAGGAAAATGTTCTCAGGCAGGGAAAAGTCATGGGTCAAAGTGGGAGAGACTCCTTGAGTAGGCTGACATCCTTAAAGGATGTCTCCACATCCTCCAAGAGATAACCTAGGAGGCCGAGGCCATGGGACTGCAAAGAGAAGTGGTGGTACTCAGAGCTGTAGAAAGGTCGGACAACACAACAACACAGCAATGGCTCAAGACAGACTTGTAGACCAACAGTGCAATGGCCTTACAAAAGAAAAAAATCACCAAAAATTTTCTCATAATGTTTTAAGTAAGTTTCGGATGTTTGTATTAAGCCTCGTCCATAGGAGTCCTTGACTACAGCTTGGACAGGCATGCCTAGGGTCTGTGTCCCATCTTCCCACCTCCCCAAGCCCACCAGGCCCCAGAGCAGCAGCTGTACTTACTCTGTAATGTGGTTGAATGTCACGGTGGCAGTCCACCTGGCTTAGGAGAGGAAGGGCAGACTAACTCACAGGCTGCAATTGTCACTGACCACAGAGGCCGTGCCCCCATCCCATCCCAACTCCTCCCTATTGAGATCTGGGCTGATCTAAGGCTTTCTCAGACAAAAAAAAGGACAAAAGGAGTAGACTTGGCAGCGCTGGTCTGTCCCCGGGACTTGGCTTTTTCTCCTGAAGAGCCTGGAGTTATCAGTCCCAAGGTTGCTGTGTGCTCAGTCTGTAATGTTCTTGAGATACCTTGTGTTCCCCTTGTACAACATTGTTTGGTTACCTCCCCTCTGACTTAGCCCTATCGTATAACAGTTTCTGCTGACTCTGTCCCATTTCTTCCCTGGAAATAGTTTAAAAGATACTGTGCCTTATAAGAAGTTTGCTTGGTGGAGGACATAGACAGAAAGGCCTCTTGGTCCTTTAATAATAAACTTTATCTTCTATTCTCTTTCTTCTGATCTCCTGGTCCTCTCTCTCAGGACCCTGTCACCAAAGAATGACCTGCTAGTCCAGGTCAAGTAGTGACTAAACAGGGATACCTGAATATAAGAAAAAGAGTAAGTATGGCCATAATGCATAGATAATTTTTTAAAAGCCAGGCCAGAGAGATTGCCTGAAGAAAAAAGTAGAAAGCACCAGCAGTAAAACATGAGATAACAAAATTCTTAAGATCCTTGTGGTGGTTTGAAAGAAAATAGCCCCTAAAGGAAGTGGCATTATTAAAAGGTGTGGCCTTGTTATAGTAGGTGTGGCCTTGTTGGAGTTGGTGTGGACTTGTTGGAGTTGGTGTGGCCTTGTTGGAGTTGGTGTGGTCTTGTTGGAGTTGGTGTGGTCTTGTTGGAGTTGGTGTGGCCTTGTTGGAGTGGGTGTGGTCTTATTAGAGTAGATGTGGTCTTATTGGAGGAATAGTGTCACTGTGGGGGTGGGCTATGTGGTCTTCTGTGCTCAAGCTTCTTCAAGTGTTACAGTTCCTGTTGCCTGAGGATTAAGATGTAGAACTCTCAGCTTCTTCTTCAGCACCATTTCTGTCTGCATGCTGCCATGTCCTGCCATGATAATAATAGACTGAAGCTCTGATACTGTAAGCCACACAATTAAATGTTTCTTTGCAGGAGTCGCTGTGGTCGTGGTGTCTCCACAGCGATTGAAACACTAATGAAGACAAACATTTGTTTTCCTTTAAATGCTTTGTTTGCTTCTGTATTCTAGTTCCTATAATGTGCTAAAGTGCTCTTAAAAATCTTTACTTTCATTCAAAAAGACCTGCCCTTGGGACCTTAAAATAAGGTTTTGTAAGTTTAAAGACACAGGAATATGTAGGTAAAAGTTGAAAGACAAAATATTGCTCACAAGGGCCACTTGAGTTCCATATTGACAGATCAGTGCTGTAATTTTTATTAGATTTCCTTAGATTCACAGTGTAAAATTGATGCAATTTTAATTCAGTACCCCTGGCCAAACAGCTCAATGGTGGAAGAATGGTGTACTCGAGTTCAAGTTCTCTCGTTGGGTGACAACTTCTGCTACTGCGTAGGCAAATGATCCCAAATCTCTTCTAAGCTTTCTTTGCTCTACCCTTTCCAAAGTCTTCTATCTCTAAGCTTTTTCTGCTTTCCACTCTTGAAAATATTTCATCTTTATGATTTCTTTGCTCTCTGCTCTAAAAAAAATTCTCTTAAAAATATTATGTAAATTTTATCTCAGAATTTTTAAGTTTATTGAGTATGGTTAAAAATCTGTGAAATCTGTAACTGAAGGTTGATCCTTTAAAAATCTATACATAGGTCATCTTAATTTGTTACTGCATATTACGTGGCTCAATTATTGCTTAGGAAAACAGATGTTTTTAAATAGCAACCATGTGGTTCATGGTCATCTTGGCGGATGACGTCATCAGGATGAAAGCAACAATGTAGCTGAAAGCCATCTTTACTAAGGTTTAAAAAAAAAGAGTACACCAGGGTGGTGGTGGTGCACGCCTTTAATCCCAGCACTCGGGAGGCAGAGGCAGTGGATCTCTGTGAGTTTGAAACCGGCCTGGTCTATAGAGCAAGTTCCAGGTCAGGCTCCAAAGCTAAACAGAGAAACCCTACCCCGCCCCCCCCGCCTCAAAAAAATAGAATACATGCCATGTAACTTAACCATCATCTTGGTTAAAAAGACCGCATGATATAGACCAAATAAGTCAGCACTCATGAAACCTAGGCCTCTTGAGTACTCAGCTCACCACTTCATCTTCTTCTCAGACTAAGGAAGCAGCAGCATGTCTACAAACTATTTTTGATAGGGATGGAGTTTTGCATAATGACAAATTCCTAAGGTTATAAAGGTGTGTTTAGGTTAGCAGAAACTGACTTAGAGATATGTGTCTAACTACGTATGTCCTTGCTAATTGCTCAACGCCAGGCTTCTAGAAAATTTTAGATAAGGAACAACACATACTTAATAAGTAAGGTATGTCTGATAAATAAGGTTTATAAATTCCTAAGGTCTACCCAGGTTAGTACACTGACTTGAAGAGATGTGTTCTCTTTATCTTTGCCAGCTTGGTTAAGCTTTAGCAATTTCGATAATCTGAGTCATACAAGAGGCTGTGGTGTTCTTCAAGGGGAATTATGAAAGAACAAAGAGAAATAAAGTTCCCAGTCCCTCAATGAACTGTATTTATGGCTTAAAATTTTATTTTGATGCTATAGGATCCTCAATAAAATCTTCAACTCAAATCTTTAAGGCTCAAACTTAACATGGACAAAGCTGTAAAATCCCAATCTTATAAATGCTACTAACTTGCTGTGAATGTGTCTCGAAAATCAAAAAAAAAAAAATCAAGACACATAAGTTCATGTTCAGACACCTTATAAATGGCCAAGTTCTTTAGTGTGCTCAGAGCTGTGTTCACAGTCATGCTGAGTACAAACATAATTCATTACAGGAACAAGGTTTATTTAACCTCCTGTATATGTCTTCATGGTTATTGCTAAAATATGTAATTAAAAGCAAGTAAAGTTTATTTAAAATCAAATATACTTAAAATTTGGCCTTGTTTCTTTTCTTTACCCCTGCTAGAGCTGCTAGGTCTCCTGCTGAGAAAGGTAGACACAATTACCTCCCTGCAGAATTCACTCTAGAACAATGATAAACTCACAAAGCAGGTTTCACTCTTCCCTTACTTAAAGGAACTTGCTTGGTAAAGACAGCTCTCGGTAATCAACCACCTATGTCTCCTGGCTGGATGGGAAGAAGAGGTTTGAAGTTTGTAAGTTGTGGGAGTCTAAGAGGTAATTTCAGGCACATAAATGCAAGTTATAAAGGTCTGGGATGTGAAAACTTAAGTTGTGAGGTCTATGAATGTGTGGTAAGGTGTGCACATGCAAGCTGTAAGATCTAAGGAAATGCTTTAAGCCTTCAAAAGTTCAGTTTTAACATTAATCAAATTTAAATTTCCCTTGGTTGTTTTATAAGTACAGACTTAAAAGTGCTTCTCGTTGTTGAAAGCATCTCTGTCTGATCTGTAGAGCCAGACCTCTGGACAGAGGAAAACTGTTAATGCTTTTTACTCAGAAACATTTTGGGGTCCCCAGGCTTTTGCTGTCACTCAAAGGTGTGGGTCTACTGCCTTTTCCACAAAGAGACTTTCAGTACAGATTACAAACAATGGTAATGCTAATATAACTAATTTTTTTTATCTCTGTTGAAAACTTACACAGTTCTTGCCAGCTTCGGGGAGTCATAACTTGGACCCACCTGTCACAGGTCAGATGGACTCCAGATAAGTCCCTACTGACCAAGAGCCTCAACCTCACCACTTACTGCCTATTTCTGAGGGTAAGATCTCTCTCTCTCTCTCTCTCTCTCTCTCTCTCTCTCTCTCTCTCTCTCTCTCTCTTTTTCTCTTTCTCTCTCTCTCTCTTCCCCTTCCCGGAGTCTTGGGATTCCTTCCCTCACATCAACAACCAGGACCACAGGCCCTAAAGATTCAAGTGTATGGACAAGATAAAGATGCTCAGAGGCCCCAGTGAAAGGGCAAAGGGAATCTAGTTCTGTGTTTTTGCTCAGCAGGGAACTTGTCAAGGCCAGTCTGGGGTTGAGGCCTGGGCCTCAAAAGAATTAAGGTTTCAGTTCCCGGGACTTGGCTTTTTCTCCTGAAGAAACTGGAGTTATCAATTTCGAGACTGCTGTGTGCTTGGTCTTAATGTTCTTGAGATATCCTGTGTTCCCCCTTGCAACACTGTTTGATTAGCTCCCCTCTGACTTAGCCCCACCTTATGATAGTTTCTGCTGAAATGGCATGTAAGATACTGCGCTTCTTCTTTTTTTCTTTTTCTTTTCTTTTTTTTTTTCTTTTTGAGACAAGGTTTCTCTTTAGCTTTGATGCCTGTCCTGGAACTAGTTCTTGTAGACCAGGCTGGCCTCAAACTCACAGAGATCCGCCTGCCTCTGCCTCCCAAGTGCTGGGATTAAAGGCTTGTGCCACCACCGCTCGGCTAAGATACTGTACGTCTTAAGAAGTTTGCTTGGCATAGGACAGAGCTTGCGTGAGACCTCCTGATCCCAAACTACCTTATCTTCTCTGTCTTCTGTCTTCTGAACCCTGTCCCTGAAGAACGACCTGCTGGTCCAAGTCACTGCCCCAGCCTGCACTGTCTTGTCTTAGAAGACTTCCAGATAACAGGCCAGCTGCAGGCAACATGGCTTAGGATGCAGGTTCTCGTTGGGTTGCCTGTCTCTGCTTTCCAAACCTATTTCCATCACCATTGCCAGGCTTTGGGGGCCCTCCAGAAGGCAAGCGTGCCAGGCTGATGGAGACTGACATTGCAGAGGCATGGAACAGGACATAGCAGAACCCCGTTCCTTTTCCAGGCTCAACTCCTTCCTTTTCTGCAGCCAGTTTCCCATGGACTCGGGAAAGGTCTTTGAACCACTTCCCTCAGGCCTGTGTGCTTGCCAGATAACAAACCCACAGGTCTGATAATGGCTCCGATGAGAACATCTGGTAATGTCAGAAACACAGGGGTCATTGTGTCCATCTCGTCTATCCTAAGAACCCAACCAAGGCCCAGGGGGTAGAAGAGAATGTTCCAGGTCAGGCATCAGATCAGGACTTCAGTGTCCCTCTTGGTTCCTAACAAAGGTGCATCTAGGACTTCTGGGGGCCTTGTGGAATTGTCTTTTTTTTTTTCTTCTTAAGGTCAGGGTTTACTCACTGACTGTTTCCAACATGGTGCAGAGTGCTGGCTCAGGCCTTACGACATTTCCAAGGCCCCTATGCCGGGGGCTTGTCATTGCTTGAACAAGGTGGAGCTGGTGGTAGATCCAAACGTCATTACGGTATGACTAAGAGGAAATTATCTTCATAGATATCAGCGCAGAAAGGCCCTGAGTGCCTTCCGGATGCTTCCCTGTCCTTCTCCATGACTCCAAGACTGAATTCTTCCTTCTTCTATGTCAAATGTTGATGTATCAACCCCAAGGGCATCAGTAACCTCAAGGATACTAATAGGATCCTTGCTGAAGATGTAGTTAGTTAAAACAAGGTCATGCTGGACCAGGGAGATTCTCTAATCCAACATGGCTGCTACCTCCACCCTCCCGTGTGTGTGTGTGTGTGTGTGTGTGTGTGTGTGTGTGTGTGTGTGGCAGAGAACATGGTTCAGAAGCCATCTATTCTGCTTTTTTGAGTCGGGGTCTCCCATTGGCTAGGAGCTCACTAAGTAAGCTAGGCTGGCTGATCAGCAAGTCCCAGTGATCCACCTGTCTCTGCCTTCCTAGTGCTGCTATTATAAGTATACATCACCACAGCCAGAACTCAGGTTTTGGGCCTCCCGAATGTAACAAGATACAGTAGCTGGCTAGAATATCCTGCATAGAGTTTTTTATTTAGTTAACTTTCTTTTTCAGTGCTTCAAAGAAAAGAAAACCTGAGCAACTGAATTCGATATTTGTCTGATCCTGGGCCAAAGGTGATACAAACATAACTCAGTAAACTTCCATCCATTGCCTTTTCATCCATCCATCCATCTATCCATCCATCCATTCATTCATTCATTTTTCTGGCTGGGCTTGTGCTATACAGATTGCCTAAGGCCAGGGTAGCTTTGGAAATTTGGGAATAACAAAGTCCTGTCTCAAAGATGTCCCACCTGGTAGGCACTAGAGTAAGTTAGGGACAAAAGTGATGCTCAGGCTAGCTATGAATGAAGACATGAGGCCAGTCTGGCTTAAGGAGGGCTGTGAACAACCTTGGTAGTGTATGGGCTCTCAGATAAGTACCTAAAGAGAGAGGTTTGGAGATGAGAAGCTCGTAGAAGTGGGGAATGAAAACGACCTGTGGTTAAAATCACATGACACACAGTACCGGAGAGGCAGCTAGCCTCAGACCAGAGAGGCCTTGACTGTTAACAGAGGACTTTGAACGTGTATTCAATAGGGAGCCACTGACTGTTTTAGAGTGAGAAAGAAATGAGCACAGCATCAGCATCAGGACCAGCATCAGCATCAGGACCAGCATCAGCATCAGGACCAGCATCAGCATCAGGATCAGGACCAGCAACCAATCTCCTTGACTTGAGGGTGAGGCACCTTCATCTTCTCCCCTTCATCACACCGGCATCTCACACATTCACACATCACTCTGGCAGGCTTGCTGCCATAAGGAAACCTAGACTGCCCCCAGCTAGCCTTCTTCTACTCATTTGCCCGCCTGTGTATGTGCGGAGAAAAGGGGCATCAGCCAGCCCAGGTCTAACTTTAGCTCCTACAGGGTTGTTGAAAACCAGATGCCAACTTGTCCAGAGCTCAGCTGAGCGATTCTGTGATCTGCAGGGCCTCTTGAGTCCTAAGCACTTATATGATTGCGGGTGTAACCTGAAAGAGGGGTAGTGAGCCCCAGAACTGTCAGCAATGGCCCCCTTTGGGACCCTTCTTCGTCAGTGTTCTCCTGAGGCTGACTTGGGTCCTATCCGAAGCTGTGCTTTGGAGGCCTGAGTGGGGAACAGCCACCTTGGTCCTGCCCTTGCCACTTCCTTTGGCAACATTTTATATTGTGAGCTGAAGGGTTATTCCTTGCTCTTTGTCTTGGTTTGCTGGAAACCGGCCTATTACTGGATTTGTGGCTTTGCAGTCCCTGGTGTACCCTGAGTTTTGAACGGGTGTTAGCCGGAAGGAGCTCTACAGCTTGCTCTCCTGGGCCACCGATGACCACTCTGTCTTTGTAATACGGTGCTTCTTGTAGGCTACAGACAAGGGTCGGGGGCCCTGGGTCCTGTTCTCCAGCCATGGGCCGAATTTTCAGAGCCATCTCTAAGTGCTCTGGACACCATGAAGTCCCTCAGAGTAGGTGTGGTCAGTGGCCCCCTAATCTTGAAGTCTGGAAAAATGCCTTCATTTGGCCATAGCCCCAATTTCCACCCTGAACAAGCTGTGAGGAGAGGTTCTTCCTCAGTTTGACCTACAGAGAGAAAGGGGAGAGATGTGGAGCTGCTTATCTAGAACCTTCTGGAAGTGCAGTCAGGAAAAGAATTGGTATTAGGAAGAGAAGGGCCAAGAAAATGTCCTCAGGTTCAGACCCACCCCCGTACTGGGACGCTGTGTTCATGTCTGAATAGCAAGTATGTCCAAAAGAGACTTACCTGGGATGTATAAGGGGAGTTGACCTGGGTGGGGACAGACTGAAGCTCAGAGGTGACAGGAGCAGCACTGGGTATCTGGGATGTGGACTCATGGAAAGAGTAACAGGGCTGGTGGATGCATAGCCCCAATTTAAAGTTTCCCACACATAGGAAGTGTGATTCCATGAGGCAGAGGCAGCTACCTACACTTGTCCCATCTCATCAGTGAGGGTACTGAGGTCCAGAGAAGCAAAGCCAAAACCACAATTTGTGACACTGACCACGCAATGGGAGTAAAATGAGCCACCTAGCTTGTAGATGAAATATAAGCAGCTGGAGTCAAAGCATTATGGGAGTTCTTACCCTGGACATAAAAGCAGGGAGTGATCTGGATCTAGAGAAGAACGGGTAAGGCCCCCTCCTTTTGGCTGCACTGTTCTCAGCTCTCAGTGTCCTGGGAATCCATGTTGACGTCAGAGAGGCCATGTTGGATCTCAGCCTGGTGCTAGTCACCCTAGCCCCTGTGAGCCCCCAGGGTGTGGCCTAGAGAAGGCATCTGCTGGAAATCAGAGGTTTGTTGCAAACAGAACCAGTTCCTGCCAGCCTGTCTCCTCCACGGGTAGTTTTGTTCACCCAGATTCTAGAAGCGACCCTTCTTGGAGAGCTTTCACTACTTCTGAAATGATCTGAGCTAGGTCAAGGGCAGAGGGGTATAATACATTACTCTCCCGGAGAAATTGAACCTCTCCAAGAGGGAAGGGATTCTCTTGAAATCCTGGCCCACATCAGCAGCAGGGTCAATACATTAACAATGCTTCTCCTGGCTCTGGTTTCATGTTCCCGCAGCATGCTGCTGGCCACAGCTGTCTATGCTGGGAGTGGCACTAGCCATATCTCAGGCACAGGCGGCATACCCCTCTGAGCCTTCCTCACTGGATATTGTGGTAGGAATTGGAAGCGTCTCCACGGGCTATGATTTGAACACATTTCCCAGCTGGCGGCACTGGTTTATGAGGCTGTGGGATGTCTAACAGTTGGGGGTTAACTTATCCAACTTGTCTGTTGAAGTGGGTCTCCAGGGCGGGGGGTGGGCTTTTGAAAATTGGATCCAACCCTTGGTCCTGGCCTCAGAACTTTGTCTGTTTTCTGGTCCACCATGATACGAGCAACCTCCTCCAACACCCCACCATCACCATGAACTGAGGTTGTTGCCAGGCTTTCTCTACCATTGTGGACAGAGCCTTCTGAAACAGCAAACCAATCTAAATCCTTTCTTCAAGGATTAAATCAAGCTGCTTCTGATAGGCATTGTCACCAAGAAGCAAAGGTAACAAGAACACTAGGCCAGGGTCTAAGCGGCTCAGGCTGCTTCTGTTGGGAGTCTTCCTACCAAAACGTTCTCAGTCCCTCTTCTGGAAAGGAAACACTAACTGCACCCAGTCAGCTGACTTCTCTTCTCTACATGCCTGGGCAGCCATATGAGACTTAAGCACCTCCTATTCCATGTCTGGGGCCAGGTTTGCTAAGGGTAAGGCCTGGAGGGACAGGCAAAGGCTATGTCTGTGTCTGCTACATGTGAGGCACAACATACACACACCAGGGTCTCAGGGCTGTCATTTGGTTTAATGAGTCTGAGCCCCACCCCCAGGAGGGCCTCTCTCTCTTTCTAGCTCATCTTGCCCTGCCCTTTCTTGTACCATTGGCTCCTCTTTGGAGGGCGGGACCCTTCCCTGCCCTCAGTTATGGATGGATGCTCATCCCCAGCCCTCCCAAGCCACATCCTCTTGCTGGTGGCAGACCAGCTAGTCCTGGGACAGCTACGCTGTGGGGTTGAACACCTTCCCCATGAAGAGGATATTCTTGGTGCTGGTGGAATATATCACTGCGAAGAATGGCCGGTTGAATACAAGGACATGTTTCTTGTGCTTGGCAGAGAAAAACATGGCAGAGGTACCAGTGGCTGCTGCAGCCTCCGTGCCAACTTCATTCACATCCAGGGTGGCCTTGTGGAAAACCTAAGAGAGAAATTACATGCTTCACTGCCTCTTCTCAATGCACAGTAGTAATAGATGTCACTCCCGAGCCCCTCGCTGTGCCTTTGTATGCATGTCACCTCCTAGGAGGTCAGTGGCATCACTTTAGGGATAGGGATAATAAAATCAGCAGTCAGGCAACATTCCAAGGTAAGGAGCAAGGCAGAAATTCAGACTCCTCTCCTAGGGTATACCCATTAATATGTCTACCCCCCACATTAATCAGGGATTGCTGGCTTTTCTTTAAAAACACACGGCTACAGGCTTCAGCCTCCTCCTTTTGCTGTTCCTATAGTGTATCTTTCACTCTCTGTTGCTCTGACACACCCAAGTGCCAGATACCTGGCCTGACCCAGCAGCATCTGAGGACATGGGCTGGCCCATTGTCATCTCGTCTTCACACGGAGACTGTGACCAGCAAATGGTGCACCCCTGTCTGTGTAAATGCTCATACCTATGGAAGACTAAGCATGCTCAGGCTCCCAGAGACCATGGAGTAGCAGGGAGGATCTCTATTGCCCAGCACTTTCTCAGAGTTAGAAGTCCCCCACAGAGGTCTATAGGGAGGGTGATGCTTTATTACTTACTTTGGATAGCTGCAATTTCTCCTTTTCGTTGATACGCGAGAAGTCAGCGTGCTGGGTGAACAGGTCCTGGAAACCCAGGTAGGGCAAAATCTCTTCTAATGAGTAGGAATTTGCAATGGAGAATTTGGGGAAGTGCAGTGTAAGCTTTCTGTAAAAGTTCCTGAAGGGGCACGAAGAGGAGGCACATTAGATATTCTCTCTCTCTCTCTCTCTCTCTCTCTCTCTCTCTCTCTCTCTCTCTCTCGTGTGTGTGTGTGTGTTCTCGTGTGTGTGTGTGTGTGTGGTACAGGTGCACATGTGTGGCAGAGGACAAACTTCAGGTCACTGGGAAAAGGGTTTTCATCATCTTGGAACAAGTAGGCTGACTAGTGCGCAAACCGCAGGAACCCACCTGTCTCCCCGGATAGCAGGCACCTGCCCTCATGCCTGACCTTTTTTAAAACTATGAGTTCTGCAATTCAGACTCAGGTTCTCCATTGTCTGAGCCACCTCTCCAGTTCAAAACATTAGATTCCTGAAGCAACTGGGCCCTTGTTGATGTGAACCTTCTTCAGAGGAAAATGACTCTACTCCACTTGAATTTGGCTTTCAAAAGCACCCGTGAGTCAGGCAACACCTTAGCTAGGTGCCTATACTGCAACAGGCCACAGATGTCTACTTAGCTATCTAGGGTAATGGATTTTTTGCTGAAATATAATTACACTATTTCATCCTTCCTTTCCCCTTTCTCTAGTTCCTCCACTTAGGGATTCTTCTATGGACGTGATTTCAGGGCTGACCACTTGTATTGGACAACCAATTAAGGGGCTTTTCCTCAGGGAAGACTGATTCCTCTTAGCATTCCTGAGTTGCCTGTAGTATATCTAAGGTCATTACTGCCTTTGGGCACTCACCTTTCCTAGAGGCTGTATTGTAACTGGGTACAGGTACCCTGAGAGACAGATACCAGCCCCTTCCTGTGGCAGCCTGCCTTTGCCTCTTCAGAGGTGGGTCACTTCTGCTCTGGACTGGCTGATTTCTATTGGTTGATTCCCTGTCTCAGCTGATGTGAACCCCTGCCTGAATGAGGCCTCTGACTAGTCTTTTCCTCTGTACAACTAGAAACACTTCTTCCCAGGGCTTCACAGTGAGGAGCAGCTGCCTTGCTTGAAGCAGCTGGGGGCCCAGCTGGTCTGAGCCCTCCTCAGAAGAAGGATCACCTTTGTTTTACCCGAGTTTAGCCACCAGAAGCACCTCTGTGAGCATGCCTGGTGAATGGGCCCTGGAAACCCAGGTCTAGCAAAATCTCATCAAATGCCTAGGAGTTTGAAATGCAGAGTTTTGGGAACTGCAGTGAAACCTTTCTGTAAAAGCCCCTGAAAAGGTCATGGGAAGTTCCTCTTCCTCCCTCCCTCTTCTTTCTCATTCTCTCTGTGCATGGAATAGGGTGGGTGGGTAGAATTTTCTTAACCCTTCTACATCAGCCCAGGCAGTTCCCATAGTCACTGTACAAGGATTGACCCTCAAAGGGAAAGCCAGTCTACCCAAGGCCCGTGCAACAGAAGAACTCAAGGCGCCTAACTCTAGAGTGGTTCTCTCCACTGAGACTGGGACCCGGTACTAGCCACCATGGGAGAGGTCACTGTCTAAGAAGCTTCAAGGGGAGCTTTGCAGCCAGGGCCAATGCCTTCACAGGGCAGCGCTCACTGCAGTTTCTGGTCACTGAGTTTCACCATTTGCAGGTATCAGGTAGATTGAACAGCCTGTGACATCCTGATTACCTATTCTGAAGCATGTGGTTCCACCTTTCCAGCATGCCTGGGGACAGCATGTGCTCCACCTCCTCCATCTTGCCCTTCTGAGGAAGGATGAAAAACGCTGTGGCGCCATCGCCTTGGTATTCCATCCGCAGAACCGTGCAGGGCACACGTCTGTCTTCCATAAACCAGTGTTCCTTGTCATCTTGCAGCATCATGGGGACCTGAACGATTGTCTTCTCATCCACGTAGAAGTTACTCACAGTGACTTTATGGGAAGGGAAAGGTTTCTTCCACAGACCTGAGGGTGTAAGGGAGACAGAGAAGCCATTCTTCCTTCAGGGAGTGCCACCTGAGCTCAGAACCAGGGTATAGCCACTGAAGACCCTGCCTTGCTGTTACTGTGCCCAATTCAAGCCATCTGGGAAGAATTATTGATGTCAATCAGTAGTTTGATTCAATTGAGAATAATCAAAGAGTTGCTCTTAGCCTCAGCCACGAACCCCTTGACAAACCTCTATGTCTAAAAACATTTGCATGGTGATTCATAGGCGTACCAAAATTACAGTTATGAAGCAGCAGCAAAACTAATTTTAGGTTTGGGGGTCACCACATGAGGAACCTTATTAAAGGGTCGAACCATTAGACTAAGGAGATGGCACGGCAGTGAAGAGAACCGGTTGCTTTTCCGAAGGGCTGGGGTTTGATTCCCAACACCTACGTGGTGGCTCACAGCCAGATGCAACTCCGGCTCCAGGAGATCTGATACCTCCGGCTTTAGTCAACATCTGTACTTACACACCCATTACCCACACACAGACATACAAGTAAACAAGGAATAACAACAGAAAAAAAAAAAAACCAGCAAAACGAATCTCTAAGAAAGCGCTACTTTTGAGTGGTCAGCAGTCTGTGAGCATGCCACATGTGACCCACAGGTGTGGAGACTAATCTGCCTGGCTTATTGTCTCGGAATGTTTACATTTTGTTCCCTGTGGATCCTGAGTCAGAGCCAGTTACACGCTGAGCTTTGGAGCCCCAGAGATCACGGATGACACAGCAGTGCCGCCACCAAGTCTCATGACCTGAGTGTGACCTTCAGGAAACACACGATGAAAGGAGAGAACCAACTCCCAAGAGTTGTCCTCTGACCTCCTCATGTGTGCTGTGGCATGTACTCGTCCCTCGAGAACAAACATAAAAATGCTGAGCTTGCAAAGTAGACTGAGCTCCATTGAGCTCTGGAGGTCTTCAGTAGAAGAGAGGCCGTGGAAAGAGCTAGAGTTGCCTGGGGGCTGCAACCCACCCTCGCCCACCTCCCTTCAGGAACATATGCTCAGCAGTGGGCTGGCACCTTGTTGAGCTCACCTCGGAAGAAGATATAATTCACCAGAACCATCCTTACGTTGGGGCTCAGGTCTTTGATAAAATCCTTGATCTTTCCATGGGTTTTCTCCTTGACATAGTTGTTGATGATCTGGATCGTAGCCTTCATGTCTCTGAAGTTACCGAGTAAGACTTTGCTGTTATAGGAGGCTTCCGTGGTGCTGACAAACTCAGGGAGAGGCTGCAGGTCCTGGCTAAGGATCAGCGCATTGCCTACAGAGATATCCATCTCAGGAGATGGACAACTAATCATGCCCTGCATGAGCCTGAAGCCCTCATGGATTTCAGGCTGTGACAGCTCGGTGAGGTTGAAGCCCAGGCCTTCAAGGATCTGGGTCTGGGTGTCCACACCAGCCCCTGTGGACAGCATGGCCAAGGCGATGGAGATGCTGAGTGGAGAGAAGAAGATGTTCTTCTCAGAGTTTTGGGCGGCCACCAGGTGGTAGAGACGGAATGCAAAGTCGGCATTGCCAGGGGCAATGATCTGAGAGCTGGAGACGTTCAACTGTGAGAACTCTGTATAGGTCTGGTTAGATGTGTTGTTGGACTCTTGGGCTGGCTGGCCATGAGAAAGCAGCAGGTATCCAGCCAGAAGGAGCAGGCAGAGGGTGCGATGCATACTGGATCTCTTGGGTCTGCAGAGAAAATGACACCCCACCCCCAGGGACATTCTAGCAACAGACAGGACCCCTGCTGAGCTGACAGCTGCAGGCAGGGCCCCAGGGGTGGGAAGATTCATTCACTAGGTCGAGAGTTTGCAAGGCTAGTTGTGGGGAAACAGCCATGTAAATATCTATTTAAATTGCTGTATTTGTTGGATTACTTCAAGTGAGATTCCTTAGGAAACCATCAAGGGACTGTTCAAGCTAGTTGGAGCTGTCCAACCCTTCTTCTACTGACCTAGAATTAACCTCACACTAGAGCTAAATTCTGAATGAGGACTTCTGAGAAGTCAAGAACAATGGCACTGGGTTTCTGATCCTACTGCACATACTGGCTTTGGGGGAGCCTAGGCAGTTTGGATGCTCACCTTACTAGACCTGGATGGAGGTGGGTGGTCCTTGGACTTCCCACAGGTCAGGGAACCCTGATTGCTCTTTGGGCTGATGAGGGAGGGGGACTTGATTGGGGGAGGGGGAGGGAAATGGGAGGCGGTGGCGGGGAGGAGGCAGAAATCTTTAATAAATAAATAAATAAATAAATAAATCCAAACATTCTCCTGTGAGGCATCTTTGAACACGCGACACGTGATCCCTTCTACATGTGACGACATGTCTTTTCAATAAGAAGATGCCCAAATGTCTCCAGTGTGTTCTGGAGTTAGCCCCACTACTCCTGCTAGTTCCTAATAAAGCCCCTCTGTTGGCCTATTTCTCCGTGTTTATTGACTTTGCACACACTCAGGATAGAGTCTCATGCTCAGCTCTGTCAGAGGATGGCAGGGAACGCCAGCACCTTCCACACATGTGTGTGATGACATAGCTTTAGATTTGCAAAGCACACGCCGCACGATGCCCCCATCTCATTATATTTGCCACCGCTGTGAGCTTGCCTCGATTCAGGAGGAAAGGAAGGGTCCAAACCTGACTTGCATAGGTCCAGGCAGAGCTGGACTTCCTCTCCCAGGCACTGCTCCCTCCTTTCTGCTCTTTCCCTGTGCCTTTGTGAGGTCATCCAGGGAAAGGATGAGGATGAAGAAGGTGTGAACACCACCATTGCCCCCTCCCTGTGCTGACCGGTCTGCAGACCACTCTCCTTAACTTCCTTGTGTTTTTCCCAGGTGGGAACAGGAAGGGCTGTCTCCCTCCCATCGCCCCATCTGGAAGAGGAAAGCGATGTCAATGAAGGACTTGGCCTACCATTACAATGGTGAGACCGATTCCCTTCTTAAAATGGTCTTGACCTGACCAAGACAGGCTATTCAGTTTTCCACACTGAATCTATCCTTGTTCCATCCAATGGTCCTGCTACTGCTAGGTTCTTGGCCACCCGTGACCACCCTGCTCATTTCTCTGACCTTCTATGCCCTCCCCCCACTTCCCATGGCATAGCCTCAGTTTCTCTTTGGACCCCAATACCCTACACAAAAGGATCGTTGTTCTTGTCTTCCTGTCTCTCCCTCAGACTAGGGTTGAGAAACTTCCCACAAAGAACTAGATAGGATCATCCATGGCCTTGCAAGCCAGTCTCTTCGGCCATATTCACTCCTCCCTAGACACTGGGAAGCAACTGTGGGCAAGGCAAGTACTTTTGACAACACTGTATGCATGGACTCTGTAGTCTTGAATTCAAATTAACCTTAGGGTGTCACAAAACATTATCTATTTTTCTTCTTTTTTCTAATACTAGAAATTGATCTCTGGGCCTTGTGCATCCTAGGAAATGTCATACCATTGAGTTTTAACTCTAGTGTCCCCAGTCATTTTTTTTCAACTTTAAGAAAAGATTTGTTTACTTTTATTTATGTATGTGTGTGTGTGTGTATGTGTGTGTGTGTGTGTGTGTGTGTGTGTGTGTGTGTGCCTACGTGAGCATATGTGCACATAGGAGACCAAAGGGGGCTGGATCACCCAGAACTAGAGTTATAGGCAAACTGTCTGATGTGCGTGCTGGGAATGGAACCCAGGTCCTAGGCAAGAGCAGTGAGTGCTCTTGACTGAGCCATCTCCCAAGCCCACCCTCCTTGGTACATTTTTTTAGTGCAGTGTGAGAACACGGGGTGGCAGGTACAGTGAAAGACCCACCCGGATTCCTGCTTTTTGCATTGAGATAGCATCTCACTAAGATGCCCAGGTAGGCTTGAACTAACTCACTCTCTAACACTAGAAGTCGTTGAAGATGGTGTCCAGCTTCAATCTCCTGAGTAACAGGGATTACAGGCTTGAGTCACCACATTCAACGACATGGTTCAATGATAATTCTTACATTCATTTTTAATTTCTATTTCCAAACTAGAATTTTCGTATTGGCATTCTGCATCTTTGTTTGCAGAGTGGGCCACATTTGAATCTTGAAACTGTACTTTGCTGACCTTGGACACAACCACAGCCTTAGCTCTCCCTGCCTGGCTTTTGTCGTGGGAAGGAGGATTCAACAACACATTTAGCTTCCTAGACTCTCCCTTCCTTACAGAGTTTCTTAAGCCCAGCCCCAGAATCATGTACTGTTCTGTGGCTTTAAGTGAATTACCCAGAATGCCCTCTGGTATGTCAACATCACCTGCCCTGGGAGTTTCGGAAGAACAAGATTTGGCTGATGTCGCCCTGGGGTAGCTATGTGGAAATTTTAGGGGCTCAAATGCCAGTGGCCTAGCAGAGGAGCAGGGGCACTGAACACAGGTACACCAGGGTTTGTATCTAGTCTCAGCATTTCTAACAGGTAGGGAGGGTGACTAGCTGTCCAGTTGGCCCCAGACGTCCCTGGCTTTAGCTCTGAGGTCCCATGACCTAGAAAGAGCTTCTGGTCTTGGGCAAACCAGGATGTCAAGCCGCCCTCTTTTGACATTGTTCCCCTTATCCCTGGGTTACTCACGACACAGTCCGTCCTAGAGTGGCTCTGGGTGGCTCTCTGAGCTGCAGAGTGGCTTGTGGCACTTGGGAAAATAAAACCTTCTGCTCCCCACTTGCTGTCTCCAGATCAGCTAATGATTAACGAAGAGGACCATGGGTACAACACAGACTCCTCACAGGAAGTGAGCCAGCCTCCCCCAGGACAACACCCCTCTACCCTCCCAGGGCACTCTCGGATGGTTTGCTTCTTTGTATTTGTGTCATGGGTTTTCCTAGGAAAGACAATGAGAGAATGTGCTTTGTGAATGTAAACTTAACCTTTTCTGGGCTTCAGTGGGCTGACTCCTGCCCCAAAATAAAGAAGATCATACTAGAACAAGCGCAGCAAACACCGGTGTCCTCAGGAGTCAAGTGTCACTGTGAGGAATGGTGGCACTGTCGCTGCAGAGAGAGCGAGCTCTCACAGGCCAGATGCCGTCAAATGAGGGTGGGAGACTGCCTAGCGCCTCCGCGTTTCGGCTCTACAATGTAATTTCTGAGACTGAAACCCTGAGACGTCACACTTGGGGCCCTAAGGCTAGCACGTCTAGTGTGGAGATGAGATTAGCAGTAAAGGGGGTAGGCATAGGTCAACTGCAGGTCTGGACCAGCTAGGGTCCAGCACGTGAGCACCAGGACAAGGTGAGAAGTGCGTCCCACTGGGGTATTCCCATCGCTCACCTCGCTCACCTCTCCACTCCCCCAAGAAGGGCTTTTCTGTTCAGACACCAGGGGTACCCAGACACCAGCCAGGCCCCACCACTTGCCCCAAGATTGGAGCCATGTCTTTTCTGGCACCTGTCACTTCTCTCTCCTAGGACACACAGTATGTCCCCAGTGTGAGCATGCACTGGCTGCCCTTTGGCTTCTGACGCCTGCCCCTGGCATGTTAGGACAGAGATGGGGGTTTGGAGGGGCGATGGGCCATGAAGGAGCTCCCAATCTGGGCCTGATAACTGGCCAATCAGCTCATAGTAAACACTTGGGGATCAGTTCAACCCGACCTTGGCTGTGGGGTGACTCTTACAGCCTCAGGTGAACCTAAAACTTGTCCTGGGACTTCGAGTGAAAAGGGAGATTTGAGGTATGGGAAGTTCACCTGGCCCTCTGCCCTTCTTAGTTTTAAATTGATTGATTGATTGATTGATTGATTGATTTGTTGGGGGGGGCAGAGAACATCACCATGGAGTCAGTTATCTCTTCACCTTTATGAGGGTTCCAGGGATCAAACTTCAGGGTCTCCAGGCTTGCGCAGTAAGCACCTCTACATAATAAGCCCTCTCATGAGCCCCTTTGCTCTTCTGACAATGCCAGAGCCACATCTCACCAGACACCTCTTCCCATAGACAGAAATAGAAGTTGCCAAGTCTGGAAACAGAGAGGAGAGAGCCCTGGCCACACCACAAAGGGCCCATCCTCTCCAAGCCAAGCCTTCCCTGCAGAGTCAAAGAAGAGAAGCCCTGTGCAACAGCTTGCATTTTGGCACCTGAAAATTCTCAGTATTGAGGGGCGGGAAGTTCTGCTCAACAGCAAGTTGAGCAAGCACTGTCCTGAAATCGACCCCTGCCCCATGCTATGCAGGCACACAGCCCTGGAATCAGATCTCGGGCTCTGGAGTAGGTCCTGAGGAAGGGCGTGGAACATTCCAGAAAGGAATGAACTGCCAAACACAAGAAGAGCAGAGGGATGGGATGGCAATGAGAGTTCTGTGGCTCCGGTCTTGGAGTAGTGGCCTCATGTGGCTGTTCTCCCCTCTAGACAAGCATAGCTGGTGCTCCACGCTGAAGCAGCTGGGAGACACGGAAATTCAGTAGCTAGGCAACTAGATCAGACTTCTGAGGGAGGCTAAAGAGAGGAGAGAAGACACAGCCACAGTTCCACTAGAAGCCACAGTTCAGCCACAGTTCCTGTTGTCACGGAAACCCTCTGGGGAAAAAACAGCTGTAGACCCTCTTCCTCACACTGTAGGGAGGAGACACTGGAGAGAGACATTCCAGGATGGGCAAGGAGAACGCAGGTTTCCAGCCTGCCACGGGTATATGAGTGGGAAGTCAGGGAACAGATAAGCTGGGCATTCCATGTCATCTGGAATAATGGGGTGCCAGAGGTGGCAGGGTCAGATGTGCCTGAAGGCACCTTGAACACATTAGGTTTAAAAGGCAAACAAACAACCCAAAGAATGACAGCGTGGCTCAAAAGGCAGCAAGGACTGCAGCAGTGTGGCTCATACAGCAGGCTTTTTGGCAGCATGGGCAGCAGCAGGGACTGCAACAACCTTTGTGGAAGGCAAAAAAAAAAAAAAAATTCTCAACCAAGCAGGATGGAGTCACCAGATACCCTCACAGATCTTGTCAGACCAGTCCCAGCACAAGGCAGCCTGGAGAGTGGCCTTCTCCAGCAAGACTCATTGGAAGAGAGAGACTTGAATAGGAATCCTCCACAGCCTCCAAACCCGAGAGCCTGGCTCAGAAGACTCATGGGAAGGTGTCAGGAGGTGGGGGTTTCAAAGGCACATTTCTCATGCATCTCTCTATCTCTGTCACCCTCCCTGAAAGCATCTTTTGACAACCGGAAAGAGACCCTCAAGATCAGGCCTGTTGACATGACATTCTCTCCTAGAAGGAAACGGTGGGAAGGTCATCGGAGCCCGTCTTGAGATCCTAGTCACTCTGTCTGCACTTCCAGTCAGTCATAGGCGTCTACTCTTGCTGCATGGGGCTTCCTGGTCCCCACAGTGTTAGAGAGCATAGCCATTGAAAGGCAGCTGAAGGCTGCATCCCACCTGTGCAGCTGTGGGGAAATCGTCCATGCCTATGGCTACTTTACATCTCCCCAAAGAAAGAGTCCCCAGAACATCACAGAACCAGGTCGTTACAATGGCAATAAGGCCATCACAGGAGCTTGTGGAAAACCTCCTTGTCTGCTTCCTGGGGAGTCTGATCTCAAGTCGTCACTGCCCAGAATATGGCAAGTGCCAAGGCTGTGTTTGCAGGAGGCCAAGTGGCGACGAATCTTTATGGGAAGTATGGATGTGATACCGCTGGATTGGACAGAAAAGCTTTCGGTGTGCCTGTCCCTTGCTGCTTGTGTATTTGTTTAGAACACACTGCAAGTTCACCTGGCAGATGAGCGTCATTCAACAGCACACGTGGACAAATGATGTGAGAGGAAGAGGGGGAGGCCTGGGGCCAGGCACTTACATCAGTTCTTAGCGGTCACCCGCACACAGCAGGTGCTACTGACCCTGCATGCTGAGTGGACAAAGGCTCCATTGCTGTCCTAGAAACCGCGTTCTCCTGGCCATGGGACTCCACTCTGGCTGGAAGGTATGGATGATATTCTGCTGTAGTGTATCACCCAAAGATGACTCCAGAAGCAACCCCCGTTCTTCAAGGAAGTCAGAAATTCAGATTTTTAAAAATTTAACCATTCCAGTTCCTAATCACGGGCCCCGAATTTCAATGGCTTACTCACTGTATATGCCAGACAGCACCGGTTTGAATGGGTTTGGCTAAGAGAACATGAAGTTCTTCTCTCTCAGATCTGTACTCTGTGGGGATGGGGGGAATTCAGGTAAAATCAGAGAGGATCAAAGCGGCTATTTACAAAGGGAGGAAGAAAGCTGGTGGACTTACCCTATCTAAATTCAAGACACACTCAGGGATACATCCAACAGCCACACGGGAAACCCCAGGGTGGGGAAGGGGAGGGCACATCAGCAAGCTACAAGGCACAGCAGCGCCAGTTGCTTCTGAGCGTCTGTGCCAGAGACCATGGTAAAAACCCTCGTTCTCACTATTCGTGTCCCTGAGAGTCACCCTGCCTCTCTTCACTGAGATCACCATGAGTAAGGAAACCCACACCTCTCCAAGCAGCGTCACACCAGCTCCCAAGCCTGCATTCTTCCCTGACTTGACTCTTGTACTGAGCGCATACACTAACCTCACGGTCTTCCATTTCCATCCATTTTCAGGGCCATCCTCCAGATACCAATTTGCATGAGAGGGATTGCAGACCACAAGAGTCCAGCAGATGGCAGCAGTGCGCTTCTGAGGTCTCTGCAGAAGCCCTGCCTTTCCTGACTTAATCTCAAAATCTCAGGAAGCAGCCACGGGCTGAGTGGGGCCTCAGAGCCACAGGCAAGCAGCATTCAAGGTGCCTTTTGTCACCTGGGGACTTTTCTGGCTTCTACAGCTGAGGAGAGACATAACAGGCATCTATCTCATAAGGAGACACAGGCGAAGCTGTTGAAAACCCTGGAATGGAGGTAGTATGGGAGAATTGTCTTTGTCAATCATGTTTCAAATAAACGCTGATTGGCCAGGCAGAAAGTATAGGCTGGTTAACCAAACAAAAAGTAGAGGCGGGGCAACAAGAACAGAAAAATGCTAAAAAGGAAGAAGCCCATTCCTCCACAGTCCTGCCCAGACCACCGAAGAAGCAAAATGTAATCTGCCCCGCTAAAAAACATATACTAAAATAATGGGTTAATATAAGTTATAAAAGCTAATACAAAGCCTAAGATAATGGGCCAATCAATTTATAAGCTGATACAGACTCTCTGTGTGATTTTTTCTGGGACTAAATGGCTGGGGAACCAGACGGGACAAAAACCCCAACTAACAGGCCTTCATGTTACACAAAGGATAGTTGTCACTTATGGTAAAAATGATCCAGCTCAAAAGTCGGCTTAGCTAGGGCTGGGAAATCTCTGTGCACAGGTAGGTAAAATGAGGACACATAGGGCAGCTTTACTGTGTGCTCTTTCCCAGGATGGCCACATCGTGTGACTGCAGATGAGGAGCCCAGCTTGGCCTCCTGCCACAGGCTGCCTCTCACTGCAGTCCTACTGTGTGGTGGCCACAGGGTTGGTCTGAGAAAAGCAAGGCAGAGGGATGGCCTGGGCTGAAAGAGAAACAGGAATCTGAAGCAGACAGATAGTTAAGCAGGCCAATGCCCACGTGCCTGTTCCAAAGGTGTGCGACGTCTCTCTCCGCTCCCTTCACCTCTCACCTGAGGTGCCAGGATGCACGCAATCTTTGTGGGCTTTATATCCATAAAGGTTCTCACAAGCATCAAGGGCTCAGATGTAGCTGACAGCACTCTTAGAATTGGTCGTATTATAAAATCTTAAATATGTCACGAATCTCTCCACACAGAAGAGGACATGGAAGTACGGAGGAGGGACCCATTGAGAACAGGTCTATCCAGAGAGGAAAAGGAAAGGAGAAGGAATGGGGCGTGAAAAAGACTGCAATTCATTATGTAAATCCATGAAACCTGCAAACAATTAAAATAAATAAATAAATAAGCACATGTATCAATGGTATTGCTAGTTCTACGTCTCAAGCTAATGCCCCCCCCCTCCCCCCCGTTCTCTTTGGTACAGTTTCTAGTCTTGTCAAAATCAAATAATGGACCTCAAAGGCTGGGACCAGGGCCTGCTTCTTATAGACAAAGGAAGAGATGAAGGAGGGTGGTGGGGACACTCAGCTGACAGGTGGTGACCCTGGGGGAGTGTGAGCTGCTTCCCACCCCAAAGCCTGGGCTCTGAAACCCAGCCCCACTTTCCTGAGGAAAGAATGGGGTAGCATGGACTGCTGCTGAGGTGACACAAAGCCCTTGGGTGACAGTAACACATTCACCTCCCCAGTACTGCCCGGGGTCATCAATTCCACCATCTTCACTCCCAGAGATGGTGAAAGAGTCGACAGAAATATACTTGCCCCAGACCACAACCTTGCATAGATTGACTCTGCGACTGCCCCGCCTCAGCCCACTCCCAGCCAAAGGTCTAAACCAGGTTGCCCCTTTTCTGGGGTCCCATTTTTGTAACTTCACAATATACCCCTACCTCATCTCTTTCCTGTCCTGGACTGTCTGACTACAGTTTGCCAATTTAATCCTCTGGCACATGTTACAGTGTTAACAAGAAAGAACCCTGTGGAGGAAGCACTTCCCGGTCTGTGTCCTCTGAAGCTACACTGCTGTATTCTGACTTGAGTTTCTGCCACACTCTGCTTGACTGTATCCCAGCATCCTCTCCAGGCTGTGGGTTGCTCAGCTTTGAGGAGAGGGTGCTAATGTCTGTATGCAGCACCGTGGGAGGTATTTCCTGAGGAAAGAAATATGCATGTGTGCATGCATATGTGTGTGTGTGCGTCGGGGGAGGGGGTGTCCTAAATTTTAAATAACCAGGAGTCGCTTGTGAACCAGAAAGTGTGAACCAGAATTTTGTGACCATATCACAGTCTCTGGCGTATGGTCAGTTCTAAATTTGGGTGTTATTCTGCCCCCACCTCTAAGAATGCAGTGGACAGATAATGGAGGAAAAACCAACAATAGTGTGTCTGTTAATTTTCTGTTGCTCTGAGAAAACACCATGACCAATACAACTGACAGAAGAAGGGGTTGATGTTGGCTTAGAGATCCAGAGAGTTAGTAGTTCATCATCCCAGGGAGGTGGGATAGCAGGTGTGGCAACGGAAACAGGAAACTAATAGGTCACATCTTCAACCACAGCATGAAGCAAAGAGAGAGAACTGGAATCGGATCTCTGCAATTTTTGATCTCTCAACCCTCAGTATGTACTTCCAGCAAGGCTATCCCACCAACTCTCACTAAACAGCGCCACCTACTGGAAAGCATGTTCAGATGCCTGAGACAACTCAGCACAGCAGGGAACTTCTGATCTATAACTCAGAAACACCGTAAATAGGAGAGTGGAAATTGTAATGGACAAGTGGAAACTGAAGCCCTGGGTGGCAACAGGGTGTGCAAGCATGTCAGCCAAAAACAAACGAACAAAAACAAAATACCTGTGGGCAAATGTTTTCACTCTGAAACTCTTGATTGGTCTTTTGAATACCTGCTGAGAGCAGTCTCTGACAGAGCAGTTCTGTACAGAATGGGTCACTGGCGAGAGTAGCAGGGACAATGGACCTCCCACCCCCGGGAGCTCTTGCTATTTTGGTGGGGTCTGGAGGGCTGGAGCAATCTCCCTTCGTTTTCTCCTGCAGGGGGCAAAGAGATGTGATGAATCTGGCCCTGCATCTTCAGTCTCCCTCTTCTGAAGAGCCCTAGCAGTTGGCTAGATGGTTAGACCCCAGCCTCAGTCTAGCAGGAGCCAGAATAGAGAAAACCATATGTGCACCCTGTTATACGGAGCCAGCGGGGCCCAGATGGACTGACTCGTGTGTGTGTGTGTGTGTGTGTGTGTGTGTGTGTGTACATGATTATATGCAAATTATACATAAAATAGGACCAATCAGGAGAGGGAGGGAGCTGTTGGCAGACCTGAGACTGAAAAGCAAAAGCAAACCCATAGCCCATAGACCTGGTCCAATGTTACTTTGGACTCTGGCTGCTCACTGGAATGAACAGGAAAGCCTGGTTCCTCTCACATCCAGGGTTCCCAAGCCCAGCTGCTTCGGAGTTCAGGAGTTTGAACTGATGTCGAGACCTCTTCTGTGGCTGCTAGCTGGGATGGTAGTGGCAGAACTGGGAGTCAGGGTGGGGGCTTCTCTCGGCTGGTCACTGAAGGCCAGCGTCACTGAGGTTTGATTTGCTTCGTGGCTCTCTTTGATTGAGAAACCTTAGGGATTGCCAGCCTACGCTACGGGCACCCTCTGTCACTGTCTCTGTTACATTTTTCACTGATAAAGATGGACTTTGGGTTTAACTTTTCTAGAGATAAATGTGGCAACAAGAGTTGCTGTGGATTTGCAGGCGCAGACTTGCTGCTTATGTGTTCAGACAGAAGAGGCACTCATGGCAGAGACTTAGCTCTCTGGGCTTTGGGTGTTAGCAGCCGCTCCCCAGTCAGCTAGTCCTGTGGTCCCTGAGTTTTGCCTGTCAGAATTCTGTGCCCTTAACTAACCCATGGTGGCTCTTACAACTTCACCTTCTGTGTTAGTTTGGGCTTCTATTGCTGTGAAGAGACACCATGACCATGGCAACTCTTATAAGGGAAAACACTTAATTTGGGTGGCCCGCTTACAGTCCAGAGGTTCAGTCCATTACCATTATGGTGGGGAGCATGGCCGCATGCAGGCAGACATGCTCAAGAGGTAACTGAGAGTCCTTCATCTTGTAGACAACAGGAAATAGTCTGTCACACTGAGCAAAACTTGAGCAAAAGAGTCTCAAAGCTCACCTCCACAGTGACACACTTCCTCCAGCAAAGCCAAATCTACTCCAACAAGGCCACACCTCCTAAGAGTGCCATTCCCTTTGGGGGGGCGGGCATCTTCTTTCAAACCACCACACAGTGTTATAGTTTCTTGGTATCAGCTGCACAGTTTCTGCCCTCAGCTGCTCTCCTGGACTCTCCAACTGTCTTCCCACTATTGCTAAAATCCCTCAGAAGACCTTGCTCTTCGTGCGGCAGCCCAGTCCTTTCCAACTGTGAAGAAGACTGCGAACCAACGATAGAAGGTGTGTAGAGAAGCCTTTGTTGGAACCCAGTGCTGCTATGCTACACTGGAAACTAGTACACAGACGAGGAGCCTCTCAGATCGACCCTACACTGTTGAAAACCAGCCCGTGTACATAGCCAGAAAAATGGTGCAGATCACTCCTGCATGGCTTCCAGTTGAGCAATCACAGCCTGGTTTATGTGTGGTGCCAACCCCAAGCTCCTCATTTCTGCCAATCACAGACTTTTTGTTAAGTCACCGGGGAAGAGAAGCGCAGCTCCCCTCCGCCCCCAGCCTATCCACAATGAGAGCAGCTGCAGGATGGGAAGGGTCTGTCAACTGTCAATCAAATGACAGCCTGACTTACTTTTGGCAATTTGCTCATTTAAAACATCAAAAGAGTGTTTTTAATGTACAAAGAACACAAAATTAACATTCTCAACAGTCCTTAGCAATAATGAGACCTGGCCATGGGAGCACATACAGCCAGCCTCACCCCTTGGAAGCCAAGACAGGAGAATACAGGGTTCTAGGCCAGCCTGGGCTACAACAAAAACCCTGGCTCAAAGAACAATAGGAACAAAATACTACTTCATTCCTAGATAAGATTCCTAGCCCCAGACCCTAGGGAAAATGGCTCTCCCATATTTTTCTCTGGCTGAGTTAGTACTCCTGCAAGGACCTGCAGTCTCCCATATTTTTCTCTGGCTGAGTTAGTACTCCTCAAGGACCTGCAGGTCTGACCAGAGCCAGCACAAGTTCCCATGTTGGGTCATCATGGGCCTACCTGGGGGATTTCCACACATCTCTGATGGAAGACTCTCAGTACTTTCCATAGACTCCAGAGAGCCACACCCCTTAAATAAACAACTGATCTGTGTTTCCCTGTCTGCTGCTTCTCTCTCCCTGCTGCCTGTTTCATATTAGCCAGTTTATGGGGGTCGTGTGGTTGTACAGTTTGGAAAGAAGGATGGAAGTGGAGACAAGAAAAAGGAAGTGAGGTGGAAGAGTGTCTGGGAGACCCTGCCTAGGAGCTGGCAGGAGAAAGAGAGAGGAGGGGAGAAAGGGAAAGAGGGAGAGAGAGATGGAGGGAGAGAGAAGCAGAAACCTGTTAAAGCAATGTTCACTGAGAGATAAAGTGTAAAACAATCAACTTAATTTGGATATTTGCTCCCATTGGGGACTATGGGTGGGGCTCCAGACCTGAGAATTCACTTATCTTCCCTCCCCACTCCTCCTTCACTGCTCTCTCCTATCCTCTCTCTCTCTCTCTCTCTCTCTCTCTCTCTCTCTCTCTCTCTCTC
>NC_022009.1:39608647-39615561 GCF_000317375.1 Microtus ochrogaster | reverse complement strand
TGTGTGTGTTGGGGGCAGGGACCAATCCTGGAAGCAAGGAATAGCTCCTTCATGTCCCAACTCTGTCAAAGCTTACTGACCACCACCCATCCAATCTTACTTCTACTTGCTGTGTGCTTAGCAAACTCATTTACTCAAAACCCAAAGAACAGCCATCCAAGCTTACTCCCTGGACTGCACAATCATGTCTCAGTACCCGTATTAAATGCAAGATATGTCTAGCCATCTCTCCAACAAATATTTATTGAGTATCTACTCCTGCACGGTACCATTTTAGGACCCAGAAGATAAGGAACTTGTCCTTGAAGAGGTAATGCTAGTGTGTGCGGGAGACAGAGAGCAAACAGCTACTAGGCAACAAGCGCTAAGATAGTACCTAGCAGGACCGGGTTGCAGAAGGGATCAGTGTTTGTTGCAAGGTCACCATGAAAAGTCTCTGGCATTTGGGTTGAAGCCTGGAGAAGCAGATGTGCGAGCCTGAGAATCTCAGGTGATAGCTGGTCAAGGGTTTGTGGGGCAGTGTTTCTCCACAGTGGGTCTGACACCCTGACTCCCTTAGAGACCAGTTAGTGAATGAGCCATAACTGGTATATGAATATGGGTTCCATTCCCCGCCCGCCACCACCTCATGTCCTTTCAACCATAAACAGCTCTGTATTGCTTTGTTGGGGCTCCATGTAGACTTAGGCTATGCTGTAAGACCAAAGAAGGCTGAGCACCAGCAATCAGGATGTCGAAGAGTGTCGTGTGACTTTTCCTGGGCAGATATGAACAAATTGGCATTCATCTCAGACACGGCACTAGCAACAGACCAAAGAAATGATCCCACCCATGTAACATGAGGGCTGGCTTGTTGGGGTTTCTGTCCTGCCCAGTTCCCACAGCCGGCAAGTCCCAGAGAAAATCACACAGAGAGTCTACATTAGATATAAACTGATTGGTCCATTAGCTCAGGCTTTGAATTAGCTCTATAACTTACATTAACCCACTATTCTTATCTATGCTAGCCACATGGCTCAGTACCTTTCTCAGTGGGACTTCTTCCGTGGTCTGGGCAGGACTGGGGAGGAATGGGTTTCCTTCTTCCCAGAATACTCCTGTTCTCATTGCCCCACCTCTGCTTCCTGTCTGCTTTTCCCACCTATACTAACTGCCTGGCTACCAGCCAATCAGCATTTATTTAAAACATAATTGACAGAATACAGACAATTGTCGTGCACCACACTCAAGTCTAGCTTGGTAACTGGGTCGTTTGGAGGAACACAAAGGCAACTGTATCACTGCAAAGTTCACCCCAGCGTGGGTGACTGCTTAGGAAAGACACATCCTGGGAGCTTCCTGCACCGCTTGTAGGTAGCTCCACTAAAGAGTTACCCTACCCAGCAATTATTTATTGCCTTCATTGCCTTGGCTAAGGACCTCATGACTCTTACTTCTTTAACTGCCTGAGTCTTATGAGCCCCCTCCTCCCTCCAGCAGGGAATGTTTCCTTTCTAAGTGATTGCACAACAGATAGGGATGGAGAGGAGACGACTCCTTGGGAAGAATAGATACTAGAATGTGATTAAGGCAAAAGGGAAGGGCAGGGCAGCTCTTAGGGACAAGATGTGTTCCTCTCCCACAAGAGATATGAAGTCTCAACACTCCAGGAGTTTAGGATGGCATCTTATTTGGAATTAGGATCTTTGCAGAGGGAAATTAACATGAGGTGTGAGGTGGGCCCTAATCTAGCATGACTGGTGTCCTTCCTGAAAGGAGACCTTGAACTCCAAGAAGCCAGCTAGAGGATGGCAACGGCAGGGGTCAGAGTGATGAGGAATAACCAACCACTGGCAGCAGCTGGGCAAAGACAAGGAGCCTCCCCAGAGACTTAGAGGAAGCGCAGTCTGGCAACAACCTGATGGTCACTTCTGCCTGCCAGAATGATGAGATCTGAGGATTTACCACAGGCCCCAGTCACAGTGCTTTTTCCAGAGGTCCTGCAGCCTCACATGACAGGTGAGAGGAGTTTGGGAGGCAGGTGAGCTTGGCATTGACAGATGGCTTAGATAGGAGAGACGCTGGATCTGGGCAAGGACTACTCATTAGGTAAGTGTTGCAGTAATTAGTGACCTGGTGAGGGCCTGGTCAAAATAACACCCAGAAATGGCTTTGGAGGTGTGGCAGCCCCAGAAAGTTGGTGGCATTAGGCCGTTCTGGGAGCATTAGGGTGGCTGCCAAGGATCTGGGTGGAGTGGCTAATGGACAGTGGTGGCATCACTGAGATCACAAACACAGGTAAAGAGTGGCCCATAAGAAACGGGAGCTGGGCCTACCATCCACAGTCCCAGAGAACCTAGACAACAAAGAGGACCCTCAGAGAGACATACATGGATCTAATCTACATGGGAAGTAGAAAAAGACAAGATCTCCTGAGTAAATTGGGAGCACGGGGACCATGGGAGAGAACAGAAGGAGAGGGGAGAGAAAGGGAGGAGCAGAGAAAAATATATATCTCAATAAAAATAATTATAAAAAAGAAATGGGAGCTGGGAAAGCCACCTAGGGCTACTTGGGACTTGGAACCTTTGGTGAGCTATGTGGCAGCTAGGCAAGAGTTCCCACATGGCCGCCTCCCTCTCAACCATCAGCACACACACCAGCCATTTGTCATCACTTAGGGATAGATGACCAAGAACAGGTCAAGATAGTCTCTAAAGATTAAAAAGCATTCAAAATTTAGAATGTGGAGAGAGTATATAATGTAGTTCTTGATCTTTCTACCATGTGATATTAAGATAAAATTATTATTTGGGTGAAAATATTTTAGTCGAGAACATCAACACCATCATCACAAGCGTTGGCACTGTGTCCACCATCACGGTTGCTATGCCATGATCAGGATCGATATCATTACCCCAGCATCCTCACTATCACAGCTAGCATGGCCACCATAATCGTTTCCACCATCAGTACCATCATCCTCACATTGTCACCGCCACCATCACCTTCACAAACCCACAGTCACTGTCTCTCCTACAGCCATCAGACCGTGGGTGTCGTCATTATTGATATCACTGTCATTGTCGTTATCATCATTACTACTAGCACCTATCAGCACCGCCACAGCTACTCTGACTGCCATTATCACTATCACCATTAGCATCATCACCTCCATCATAATTGCTATCATGACTCTAACAATCACGATCATGGCCACGATCACCCCTATCATCACCACCCTCTTCATCATCACCACCATCACTATAATCATCTCCATCACCATCATCACAATCGTTGCTATTACCATCACCATTAGTATCTTTATCACTACAGTTATCACGACCATAACAATCACCATCTAAAATACCACGGTTGCCACTACCGCCATTGTCACTATTGCCACCTCATTCACTGTCATTTTCACTACCATAACTATCAATGTGTCAGTTATCATTATCATTGTCATTGTCACCTTCATCACCACCATCGTCATGATCCGCTACCAACACCATCTCCTCCATCACTACCATCACCACCATCATAACCATCGCCAACCAGTTCTACTACTGCAGTCACCACCATCATCTCTATCATTCTTACTGCCCCCTAGAGGAGGCTGAAAATAATTTCCCTGGCAGAAAAGAAATATTACAAACCTCCAGAGCATGTTGGAGATGAAGAGCGTGGATTCTGCCTTCTGGGGCAGAAAGACAAAAGAGGCTGAGTCAGTTAGTGGCCAAAGAAACAGAATCATTACTGATGACGTGGCCACTTCAATGTTTATTACTTTTGCTCTTGGACAAATTTGGATTTTCTTTCATAGGCTAACAGGACAGTTTCCTGAAGGCAATAACAATCACTCATTCATTTATGTAACAGGGTTTTTTAAATTTATTTAAGTTCCTCTCTGTGTAAGATTCAAGGGACACAGACCAAAAAGCAAAAACAAAAACAAAACAACAGCAACAACAAAACTCTCACAAATCCTCACAAAAATCTTAGGTTACAAGCAAATATCATTTTGCTATTATCAGTAAAAACAAAAATAACTTCCAAGCTCTCTCTCTCTATCTTTGTATGTATATGTATAGTATATATGTACATGTGTGTTGTATGTGTGTGCACATGTGCATGAGAGTATGAATGTAGATGGTTGTACATGTATGTGGAAGCTGGAGTTTGGTGCTGGTGTCTTCCACCCCCAGACTCCACCTTGTCTTTTGATGCAGGATTTCTTCCTGCACTGAACGTTCATCAACTGGCTACTTGGTAGCTCCAGGAATTCTCATGTCTCTGCCCCCATCCAAGTGCCAGACTTAAAGATGTGGCCACCACAACCAGTTTTTGCTGGGATCTGAACTCTGGTTCTTACACCCATGCAGCAGGCTCTTTACCCACTAAACCATCTTTCCAGCTCCTAACATCTAACATTAAGCCTGATGTTTGCACCGTTAGTCCCAGTAACAGCCCACATGGATGAATTAAGTCTATTTCTAGAGATGATGGAAGGTTAGAAGAGTTAAACATTCCATCTAGATCCCCAGGGCTGTGCCTGCATTAGACCAGACTGGTACTGATCGTCACTTTGCAGAGCTGTCTGAGATAAAAGCACAGGGCTGAATCTTCAGGCATGGGTACCAGGTGGATGGGGAACATCTAACTCGATGTACTGACTCCGGGTCAAGGCTTTCAGCCTTGCTTCCTCCCTGATTAAATGCCATGGCAGAGCTATTTCTCACCAGCATTCTCTGTTCTCTGCTGAGAACACCACAGACTTCCTAGAAGCAAACTGAATTCAGGTGGGCCCAGGCTTTTCCTGTCAGAAGCCACGGTAGCCTCACATGCCCTTGTAGGGCTCCATCCCCACATCTCCAGGCAGCCTTTCAGCCTGGCCTGACTCTGGAGGGCCCCTGGGAAGCTCTCTGGGTAGTCAGAGAAGTCCTGAGAGCTTCATCAAACAGTCCTTGCCATCCTCCTGCCTGATGTTGACATGCGGGAGGGGACCAAAGCTGGTGGAGGCGGCCAGTAAGGCAGGAGGAGTTAATTCTCTGCAGGCAACAGAGGAAAAGAGGCCCGCAATAAAACTACAAGCTGGCTATTTAAATGTGCTGTAGTATGTGTCCTTTGGGAGGTGGTGGGGGGAGGCGACCCCTCCAGGTGTGGGTCATGTAGCCAAGCGGGGATCTTGCTCTCTGGAATCCTTCGTTAGGCGTGTCCAGGCCCCCAGAGAAGCCTGGGTTGGGTTTGAAGGTGGAGGTTGCCCTGAGGTCGGTGTGGGGTGTCCTGCCTTTCCTGTTGGCAACACCGGGTTGCTGTGAGGCAGTGTCCGTGCCAGCCAACCGAGCACCTCTGCGCTTCCCGTGGCTCCTGTGGGATTTTCCACGCCCTGGGCCAGTGGAAGAGCTTTGGAACCTTCCAAAGGTTGCTGAATCACCAGGATGGAGGAAGATGCCAGCTCAGTACTGCCCGGGCCCGCCGACTGTCAGTGTGCCTCTTTGAACCCCAGCCGGGGTCTGTAGCCTTCCACAACCTCACAAGCCCCCACCCTGAGGCTTTTCTCACCCTGTTGGGACTGTCCTTGGGTCACACTGTGGCTTTCCTGCCCTGGTGGAAGGCTGGGGAGAGGGGAAGTACAGGAAGCCAGTTTTCCCAGGCAAAGACCACTGGCTAGCTGGGGCAGATGGAAGATTCTAGAAGTATCATCCACTTGAGGCCTGTCTGAAGCCTCCCATTTCCACATGTAATTTGCAGACTCACCACTGCCTCTAACTGAGTTGACCTCTTTTCATTTTTCAAATCCCAGCTTTGGTTGGAAGTTCGTCAGCATCTCGGAGACTGGGGACAGAGGCCTGAGGAGGTAGTAACTTTCCAGGGAGGGCTGTGCTCGCTGGCTGGGAACAGAGCTGTTTTTCAGACCTGGTCTGAAATGTCATGGCATTTCCCTGGCACAGAGCCCATGGAAGGGCGTCAGTCCATGACCAAGGACAAAAATTCCCTAGTGCCAAAATGGCTAACACTTCAGAAATGAGGAGGGCAAAGGTCAAACTGAGGAGGACTGGCCCCTTCTAAATTTGAGCCTCTCTGAGGTGACAGTAGACAAAGAACAATCACCCAGCAGCCCCAGAGTGAGCACAAGGGCTTTGTAGGGGAGAGCAGTGGAGACAAGACCCACCCTGTTGCACATAGAGCCTTTCCCATGGTGTTTAGGAAGGAAGAGGCAAGAAATGCAAAATTACCAGACACAAACCCAACACAGAACATGGGCTGCAACAGCCTTGGAAAGGAGGGAGGGGATAATTCTGCCATGGGGAAGCAGGGAAAACCCTTGAAGTGAGCACGGCCTCCTGGGGAGCTGAGCTGCTGAGCTCCTTGGAAGGGCCTGAGCGACAACACAGGCATAGCAGCTGAGATCACATGACACCTTGGTTGAACTCACTCCACCTGCAATATGGAGTCAGTGGGAGCTCTGAGCAGATTAACTTCAGGGGTACAGGTGAGAATGTGTGGGCGCTTCTAGCAGACCTGTCTGAAGGAAGGCCATGTGGAAGCTCAGCCCTCACCACAGGGTGTTGCTTGGGTCTGATTTCTCCGGGAAGCCTCCCCAGCCCTCTCCCACAGCCGAGGCTCCCTGGACACTGCTGTTCCCAGCCTGTGCTCCAAGGAGGAGAACTGACTTTAACACAGGTAGTGACATGGTTGCAGGCTAGACCCCTTGAAGCAGGTACCCCCCCCCCATTCACTGTGTTGTGCTTTCCTGTTGCTTTAAGGGACAAGCCACGCCCACTCCCATTACCTCTGACCTGCCCACCGCCATCTTGGGCCCTTCCTTTTCTGCTTCCCTGATGTGCGTGCTTTTTATTATAAGGAAGACCTGGGAATGTTATGGTTTTGGTCCCTTTAAGAGACAAGCCACACCCATTCCCCTCCCCATC
>NC_022009.1:39584806-39608167 GCF_000317375.1 Microtus ochrogaster | reverse complement strand
CCTACAGCATTTCTGCTGCCTACTGCCACCAGGGATCTTGCAGCATTTTTAAAAAAGAACACCACATTGGTCCCCTGATTCCTCAGTCATGGGACCTAGCAACTATGTTTCTCACTGTATCCTGATGTCCCATCAGACTGGATTCCTTCCCCGGACACCCCTCCATCACAGAGACCCTCATATCATAACCACCGGTCTTTCTGTGACACCACCTGTCACCCCATACTCAGGACTTCCTCAACCCTGTACTATCCACCAACCACCAGATACCTATATCCTGGGAGCAGACGCTGGCTGGCTCTGAGACCATTCTGCCCTACTTAGAGACCGCAGACCTAGACACCAGTGTAGACTCAGCTATCAGGGACCCCACCCAGCCCCCAGTTTCCAGATCAAGCCCTTTAGTGCTAACTTCCAAAAACCCAAGCCCACCCAGCCTTGCCAGTCTGTCCTGTCCCCCGGGATTCCGAACACCCCTCTCCCTCCCTTTCAGCCGTCACTGGCATGTGAGTGAGTCACCTCTGCCAGGGCCTGGCTAAGGCTACCCACCTCCTGCTCTGGCATCCAACTCGAACCATGTGACTGTGGTAGCTCCCTCCCAGGTCCGGCATGCTGAAGGCACTGGCACAGTGTGCTGGGCGGGGGCAGCCGTGACCGGGAGGTGAGGAGGGTGTGGGGTGGTGATATGGCCACTTGTGTGGAGACACACAGCTTTTTGGACTTCAGCCTTTTGGAGTTGCTGGCCCCAAACAAGCGATTCCATCATCAGAGTCGTCCTGAAATGGTCATTAAAATTCTACGTGGCAATGATCATGACGAAAACACAAACAGTCAACTCAGTGACCATGAAGTGTTTCAGTCCAGGCCCCTAATCCCAGCATTCACTAATTCCAGCACTCTAGGCTTCAGAGGTTGAGGTCATCCTAGTCGTTATTAAGCTAAGGTGGGCTATCTGAGACCCTGTCTCCACAACAGCTGGGCAGAACATGACTAGTTTCCTTCCATCACCGTGTAGCACTGTGGGGACGCCTCTCATGTGAGGGTACAACAGTGGCCTACGTTATTCTGCAGGGACTTGGATGTCATGCTAGCTGAAATGGCACGCTTTCACGGGAGTCTTCAGATACCTACAGGTGGGTTGCAAAAATGAGGTATAAAAATTGGCTTCCGTCTTCCTGTTGCCTGCCCCTTTGCTGTCTGAGTGGACTTGGTTCTGCATGCACTCATGCTGGTTGTTTAAAGTGTTTTTGCAGGAGAGGGAACTTGGCCCGTTGTCTGCTGGGGCTATCCTGTGCTTGTCCATCACCCTTGTTCTTTCTAAGCAGCTAAGGCGCCCATAGTCTCTCTGCCTCACCGTTGGTCCCAGAGCACCCAGACAGGGACACTCATGTGACTCTGTGACACAAGCCACAGTGCCTGGGTTGAATCCACAGCTGCCTCAAAGCCTAAACACTGTGCAAGAAAACATGTTAAACCTTGTTCGAAGAAAACAAGAACTCCCAAAGTTAGCCCCAGCAAGCCAACACATTCCCCTTTCTATCTGTGTCTGAGAGCAGCCTGGTCCCTCTCCATCAGTGTCACCTCCTTCCATGTGAGCTGAAGCTGCAGTTAAAAGTCTCCATGTCTTGCTCATGAACTTGGGCCTGCTCTTATTTCTCCTTTCTGGGCCCAAGTTTCCAACGCTTCTGTCAGCCCGGAGATGCTGGCTTTAATCACAGTGTCACAGACTCCACACTGAGCACATAGTCCTTCATGGACTCTACATGAAGCCCCCAGTACACCTGGCATTCCACACTAAGCACCCGGTACACCTGGCATTCCACACTAAGCACCCGGTACACCTGGCATTCCACACTAAGCACCCGGTACACCTGGCATTTCACACTAAGCACCTGGTACACTTGGCATTTCACACTAATCACCCGGTACACCTAGTCCTTTATGCTCTCCGTACTGAGCACTTAGTACCACATGAACTCTACCCTGTGCACCTGAGAATTTCACTGACTCAACACTAAGCACTTATTATTTCCTGGACTCCACTTGTACTTCTTTGCCTTTGTTTTTTTGTTTGTTTGTTTTTTGAGACAGGGTCTCACTATGTAGCCCTGGCTGGCCTGGAATTCACTATGTAGATCAGGCTAGGAGCAGAGTCCTTGAAGCTGGGATTAAAAACTCTTGCATCCCACATCCAGCTGCTTTTCTCTTTAAAAAAGCTCATCCTGGGCTGCAGAGATGGCTCAGTGGTTAAGAACTCTTCCCCGAGGAATAGACCTGGGTTCAGTCCCTAGCACCCTCAGTGGGCAGCTCATAACTACCTGTAACTCCCGCTCCAGGGTATCAGCTCCCCCCCTGCCCTGCTTCTGATTTTCAAAGGCACCTGCACAATGCAGACATGCAGACCTATACATAAATTAAAATAAAACAAATATTAAAAAATATCAAAATTCATCCTTAATGGGAATAAACACAAGTGGCTGCCCGGTCTTTCAGACCCCTGTGAAGTTCTCAAGTAGCAGAGTGGCCTGTGGGTGGGTGGGTGGTTGTGGGTCACACCATCCCTTTTATGGCCACTACCTTCATAGTGGCCTTTCCCCCATTTCTTGGGGGAGAAGAAATCAAGGTCCCGAGGGATGCAGTCACTAGTAGAAGAACACGCAGGTGGGGCAGAGCAGTGACAGAGCTATGCCATTCCTCACTCCAGACAAAGCTCTCTGCCCCGCCCCTCCCTTTCTCCTGTATTCTTCCTAAAACCAAAGTCTTTCTGCCATGCCTCAAATCCCTGCCATCTTTGGTTTCTTTTCTGATGGAAGTCATTTGCATGTTAGTTTTCATGGAATATAGCATCTCTCCAAAAGCTTCCCCCACTTTTTCTCAGTCTCAAGTCAGTCAGTCCCCGGCAGAAGGACTATCTGGTGTCTCAGCAAACGGACATCTGCAGGCACAGCTTCACAGACAGAGGTGAGCTACTTCTCAGTGCCAGCTCGGTTTACTCCTGCCTGCTACTGTTGCCTCTGCAGGAGAAAACGAGGAGGGATGAAGTCTTCCTCCTCCACCCATGGAATGATGGCGTGTAGGGTTTTCCTTCTTTTGTTCTTTTCTTTCTTTTTTTTTTTTGAGGTGAGTAGTGGAATATTTTGATAAAGTGTGTGTGTGTGCATGTACATATGTATGCCATGTTGGACTCACATTCTCTTTGTAGCCCATGATAGCCTTGAATTCACAATCTTCCTGCCTTTGCCCCCTGAGTGCTGGCTGGGATTACAGGGTGTGCAGCCACACCCTACTCAAGAGTCCTCCTCCATGGATAGGTGCTGTTGCTGGTTTCATGGTCCCTTAGGGGGTTCATGGAACATTCCTGTAGGGTGAGTATCTCTGATGCTTCCTCCCATGGTCAGAGGTCCACAGAGACAAGCTTTTCCTTCCACCCCTTCCCTGTAGCCCAGAAGACAGACGGGGTCACCTAGCTAGAAGATAGTCAGTGCTACCTCATTATACACAGACCTCAGCTTGCCTTCTTGCTGTTGCTAATCACAGCACACATCCCATTGATTGGCTTGAATGCAGTTGTCCCTCCCAGGCCTACTGAACAGACATACAGTAGTTGCAGGAGTATGTGGACAGGACGAAGTGTGTCACTTGGGTAAGTAAAGCTAGCTCACCCCCTCGATCTTGTTATTACTATCACAATTAATTATTATTGCTATTACTGTGATTATTACTAATTATTTTTAATTTGCGTCCTTCAGATGGGCCATGGCCTTTGACAGGATTGCTAACTATTTGCTGGAGGGGACAAGGAAGGCACTTCAGTCATATATCCCATTTAATAAATGGACACAGTGAGACACTAGAGAGGTGTGGTACCTGGGTGAGGTGGCACAGCACGATCAACATAGGAGTCAACCTGCTCCAACTGTGAGACTGCTGGCCACCTCCATGCCACAGGACAACCCTGAAGGGCCCCTGAGTGAATGGGAGGAGAAGCCCTAACCCCATTGCTTGTACTTCCAAAGGGCATGGGCACCTTGAGACTCTCTTTGCTGGGACATGGGCCTGACTCCGCTCTCCTTCCTGCTGGCTCCTCTCAGCCTTGTTCTCATTCGAGTTTGCAGATGCATGGAATGCTTCTTGAAGCCTCTGGAGTCTTGTACTTTCTGTGGCTCTAACAAGGACATTTCTTCAGCAGTGTCCTTGCTGAGGCAGTCGGGGTACAGCAGGCATCAGACTTCATACTCACAGGCGGGTGCAGCCTCCTCTGAGAAGGCCTCTTTGCTGGCCTAACTTACCAAGTTACCGCTTCCCTGGGATATCAAAGGGGTCTGACTGGACCTCCGGCATAGCAACAGTGACTGTGCTTTCCTTAGTCTGTGGCATTCCAGAGGAGGTGGCCTTGGGTTCTTTCCCTCTGCCCTACACATACCCAATGGACCAGCACATTTGATCTTCAGTACATATGTCAGCTCTCATCCTGCCACAGTGCAAGGAAAGGGGAAGAGATGTCAGTAGAGGGAGACAGTGGAAGTGCCTCCAAAGAGGATCATGGACCCCTGCTGAAGAGAGGATATGTGGTGTCTGCCTGCAACCTCTGCCAGGCTGCACAGCCACCAGGATGTGTGTGTATGTGTGTAAGTGTGTGAAAGGTGTGTGTATTCATAATGCCAAACTCCAACTGGTGGTCTTTTCTCTAAGTATAGTGAAACATTAAAGTAGCAATTTTTTAAATTTCTGTTTGAACCTTTCTTCCACATTATTATTTCCCAGAGTTCTGTTCTTATACTCTTATCCTAGAATCTCACCTTGGCTGGAGTGCCAGTAAGCACGGGCTTGGATTGTATTATCCTAAGTGAAAATGGTTGACATCAAGTCTCCCAAGACATGGGCTACTTGTTACCCATTATAAAGATGGGCAAACTAGAGCAATGGATAGTTTTCTCAGCCACATGACACATCTGGTCTTCAGTGCCTGAGTCCTAGAATTCAGGCTCAGGACATCCCAGAGTTTGGGGCTGGGGCGGGGGCTGGGGCAAGCTAAGCTGCAGGCTCTCAGCCTGCCCCTGGGACATGGGGCTAGGGTGAAGCAAACATCTGTGTAAACACCCACTGCTGTCCCCAGAAAGGAATCTAGGATGGATGATTTGGCTCAAAGACATCACAGGGATGGAACCACAGAACCTGGGTTGGTTCCTGGACAACACATCCTCACCTTTGTCTGTGAGGCTCAGAGTAGCAAGCCCTTGGACGCGGCACACCAGGCCCCTTTAATGGCTTTGCAAAACACCTGAATTCACTTACTTGGTGAATAGAAGAGAGGAAGCTAGCCTGAACTTCTCTGAAGACTGAGGAACTCCCAGCCTTGTTACACCCATAGGGCCACCCAGCCGGGCTGACCAGGCAAGGGAGGAACGTGGGCATGCTCGGCAAGTTGGGCAGAAGCTTCAAGTTCTGAGGAAGTCATTAGAAACCAGAGGCCACTGGCCAAGAAGAGGAAGGAAAAATGCTAAGAACTGGGGACAGTGTGGGCTGTGGGGAAATTGAGAAAGGAACTGAGGGAGAGGAGAGCGGCGAGGTGGGGGCAGCTCATGGTAAGTATGTGTATGTGTGTGTGCATACGTGCATGTCTGTCTGGCTGTTGTTCTGTCATTGTGGTCATCTATAACTCCATCTGTCAGTAGGTTGCTCTGATTGCCTTAAGAGAGGGAACCAAGGGCTTAGGCAATCATGGAGTCATGGATCATGTGCCCTGCCCATGCCTAGCTCTAGGCCTGCGGGCTGGGCAGGAGTCACCTAGGTCAGAGCTCATCCCCAAATTCTGTGGCCTCAGCTGCTCTTCATGCTCCTTCAGAGTTTGTGAGCCAAGAAGGGCTTCAGAAGCAGTCCTGAGTCTGCTGAAGACTGTCAGGAAACCTATGTTCTCATAGGAAAACAGGTCTACTGCCCAGAACCCACACTCAAGGTGAAACCAGAACATGAGTTCTGCATGCACGCATCAGCAAGCATGCCTGACAAAGCACAGGAAACTGCCTTGTTCCACGGAAGTGGGAAGGACAAAGGGAGAGCAAGACATAAAATGTGCAGAGTGGCCCCTCACAAGCCTTCAAGAGTGCTTGCTGCTCTTCCCAGTGGCCTGCAAGGACTCTGGGGGTTCTCACTGATGCACAAGGCCTGACTGTGGCTGAGAACACAAGCGTTCTGTCTCAAGCCCCCTTTCAGTTGCTTCCTCGCTGTTAAGCGTGTTGACTGCAATGCACTGGAAACATCACAGAAGCATGGTCCACCTGCCTTCTCCACGGTCACATCCTGGGGGGTTTGTTGCCACTCTAACATCAGAAAAAGATCCCCCTCCTCTTTTTAACTAGATATCTTTGAAATGCATCTAGACGTGACTGTTTTTTTGGTACAATTAGGGATCAGACTGATCAGACTCAGGGTCTCACAACATGTTGGCAAGTACTCTACCACCACTGAACTATAAGCTCGCTCCTCACCCATAGCTTCTAAGCAACTGCTCTACCTCTGAGCCACAACCCTGACCTGATGAAATTTTGTTCTTGTATACCGATTGCTTCCTACTTAAGTTATATTTTGCCCCTTTTTTAAGTTACTAACATCTTATTTAGAAAGATTTTCAACATTTTCACTACAACTTCAGGATATTGAACATTGCTCTTTGAAACAGATTAATTTTTAATTGTGTGTGTGTGTGTGTGTGTGTGTCCACATGTCACATGCACACACATGAGTGGCTGTGCCTGCAAAGGCCAGAAGACTCACTAAACCCCACTCCCCACCCCCAGAGCTGGAGTGATGGGCGGTTGTGAGCTAACTAACCAACATGGGTGTTGGAAACTGCACTTGAGTTCTCTGCAGGAGCAGTGCATGCTCTTAATTCTTGAGCCGTCTCTCTAGCTCTGAAGGTTTCTGTTAAAATTTCAATTTTCTTTGCAAAACTATTTATTCATTTTAATTACTTGATTAAAGTCATTAACTGACTCAGCTCCCCAGTTGGAGCCTAAATCCATGAATCAAGCGACATTGTCACTAAGTTGATTCTGACCTGATGGTTCCCAGCTGGTTTTAATTGTTCTTCTGTGGTTTGCCATCTCTGATGCCAACCAACTACCCCAGGGTCACAGTGGTCACTGGCTCCAGGACTGCTCATCTTGAGTGTCAACTGGGAGGGTGCTGTGTCCCACAAAGACTGAGGGTCACCCAAGAAAGTGGAAATTGTGGTGACTGCTATGTGTTTGTATAAAACCCGCACCCACCTTGGCACTGAGCCTGTGCCCTAGGGTGCAGTGTAAAAGTCACAGGGGAAACAAAAGCTTGGCTTGAAAGGCTTCTACTGAGCAATTTTCCAAACCCTAGTGATGTCGCCACCCAACCTGAGAGTCTCCCTTGCCCCATCCCTGCTGGGTCAATCCTTCTGCATTCTACATGTGATGGGACTTTGCTGTGGTTTCATTTTGCATCTCTCTGATAAATGGCTTGGCTGCCTGTTGGTCATTTGTCTAGCTTCCACTCTGCAGTAGTTATTCAAATCCTTGCCTGCTTCCAGTGTTCTTTTTCTTATTGTTTACATCAGGCACGAGTTCTTTATCATAGGCTGCATTGGAAGTGCCTTCTCTCTGCTCTGGCTCACCTCTGGTCTCTCTCAGGGTGTTTTTGAACAGAGTTGTTCATGTATGTGTTTGTGAAGTGTGTGCACAAATGTACGTGTGTGTGTGTGTCTGTGTCTGTGTGTGTTTTGTGTCAGGTATCTCATCAAACCTGGAGCTCACTGCTTGTTTAGACTGACTGGCTAGAACTCTGAGGATCCATACTGATGGGCTAGACTGGCTGGTCAGAACTCTGGTGATCCACACTGATTGGCAAGACTGACTGGTGGTCCACACTGATTGGCTAGAATGACTGGTCAGAACTCTGGGGATCCACACTGATTAGCTGGAAAGATTGGTCAGAACTCTGAGGACCCACCTGTCCTGTATCTCATTACCAGGATTATAGGCACATGCCCCACACGTGATGTTGGGAATCTGAACATGTTCACACTTACACACCAAGCTCTTCTCACGGAGTCATTTCCCCATCCCTGAACAACATTCTTCACGTAAGACAGTTTCATTTAGGAACTCATTTAGTGCTATCTGGAAATCTTTGCTTAGCTCAAGACCATACGTACAGTCTCCCATGTTCTCTGCTAGAAACTTGAGTGTCTTGACACTGTGGGGGCTGGGTGACACTACTAGTTGCCATCAGTCTTGTGAGGGTCCAATGATAGGCCTGGGAATTCTTTCTTGGGTTTCTGTATATATGTGGACCAAGTCCACATGGATATTGAGTTCCCAGAGACCCATCCTTCCTCACACCAAGATACATGGTGACTTAGCTGAGCAGCAGGTGACTCCTGTGTTTGGTCTCCTGTTCTCCAGCCCCTTTTGTGGTCATGTCTGTGTTTTTCTGTCTTGTCTTGAACAGCTCTATAGCTATCTACAGCTGTAATAGTGTGTGTGTGTGTGTGTGTGTGTGTGTGTGTGTGTGTGTGGTGGGTATGTATGTGTGTGTTCAGGTTCACATACATGTAAGCAGGTCAGAGGACAGCCTCAACTGTGCCATCTACTTTGTGTTTCAAGGACAGTGTCTCACGTAGCCCCGGTTGGCTTCCAACTCCCTGTGAATCCAAGGATGGCAGAGGACTGATCCTCCTACCTCTACTTCTAAGTGCTAAGATTTTAAGGCCCACCAGCATGTTTAGCTTGTCCAGTCTCGAGGACAGAACCCAGGGCTTAACATATGCCAGGCAAGAAATTCACCAACCAAACCACATTCCTAGAAATGCCTTGTTTTTATGAGGCAGGGTCCCTCACTGGCATGGAACCTCTTGAATGGCAAGGCTGGCCAGCCCAGAAAGCTCCAGTGACTGGCCCATCTCTACTTCCTCAACTTTAGATTGAAAGCACACACTGCTATCCCAAACTTAAGAAAACAAACAAACAAACCATGAGTTCTATGGCTTAAACTCAGGATCCCAAGCTTACACAGCAAACCCTTCACCAACTCTACCATCTCCTCAGCCTCAGGATTTTTAATGATGTCCCTCCTAGATGGCTCTGGGGGTGCCAGGAAAAACTTCCTTACAGAGAGGAAAGATTCTCTACCCTGCATAAATACGCATCATGGCCCTAGGGAGAATTCCTGGCTTCATTCCATATCTGTTCAGTCCAGATCTCCAGTGGTATGTCTAGAGAAGAATCACATCTAAAGCTCCAAGGGTAGCACGTGACCAGAAAAGACTGAGGTCTGTGGCTGTGTTGCAGATATGCCAGGCTACAACCAGACCACAGTCTTCTAATGGTGGGGGATCCTCCTAATGGAAGAGGTTGGTTTTCATCTACTGAGGTCCCTGAGAACTGTTTGACTTTAGTCACCCCTCAGTACAGCCCTAACCTCAGTGGACCTTCTTGCCTGAGACTCCCTGCATGTGTCCTGTGGGAGTTTGGCCTGGAGCGTAGAGAGTGTCTGGAGAAGGTGGGCAGGTGTGGCCATGGGACTCACACAGGCCTCACCCTGTCATTAGTGGGCAGGGTTTTTCCCTCCCAATACCATAGTATAGATGCAAATTCTGGGTCAGCAACCACATCAATAGCTCTCAGTGTCCACCTCTGCAGCCCCTGCTAAGACAGGACCACCAGCCCTGGCCAAGCCTGTTCTCTATGCATCTGCAGCATGAACAGAGACCTTAGTCTTTCCAGACTGAATGCTGCATGCTGCATCTGATTCCAACGTATATTCCCGGGCAGTCCTAGCTTTCTGGAGGAGGCGTGGCTTGGGCATCTTTCTGGTGCTGAGCGAGCAGAGTCCCATATTCCCTGGTACCCACAGCCTCAATGACGAGAGTCACAACCCACCATTTTACAGCTGAATGCTTCCCTGGATTGCCACCTGCTCAGCAGAACCTTGGAGATGAGAGTCACATCTTTCAGGGTCACAGTAGTTGAATCATAGTTTTGTGGGAAAGAAAAATCTGGATGATTCCGATCTATGTGGCAGGTAGCTCATTAGCAGAACTAGAAATTAACCCTTGGGCCCATTGCTCTTCCAAACCAGGACTGTTTATTTGGGAAAGTGCTGACATCATCCACATGAATTGGTGGAAGTGAGAAAAACAGAAGAATTTCATTTTGCTTAAGCATTTAGAATTTAATTCCCAAGGAATATATGATCTGGGAAATGCAGAAAAGGAAACGAGGGAAGAAAACCCAGGCATAATCTCAACAAATATGTGGCAGAAACATCTGGAGCCATGTTCTCAAGTGACTCCAGGCTTGGGCACATGTGTTTATCTTAGGTGTCTCGTGGCTGTGGCAGGACGCCTAACAAAAGCAACATTAGGTAGGAAGTGCTTCTTTTGCTTTACAGTTTTAGGGTACAGCCCATGATGGTGAAGTCATGGCAGCAGGAGGTGGCTGTGCACACAGAAGCAGAAAGAAGAACAAAAAATCGAATGCTTTAGCTTGATTTTCATTTTTACCCAATCTAGGACTCCAGTTCACTAAAGACTACTGCCCACGTTCAGGGCGCATCTTCTCACCTGAGTTAATCTAATATAAACACCCTACACAGATTTATTTCCACGGTGATTCTAAGGTCCATCAAGTTGACAGCCACTGAGGTGTTTGATTCCTGTTACCCCAATAGGGATAATGAATGTGGTTATCTGTTCATCTATCCTCTGACCATGCCTCCAAAGGATCAGAGTTGACTACTAACATGAAATGTAGCAAAAATAAAAATGTAAAGGCTAAGGAATGACCTCCTAACCATACAGCTCTCAACCTTTACAGTGATTTGGGGATTGATTTCTTCAATGTCAATAGCAAAAGCGGATCCACCTGTTGACTCTCCCAATCTCCAGACAGTGATTGAGAAACTGAAAGGTTGCAAAAGATATGAGTGGTCGGCGCTAAGGTAGCTCCCGCCCAGTGGGCGTGGTCTGCAATATCACACTGGCTAGGCTCAGGAGATGAGGAGGATCCTTCAGAGGAAGTGGTGTGACCACTGCTCCTGGAAGCCCATCGACTGACCCTCGGCCAGCTCCTTCAACTGGTGACACTCTGCCTCTTCAGGGGGCCCTGGAGGTATAAACAATAAAGCAAATCAGGCAGGTCCTTTTGGCCCTGTGGATGACGCTTGGATGCACTGTGAGTATGCAACTCCTGGAAAGATTGGAAAGATAGTCTAGTCCTCATGAGGTTCCAGGGGTGAGAGGCTGAGGGGAATTGTCCTCTCCAGCCCATGTGTATTAGAAGAAAGTTCTAGAGGATTTCTAGTGTGTGTAAGAGCAGCCCTGGAGGAGTGCTGGACAGGTGCAGTGGAAACCTGGTTTGTTTCTATTTTTATCTACTTCTGTGAATTTTCTAAACGAGAACAGGGTGGAAGTGTGGGGTGAGATCTTCAGAGGTAAGGCAGCCCTCCTACCCAGAGTCCTCCTTACACTGATTGGCTCCAGTTAGTCTTGGTGGCTCTGTTTGACCTGAGCTAAGAAGCTAAGGCAGCTGAGTGAGACAGAAACAGTTTCCATCAATATCCAAGTTCCTGGAGAAAATGAAACACTCCTCCTTGCTTGCTTAGCTCTCTCTCTCTCTCTCTCTCTCTCTCTCTCTCTCTCTCTCTCTCTCTCTCTCACACACACACACACACACACACACACACACACACGGTCTTAATATGTAGCCCAGGCTAGCCTAGAACTGTCTACCCCCTGCCTTGGCATCCTAAGTGTTGGAATTACAACTGGATATTATTACATTCAGTTCTCAAAAACAACTACGCTTTAAAAGAGTAAAAACAAAATTCTACAGGACAAATTGATAAGTGATATCATTCCAGGCTCTGTTCTCCAGAAAGGACTAAACACATTGCAGTGGGCATGAGAGTTCTCTTGTGGGGTTTCTCTCTGGCAGCTGGAAAAAAGTCTTTCCATTTAAACCTAAACTTGCTTTGAAAAATAATCATTTCATTACTAATGCCTACAGGCAATTTTATCTTAAAACAGTATCAGTGGGCCCTAGAATGTGTCCAGGATGCCTTATTGGGCCTCTCTGGGGGACTTTGGTACATCTTTGGGAAGGATCCTTTGAGTCTCTCAGCTCTGGGGAAGGCACTGGACAGACCCAAGTGCTGCAGACTGAGAAATTCAGGGACAGCTGGGGCCTCAAAGGGTCCTCTGGGCATGGAAAGGAGGTGCTTGGTGTAGGCAGCCAACATGCGATGTCTCCACGGAATAGGAAACTCTGTGGTTGCTTAAAGCTCAAGATAATCGTGGGTGAGAACTTGCCAGAAGTAGTCATATGAGTTAGTATCTCTGACTGGAGAAGGACTAGCAAGCTAGTTAGCTTCCTCAAGGAAAGGGAGGGCACAGTGTCAGAGGAGAGGTGGCTGGGTGTGGGGCTCTCTTCCAAAGTGAGTTGTTCCAAAACCTTGCCCTGAGTAGGTAGTCTGTAGCCCATGTGTTCTGGTCCTGACCTGCTTCTCCAGCCATCCGCTCTTAACTAGGAGAGCCATTTGCAAACCCATCAGTACCACAGTTGGCTCGACGCCCGCAGATCTGACCAACCATGAACAACAAATGTTCTCAGACAGTATTTACTCCAGCAGTGAATACGCAACCTTCCTCTTCTCTTGTTGCATTGCTGAAACCAGCCGGTGTGACAACGATGCCCAGAGAGCAGGCACTGTGTAGGAACTGTCGGCAATGTGAGATGATGTGAAGCCTGCAGGAGGATGGGGGGAGGTCGCAGGCAGCACCATATCATTTTAGACACAGAAACTGAGCCCACCAGGATACCAAAAGGGGGGTTATACATTCATTTATACACATACATGTGTAAACACACACACCTGATAAGGTCTCCCAACGTAGCCCAGGCTGGCCTCAAACTTATAATTCCTTGCCTCTCAGCTTTCCAAGTGTTAGGATTAAAGGTAAATATCATCAGGGAAAAATTAATATGTCTGCCATTGCATTTCCTCTTGACTTTGCCAGTGTGGGAGGAGGCAGAAACGGTGCCCACGGGATACATGCAGGTTTGAAGCCAGTGGTATAACTTGTCCCAGTGGTTTTTTTTTTTTCATGGCTGGGGACCAGTGGGAAGTAAATTTATTCGTAGGAAGAAAAACCTGTTTTCCCAAATAATGTGGGATGTGAATGATTAGCAAATCGAAATATCACAGTTGGCTTTTCCTGTCTCTTGTGTGTCCCACAGGCTTCAGTGTCTGTCTTCTTTTTCTTGCTTTTATTTCTGTATTTGTGATTTATTTTGAGTAACAAACACCCATTCATATAAACACAGACACAGAGAGAACCTCATACACATTCCAGCCTACAACCTAACAAATTGTTACTCAACTCAAGAGTTCCCATCAATTTATTGGGAAATAACCAGTTGCCCTACTATTTTAATTGCCAGAATAAAAGGTTGCCTACTTAGGCATCTCACCCATCTGACAAATTTGGGTCAGTTTAGAGCCTGTGGAGAGAGATGGCAAACTTGGGACTAGTGTGGGCTATTTTGGAGAAAAAGGTCAAAGGCAAGGCTTGGCAGGGAAGGGCAGGAGGCCTAAGGGGATCAGAGTGGCAGTGTCACGGGCTTGTAGAGGTGGGAGGTGTGGTCAGTGTGTGGTTGTGTCCTGAGGGGTGGGGCGATAGCATTGAGTGGGGAAGAGACCAAATTATGGCCCCTACACCAGCACTGTTTAGCACAGGAGGACGCTGATGTCTCATGGGTAGGGGAGGGAGGCCCCTCATCCAGGTGTGTGATTCCCTTGCCTGTCATCACTGCTGGAACCTGGCACCGTTGAGAGCCTTTCAGGGCCTGGCTGAGAGCGGGAACTGTGGGGGGGTTGCTTCTGGGGCAGAGCAAGTAGCCAGCTGCGCCTTCTTGGGCTGGCTCAGCCTCTGGCCTGCCTGCTCTGACTCGCACCCAGCTCCTGCCAGCTCGCCCGTGGCCCTGGCTCCCAAGTTGGTTGTCAGAACCTCTCTTGAGAACTTTCTGTTGGCTGTGTGAGTGACATGTCTTGACTTTTCCACTTCTCAGCACTGGGTAATGACACAGGGTAGCTGTCCTGGGCACTCGTGTCAACAGCCCAGCCCATGGAATGAATCCTGAGCTCAGTCCTAGTTCCTTTTTCTGTTTTGTTCTCTTTCTTTCTATTTTTTTTTTTCTGTGGAGGCCTGGCTGTCCTGGAACTCTGTAGTCCTGGAACTCTGGTTCTATAGACCAGACTAACCTTGAACTCAGAGATAGTCTAGGACTAAAGGTGTGTCTGCACCTCCATCCAGATGAGTCCTATTTTCTTTTATTTCAATTCAAATTTCTGAAGCCTCTTTAAGGACTCTATAATTTCTCTCCCATAATCTATTTCTACCCAGCCCCTCACTAATAGCAAATTAATTTTAATCATTACCAAATGGGATTCTTATGAGATTAAGGTGTTTGAAGAAACTTGGTCTCATAGAAAACAGAACAGCACCAAAATATAGCAACAAACAGCTCTGAGATTCACTCTCAGTGGACCACTGTGTTCCCAGGTCAGTACAGATACCCTCTCTGTACTTGTCCTGATTGATTCGGGACTGTCTACTGTCTCCTAAGCCAATCACAGTAGGGGAGTTGAGATTGCTTCCATCGGATTCTCCCTTAGGGCTCAGACAAAAACCTGGTCCCTGGATGCATGGAGTCTTCCAGAGAGGGGTAAACAACGAAGACAAGAATGAGTAGTTGGATAACGAACCATTTATATTTCTTGTTATGACGCATGTTTCTGGTTGCTATGATGCTTTTTGTTGCTATGACAAAATACTGATCTTTGGTTCACAGCTTCAGTCCATCATGGAGGAGAAAGCACAGGGGAGTCCATGGTCACGGGAACCCAAGGAGAAGGTTCCTCAGTTCCTCCAATCTTGTGGGATAAGAAAACAAACAGAGAGCAGCTGGGTGTGGTGGCACACACCTTTAATCTCAGCACTTGGGGAGGCAGAGGGCAGGTGGATCTCCGTTTGAGGCCAGCTTGGTCTACAGAGTGAGTTCTAGGACAGTCAGGACTACACAGAGAAACCCTGTCTCAAAAAAGAAAGAAGAGAGAGAGAGAGAGAGAGAGAGAGAGAGAGAGAGAGAGAGAGAGAGAGAGAAGAGAGAAGAGAGAAGAGAAAGAAAAAAGGAAGGAAGAGAAAGAAAACAAGGAAGGGAGGGAGGGAAGGAGGGAGGGAAGGAGGGAGGGAGGGAGGAAGAAAAAGAAGAGAATAATAGGGCAGAGATGGGTTTGAAGGCCCACCCACTCACTCACTAGTGGTAACATGAAGTTCAAGGTTACAAAAGCTCCCCAAACACAGAGCCTCCCCAAACAGGGCCACCAACTGAGGACGATACTCAAATTATGAGCCCAAGGAGAACATTCCAGATTCAAAACATCAGGCATTGCTTTCTAGAATTTTCCAATACTGTGCCACAAACTCTCCCAAACCTCTCGGCCATGATGAAGGCTACATCCTCGGTGCCTTCTCTACAGGAAGACCCAGGGTCTGGGGAACTCTGGGTACATGTGCTATGCCAGCAGCATCTGTCACCTGGAAGACCACACCTGTGCTAGGTCCTAGGACCTAGTGGCAGCAAACCCTGATGATGGCCAGTGCCACTATGAAGGTCACAACTCCTCTTTCTCACCAGAAAGATCTCTGCTGGAACTAATCAATTTTGGCAGAAAGTTGTAAGTTACATCCTAAATCCTGGGGACAGACCACAGCCACCCTAATTCTACCCAAAGGGTCAGAACCTCTTAAGATCCTGCTTTGGGACCAGCCCAAGGCTGACTAGTGCAGGGTGGCATCCTTTTCTGCCCCCTCCTCTTATCCCAGTTCTCTCACTTCCCCATAGGCTCTCTCTAAGACAGCTCTCAGATGAGGCCTGCCTGCAGCTCCTGTCTGGAGACCCATCTCACGCCACCAGGATAGGCTTGACTGTTGATGGGTTTGCCATTCCCCATCGGCCCTGCACTCTGGAAACCAGGAATTAAGGAGAAACACCATGGCATGTCAGAGACCCACACAGAGGCCTGCTTTCGCTTTACATATGAATAGCCCCCAAATCATTGAAATCTTGACCAGAGAAAAGAAATGTTCTGGAACACCACCGTGGAGGCAGCTCAGTGGAGCCATAGGATTAGTGATGAACGTAAATCAGAGAATGGAGTTATTGTTCCTGAAAGTTCACAGTGTCACTGTGGGATGCAGGGGCTGAGGGGTCTGTGAAATGACAAGCAGGCCAAGAGCCAGACAGGCTAAGCTTTTGTTCCCATTGACCCTACCTGGGATTGATAAAGGGAGGGTTTGCTGAAAACCTGGGTTCTTCTCTAGAGGGCCCTCATTTCCTACAGGTCTTGGGGTCTTCTACAGAGAGCTTGATTTCTGAGAGTTAGTCAAGAAAACCAAAGCCAGCTCAAACCAGCCAATCCCCAATTGGAAACCTATTGTCTTGGTTTGAAAAAAAAAATGGAGGCAGATCCATACAAGGTTGATTCAGGGATTCAAGATGTCATTAGATGTGCCTCTTATTTCTTTTTCATCATTATCTCTCGTCTCTCCATCTAACTGTGGGAGGCATGGCCAGATTCGGATTTGGGCTATGTCATTAAACCAATTGCTTTTAAGGGGACTCTGTGTCCCCCAGGAAAGTCACTGGCTGACCTGAGTCAACTCCCATTCTTACTCACGAACCAGTTGTAGCAAAAGGATGAAGTGTTGTGCTGGCATTTTCTCTATCACAAGTCCACACTCCAGGGTACTGTCATGTGGAGAGTAGAGTGTCCTGAAGGATGCTGAGACATTGCTATCTTAAGATAAAGGAGGGGCTGGGAAGATGGCTCCATGGGTAAATCACTTGCCATACAAGCATGAGGACTGGAGTTTGAATCCTCAGCACCCACATAAAGACAGAAACAGTAACAAGTATCTTTGTTTCTTTTTTTTAATTTTTTTTAAATATTTATTTATTTATTATGTATACAATATTCTGTCTGTGTGTATACCTGCAAGCCAGAAGAGGGCACCAGACCCCATACAGATGGTTGTGAGCCACCATGTGGTTGCTGGGAATTGACACAAACACACATACACACCTGTGTTCATGGTCATGTGCATCATGTCTACATTCACATACACAGAGATAAGAGAGAAGGGCTGAAAAGCAAGAGTGGCGGGCTAGCAAGATGGCTTAGCCAGTAAAAGCACTGCTTATCAAGCCTGATAACTTAGCTTTGAGCCCAAGGACCGCATGATGGAAAGAGGGAACCAGCTTCTGCAAACTGTCTTTTGATAGCCAAATATGTGTTGTGCCGTGTGTGTAGCTGTGTATGTGTGTATATGTGTGAGTGTGCTCAAAACGATAAGTAAATAAATACAAAAAATTAATTGAGAATGGTGATCTATAATCAGGCCTCTCACTTAGGACATGGGGACAATAATTTCTAGTCCCTGGGAAGGTGACAAAGATTAGATATCAAGACTCTCAAAGCACTCACAATGGTGCTCAGCACTCCACAGTCCCTGTCTTCTCCCACTGGTCTTCCTGGGCTAAGACAGGAGCCATGGGGTTGTCTTCTCATGCTAACCTCAGCCCTATTGCCCAACAGGATAATCTCCAAGGACAATGAACCTCATGCTGGGCCTGGGCCTGTTTCTGGCAGGTCTTCTTGCTGTGAAAGGGCTCCTGCAGGACAGAGATGCTCCAGGTACCTATGGGTCTCCAGTCAGGGTCCAAGAGTGGAGGGGCAGGAAAGATGCCCGAAAACTTGGTCGGCACAACATGGAATTTGGCTTCCAGCTACTCCGGAAACTGGCTGCCAAGAGCTCTCAACAGAACATCTTCTTCTCTCCCTTGAGCATGTCTACTGCCTTCTCCATGCTGACTCTAGGGGCCCAGAATTCCACACTGGAGGAAATCAGGGAGGGCTTCCACTTGCAGGAGATGGCGGAAAAGGACATGCACTTGGGTTTCCACTACCTCCTCCACAAGCTCAACAGAGAGACACAGGACGTAAAGATAGACCTGGGCAATGCCCTGTTTATGGACCAGAAGCTGAAGCCCCAGAAGAGGTTCCTGAGACTGGCTAAGACCGTGTACGATGCGGACATGGTGCTCACTAGCTTCCAGGACTTGGACTCTACTCAGAGGGAAATCAACAGCTACATCAGCAGGAAAACCCACAACATCATCAACAACCTGGTCAAAAGCATAGACCCAGGCACGGTGATGCTTCTTGCAAACTATATTTACTTTCGAGGTAAGGCCGGGCCGATGTTAGGGGTGTGTGGAGGGACTCGGGTTAGAAGCTTGATCCCATTCTTTGCTCACTCTCTGAGTCTGCATCCCAGTGTCAGTAACAAGCCAGGACTCTGTCTGCTCTAACCCTAAAGTGAACATCAACATACATAACCCATTCAGAGCAGAAATGATGGGGAAGTGAGCTTTGCCATCTAGATTACTCCGTGTGTGTGTGTGTGTGTGTGTGTGTGTGTGTGTGTGTGATGTTTTCATTGTGACTGGTTGTCCTCACATGTTTTGATTTAGAAGTTGAAGTCTCTGCTTCTTAGATGAGAGAGAAAAGTAAAAATTGGAGGCAGACAGAGAGAGAGAGAGAGAGAGAGAGAGAGAGAGAGAGAGAGAAATTATTTACTACAGGTTCCAAAACTAGTCATTCAGAACTGGAACCCACTTCTCTAGGGTCTAGAGCTATTTATTCACTCTGCTCCACAATGAGAAGTCACTGCAGGGACAGAATGATGGCCGTGGTGGTGATGGCCATGGTGGTGATGGCCGTGGTGGCGAAGGCAGTGGTGGCTGTGGCCATTTTGTTTGATACCCTCATCACATTATCAGTCTTCAGAGATTCCCTAAGTGTAAGGGAAAAACTGAAAAATGAAGAGGAAAGAATGTTCTCCAATATCTGAGCTCACATAACACACACACACACACACACACACACACACACACACACGCCTGCGGTTTACAAAAGTAGAAAAATGAAGAAAAAAAGAAGAGAAAATCAGAGGCTAACACTCCTCAGTCCAGGCAAGGCCATCACTTGGCTCAGCAACTTGATCCTAGATATGGCCCCCACATTCCACTGGAGACAGATGTCTAGTGAGGGAAAGAGAAATGCCCATGGCCGCCTGAAGCCAGTCTTCCCCAACCAGACAGGGCTAAGGAGAGTTTGGGATAGCTCCAGGTCACCATTAGGGGCAGCAGTGGGACAGCAGCGCTGGGAGGAGTGTCCACCCAACACTCAGTGTCACAGTAGCTCCGCTGCCTCGTCCTGCCAAGTCCCCAAGTGGTCCTTTGCCCTGCCTATCAATATCCTTGCTCTGCGAGCTAAGGACTCAAGTCTAGGGAGATCAAGGCACCTGTTCAAGGTCATCCTTTCAGAGATGTGAAGCCTGGATTAGGACTGAGGGAACTGACCCTCAAGCTCTGAGAAGAGCAGTTTGGAATGATACAGCTGTGAGTTTATATGCAATGTCATGGCATGCTAGATAAAGTAGAGGGATCCTGAGGAGATGACTTCAGTGCAGAAACACCCTGTTTTGCAAGTATGCGGGCCTGAGTTCAGTTCCCAGCAGATATATTAAAATCCAGGCCAGGCATTGGTAGCGCACATCTTTAATCCCAGCACTTGGGAGGCAGAGACAGGCAGATCTCTATGAGCTCAAGGCCAGCATGGTCTGCAAGAGCTAATTACAACACAGGACAGGCTCCAAAGCTACAGAGAAATCCTGTTTTGGAAAACCAATAAATAAATAATAAAAAATCCAGGCAAATTGGTATATATCTATAACCTTAGTCCCTGGAGTAGGGAAACAGAGACAAGAGCTCTCTGGCCAGTCTAGCCAATCAGTGAACTTCTGGCTCAGTAAGTTCTGACTGAAAAATAATTCAGAGAATAACAGAGGAGAACGCACAGCTTTAACCTCAAACCTCTACACATACACACACACACACACACACACATACACACACACATGCACGCACATGCATGAACACACACATACGCATGCGCACATGCACACACACTTAAATGCATGCACACACACACGCACATGCACACCCATGCACACATACACCCACACACACGCATGCACACACACACACACACGTGCGCACACACACAATAACTAGACAGATGCAGGCAGAGATCTGCAGCAGAGCCTCACAGCACACTGGCCCGTGGCTTTCTCACCACACCCCTAGAAGATTAGCTTCAGAACACTGACTTAAGCATTTTCACTTTCAGGAAATCAAATAACCCAGAACTGCCATCCAGGCTCTGTTGGCTGTCTCAGCCTCAGGGGTGCCTGGATTTAAAGTAATGTGCTGTGCCCCTCAGAGCTCTGTAACTTTAGTCCACGCTCTTTCAATTGGGTCCCTTGGCCTGTGTCTGTCCTATAGAGGTCTTCCAGGCTTGCAGAAGGACTTCAGGAACCCGTCCCTGACAACCCATCACTTCCCTCTGAACCCACACGGATGGTGGCCAGGGATCAGTTGGGTCTGGTCCTCTCCTTTCCTCTGTACACTTGTGCCATTTTGCCTGTCCTCGATTCTAAGCCAGGTGGCAGTATGAGTTCGATTCAAAAGAAACCAAAAAGGAAGAGTTCTTCGTAGACAAAGACAAGACCGTGAAGGTACCCATGATGTTCCGAAGGGGCTTGTACGATGTGGCCTATGACAGCCAGCTCTCCAGCACCATCCTGGAAATACCCTACCGAGGAAACATCACGGCCACTTTCGTCCTTCCCGACAATGGCAAAATGAAGATACTAGAGCAGAGCTTGCAGGCAGACATTTTTGCCAAATGGAAAAGCCTGCTCGCAAAAAGGTAAAGTCTGAGCCTGGTCCACAGAGATTCTTGCTTCTTCCTCTCTTCTCTCCCACTCGCTTCGTTTCTTCTTTCCTTAGTGCACGCCAGGCCCTCATTGGGGCTCTCTTAATATGTGCAGGAGGCTGGGACTAAATCCAGCAGTTGGCGGGACACTGGCTCTTCGAGGTTGAGGCACTGAAGTTGGGGGAGTGTGGGAAAGAGTCTTGCTGGAGGGCGGCAGTCAAGGAGCTTTTCACACAGGGCGTGGTGTTTAAAGTTCAGCAGCAAGGCTGAACTAAGGAAGAGGAGTGATGGGATCTTACCCAAAGGATGGACTCATGGGATGACAAGGGGACCCTCTCAGCAGAGATGCATCTATGTCCCAGCCCCTTCAGGGCCTGGAGTAGCCACCACCAGTAATGTCCGTCTCTTCTATCAGAGACTCCCATCTCTTTTCAGGGTGGTGGACTTGTCCACATCTGCTAAAGGGAACATTTTATTTCACCAGGACACACACAATGGGCCAGCATCCCTACTTTCCAAGCACATTTGAACTAGCAAGTAGTCATGAAGTTATTTTGATGTACAGACAGGGAGTCAAGCCCAGAAATCTTCATCTTCCTTTACTGGGCAATGGAGGAGGAGAAGGATAAAGAGGAGATGGAGGAGAAGGTAGAGGAAGAGGAGGAGGAGACTGGCTGATCATTGAAGCTCCTTACTACCATGGAAGGTCTAGAAGAGGCTGAAGGGTTACACCCTTTTCTAAGAGAAAGGATCACTTCAGCATATGCATGCCTAACCCCTCCCACCAACACTCCTGATTTCAAAGAGTGTTGAACATATTTGGAATTCAGGCACCAAGTCTTCCAGCCTGGCTTGCACACTGAGTCATTCTTCACATAGTTTAAAGCCTGATGCCCAGAGTTCCAGAGCAAAAGCTTAGGTTTTCCTCTTTGAGAGGCAGAAGCTTCTGGGATTTTAAATAGCTACCTTCCCATCCGTTAGCACCAAAGGTCCACTACCTTCCCATCAGTTAGCATACGGTCCACTACCTTCCCATCAGTTAGCATCAAGGGTCCACTACCTTTCCATCAGTTAGCGCCAAGGGTCCACTACCTTCCTACCAGTTAGCATCAAGTCCACTACCTTTCCATCAGTTAGCGCCAAGGGTCCACTACCTTCCTACCAGTTAGTGTCAAGGGTCCACTACTACCTTCCCATAACTTAGCATCAAATGTCCACTATCTCCCTATCAGTTATCATCAAGGATCCACTACTACCTTTCTATCAGTTAGCATCAAGAGTCCTCTATCTTCCTATCAGTTACCGTCAAGGGTCCACTACCTTCCCATCAGTTACCGTCAAGGGTCCACTACCTTCCCATCAGTTAGCGTGAAGAGTCTTTCACCTTCCCATCAGTTAGGGTGAAGAGCTTACCACCTTCCCATCAGTTAATGTCAAGGGTCCTCTACCTTCCTATCCACTAGCTTCACGGTCTGTGCATGCCCTCAGTTCCCTGCCTCACTATATGAATGGATTTAAGGCCATACATTTTCAGCAGCCTGAGGTTCGATTTTTTTTCAAGTTTAAAATTCTTATTCATAAATTCTATATAGAAAGTGAATGATATTAGAGATAGTTATTTTTTAAGTTTGATCCAAAATATTGCTTCTCCATATTTTAATTGTAAAAATTTTAAATTAATTTTTGAATGCAATAAAATGGGTTTCATGATGGTATTTTCATATATATGTATATATATACATATATGTGTATATATATACATACAAATCTATGTGTATATATACATATATATACATGCATCTGTGTGTACATACATACGTGTGCATTGGCCCCCTCCTTCTCTCCCCAAATAGTACCCTTTCTGGTATCATGTCACACATGCATTAAGAGTGTGCATATGTGTGCAAGTCTAGATTCTGTATTTGAGACAAAACTTGATATTTTGTTTTCCCTTCCCGTTACTACTCTCTCTTACTCCCTTTTCTGTTCTCTTGAACTCAGTCTGTTTTGGTTTTCTTCTTCCATGTCACAAATATATGCATACACATACATGTATATACATGATAATATTTAACTCTAAATTCCACATACAAGAGCAAACATTTAATATGTGAATTTTTTCTCCCTTTTCTTTTTTAGTTCATTGCTGCAGGGTCTCATGTAGCCCAGGCTAGCCCATGTATCCAAGGATGACCTTGAACTTCCACTCCTCCTGTCTCTGCTGAGTGCTGAGATAACAGGCATGCAGCACATAATTGGTTTAAACAAGTTTAGATATGGGTCTTTCTGAGTCTGGCTTCTTTCACTTAACGTGACCTCCAGCCGCAACCATTTTCTTGCAAATGTGATGCTTTCATTCTCACAGCATAGCAGCTGTGCATATATACCTCCACTGTGCATATATGTGTCCACTGTGCATATATACCTCCA
>NC_022009.1:39574567-39584488 GCF_000317375.1 Microtus ochrogaster | reverse complement strand
CATATATAACCCCACTGCGCATATATACCTCCACTGTGCATATGTAAGTATCCCAGTTTCTTTATTGGTTCATGGATTGATTGTCCTGCATTTTCTGCCTTGTCACTGACAAGCACGGAAGTCTTGCCATATTTTTACAGTCTCCGTATTTGTACACAGATGCTGTGTCCTTTCACTACTCAGGAACATCATTCTAGAGCTTTGCTTTTGCTTCCTGACACCAGCTGTGCTTTCTTTGGCCTCATTATCACTGGCCAAAAGGATGCTATTACACTTTCTGCCATTCAGTCAGGCTCCTGGGAGCTAGATTAACTGACCGCACACAGTCTTGGCTTCTCCACAGCAAACAGGAGGCATGTGTCATCTGTCCCCTCACCCACATGCTGGTGGGCCTATCCCTTGTGCTGGCCTGAGAGAAACCCCTGATGTTATTAACCCTTCCCAGGGGCTCTGCTCACTACTCAAGGCCCTTGGTTCCCTCCACCGTGAGTGCCCTGAAGCACTCACCTCTATGCCCTGCCTCCTACCCCTCCTTAGACTCACTTGACCAAGCCTCTGCACTCTCCTCAGGGACCAGGGTGACTAAGGGGGGAACATGTTGCAGAGTCAGCACCTGGGTGTTTCTTTTCCCACTAGCCAGCCATACTCTCTCCTCCCAGGGCACCCTGGTGTGACACAGCTCTGCTGGCCACTCTCCTTTGCTGAATCCCCCTCCCCCATCCCTACTTTAGAGCAGGAACACAGTGCCACAGGGCTCAGTCTTCAAGCTCTTTGCCGTCTAGATTACCCCCTGCTGACTGCCACAGGCACATTAACACTTTGTCAACCAGAACAAGATTCTTATCCTCAGCCCCAATTCCCTTCCCCACAATGGCCAGAGCCCTTTTCCTTATGACTTACCCTGAATACCCCTGGACATCTGCAGGGAGTCTTAGCCTCAGAAAGCCTCCTTGCATCTGCTCAGGCCTACCTGTCTCCGAAGCAGCTTTACCCTCCATTAACTCAAACTTGACCCATTGGGTAATGCTTGATCAGTTTCTCCCAACTACTTCTGCATGCCTTAGGAAGCTCCATTGCCTCACATTGGAGCCCATTGGGACTTGACCTCTTCCCTCCATCTCTGAGGCTCTGGCAACCATGCCTGTCCCCAGCATCAAAAACCAAGAGTGTATTATTCTAAGTAGAACAGCAGAGTCATCCTTCCAAATCTTAAGACTACTCTGCTCAAATTCTGCCATGGCTCCCTACTGATTCAGGGAGAAAATTCAGCTGGCCCAACTCCATTTCAGGGTTGGCCCAACCCTCTTATTTGAGTCCCACAAGTTGATCTGTTTTCTTTTTCCTTCATACTTACTGCCTCTTTACACACTACCAGTATTTGTGAATGCCCAAAATATGCTTTCCTTAGTGTTGATTTCATTCTCCATCTTCCCTGCTGGAACACAGGGCAAGGACAAGGGCTTTATATAGTAGGTGCTTAAACACTATTTGTTGAACAAATAAGTAAGCAGAAAGACAGATTTGGAAATTATCAGGCCTATGAACAGTATCTGGTTACAGACACTGGGATTCTGTACAAACCAGAAGTAAAGGTGGAGAATGGGCCCAAGGCAGGTGCAGTCCTCCTCATGTGCATGGCTCAGAAGACCAAGATCTTTTGCCCCAGTTATAGGGCCTCTAGAAGCAGAGTGGGCTTGAACTCAGCTCTGACTGGCTCCAGATGTTAGGCTTTGCTGTCTCTACCCACAGGTAGAGGTCTAAACTGACTCAGGCTGCAGCTGGCAAGTGTCTTACAGAGAGGTCATGAGCATGGGACAAGGAGCCTGGGGATGTTTCCAGTGGATGGGTGTTTGGGCAGGAGCAGGCTGGGCAGGAGCAGGATGTAGTCAGTGAGTATGAGATGTCCAGTCCCAGAGTGGAGCCTTTCTCATTCCAAGGACAGAAAGACCCGTGAGCCTCAATGCTGAGAGGGTAAAGGTCTCCTTGACCATCTTTTCCTGAAACCTACCCTGAACGATCATAGAGTCCTTCCGTTCACCCTTGTCCTCCTCTACCCCACAGAGTGGTAGATTTGTGGGTGCCCAAGCTCCATATCTCTTCTACATACAACATGAAGAAGGTTCTCTCCCGCCTGGGCATCAGCAAAATCTTTGAGGAGCATGGTGACCTCACAAGGATCTCATCTCATCGCAGCCTGAAAGTGGGAGAGGTAAACCACCTGGCTGCACTACTGTCCCTTCCCACACAGGGTTTTTCATGCAGCCTTGATCAGAGCCACCCTCAGGGCAGACAGCCCTGTGATCCCAGGCAAACCACCCCTCAGTCTCTGATTCCAGTCTCTAAAACTAGAATAGGCAACCATGCATTCTATACTGGAAGTTGATTTAATGCTCTGCATAGTGATCACGTGCTGGGATATTTATTAGACCCATAACCAGTTTGAGGCTGACCTGGCCCTGCTCGCTAAGGTTTCACAGGCTTCTGAGATCGAGGAAAGTGCACCATAGAGACAGACAGGCAGTGGCCATGGTCTGCGGCAAGGTCACAATCTGCTTACCAGGACAGGAAAAGGTTACCATGTAGAAGGGGTCTTCAGACTTAACAGACACACTATAAGGGCTCTCAGTTAAATTTGAATTTCAGAGATGTAATGCATAACTGTTTTGTAGCATAAGTATGACCAGAATAATGCATGGGAGCATATTCATACTTGAACATAACCATTGCTTGTCATGAATGAAAATTTAACTAGTATTTTATATATTAGCAACCCAGTTTGGGGCTTAAAATGACATAGAAGAGCAAGATGTCAGAAACAGGAAAATGGGGTGTATTACTAACATTTCTGCTGCTGTGATAAAGCCCCATGGCCAAAGGCAACTAACAGAGGAGTTTATTATGGTCTGTGGTTCCAGAGCGACAGACCTTAAGAAGGGAGGCATGATAGCAGGCAGCCAGAGCAGAAGCTAGTCCACCACACTTCATCTACATACAGGAAGTTCAGGATGAGAACAGGAAGTGGGGTGAGACTCTAAACCCTCAAAATTCATCCCAAGTGGCCTACTTCCTCTAGCAAGGTTACACTTGGTGAACTTCTCCAAACAGTGCCATCAACTGGGGAACCGAGTGTTCAAATACATGAGCCTATGAGGATATTTCTCATCCACATCTCTACTTACGGGGAGTGCCCATCTGAGGGAGGGGTGTGGCCAGTGTAGGAGGTCCAGGTCCGGGAATAGGCAGGTGCTAAGTGTAGTAAAGGGAGGGGACAAGTCATTCTAGGAGCTGTGCCAGGGGATCATGGGAGAATCCTGCCCTCTGAGTAGGATCACACAGGTGGAGATACGATTTCACAGCCATTTCTGCCTCCTCACTCACTGTTGGTGAGCTCCTGAAATTCAAGGAAAGCAGCAAGCCCCATTGCATCTCTCCCCTTCCCTCGCTTCCATGGCAACAACATCCAGTTGACTATGCTCCCTCTCTGGGCTTTTCACGTTTGCCCACTATAGCCCCCAGAGGCTCGACGGCTACTGACCATCTCTTGGTTCCACAGGCTGTGCACCAGGCTGAGCTGAAGATGGACGAGAAGGGCATGGAAGGGGCTGCAGGCTCCGGAGCCCAGACACTGCCCATGGAGACCCCACAAAGGATCAAGCTTGACAGTCCCTTCCTGGTGATGATTTATGAGAAGTCCCTGCCTTCCATGATCTTCTTGGCAAGGATTAATGATCCTACTGAAAAATAAAGGGGGATTCTCTGTTGACTTCAGAACTCACCCGTCTCCTAGGGTTGGAAACATTTCACCTGTGTGACAGGAGGAGGCCACGGGTGCATTCTAACCCAAACCTCCAGAATCACAGTGTTCCACTGCTACCTGAACCAGCAGCCTCTCTGGCTCTCAGGGCTTTGAACTCTGTGTCCATCTTAGTCCCTTCCCTAGCCATCAGCATTGCTGGACTAAACGCTAACCCCTACCCCCACCTCCGTCACCACAGCAGACAGACAGCATCTGTGATATAATAAACTCCACCTCCCCAGACACATCCGCTAGCTGTCAGGTAGATACTCTTTGGAAAGTGGGGGCCACAGAGAGTAAATAGAGTTTGAGCTGAGCGAGAATGTTGGACCCACACCTGAGAAAGAGGTGTCACTAGGGAAGCCACATGTCTGGGAGCCTTCACTTACCCTTTTGAAGTGAGGATTGCACTGTTCCTTGGTAAGACTTTGAGAAAATCAGTACCAATCCCTAGCAAGGTTCATTCTCTGTTGCGAGTCCCAGGCTGGGAACTCTGGCATATGTACCACATCACCCTCCTCCCAGGGTGTCCAGGTGGGGTTGCCAGCCCAGCCAGGCCTCCCGGAGCACAGTGGAAGCAGCTCACCCCTTGTTCCGCATGAGGAGAAGATTGCCTTCGGGAGAAACTGGGAATCACGACCAGCTTTGTTGACTGATATCTTTCAGGTGCAAGAGGAAGGAGTCTGGAGCTCCTTGGGTCTATGACCAAAAGCAGATTCTACTATTGAACTTGCCCTGCGGGATCTGCTTGTGGCCACTAGGGGGCACCAAGGGCTAAGCCAATGGTAGGCTGGACAGAGAAAGAGCCTGTTCTCCTGGCTATAATGGTCTGCTACTGCTGTGTTGGGTGAGGGACATTTAGACCGGCTAGGTACAATCAATGAGGCAGCAATTGCCACTTCTTGACTAGCCATTTTCTGAACCCTTGCCCTTTTTGTTTTGGTCACTAAAGCCCAATAGGCAGCCAGGAAGAGCAAATCCGTGGAGGAAATGAAGCTCGGAGAGGCGAGGTAGCTTCGGGTGGTGCTAGCATAAGCCTTGGAGTTTGTGGTAGGAAGCTCTCAGCTCTTTTCCATCTCTGCTCTAGTCAAAGAGAGGCCAGCAAGCACTCTCCTCCACCCTGCACCCTGTGGCTCCTCACAGGCCAGGCCTGTGGAGAGATCTGAGGAAGACTGAAGGCTATGAACGGAAAGTTACAGAGTCGGCAGCTCCTCGGGGTGGGGGTGAGGGGTGGGGAGAAGCCAGCAGACCAGAAGCTAAGGCCCCCATGAGCACTTCACTACAAAATGACGTGGAAGTTTAGTCCCTGTGACTTTGGGTATCCTGGCTGGAGCCAAGGGTCAGTTCGTGTCCTGGGGGAAAAATGACAGGTGCCTCCAGGGACCAGGTTGACGGAAGAGTCCCCTGGAGTTCTACAGTGAGACCCGGGGTTGCCATCTTCTGTGTTCTGTCCTCTCCTCCAGCCTCTGACGTGGCCAGAGGTTTCCTGATGAGATGATCTCTAAATATCTACCTCCACACCCCCATGGGAATGCCCTCCTCCTTTGCCTTGAGTCCCTCTCATTCTCTAAAGCTCCTACTCACCCGACAGTGACCAGTTCATTATCTCCTCTTCCTGGACTTTTGTCCCCTTTCTCAGTTTCACCCACGCAGCCTCTCTCCCAGGAAATCGCTCCCTTCCTCGCTCAGCAGGGGCTGGTGGGTCTGAGTGTATCCCCTTTTCCATGTGAGCTGCACGCTGTGGGCTGGTGGCTGAGGCACATAGGCCTGGCTCCTGGGCACACAGCGTTACTGTCCAGTCTTGGAAAATAGCCACACTCATATCTATATGTTGTCACTTAATTTTCAGTTCATGTGGGCAGTTCCCACTAGCCGTAAGAAAGGCTGACTGGGGTACATAAGAGAGCATGGCGGGAGAGTCTGATCCTATTTGGGAACCCCGGAAAGGCTTCCCCAGGGATAGGACATTTGGAGACCACCACAGCAATAGCTGCCAATTCCCATTATGGGGCTGGTATGTAGCTCAGTGGGCTAGTGCTTGCCCAGCAAGTGTGAGACCCCGGGTACTCCAATACCATTTTGAAAATCAAAGAAAAGAAATTTAAACTACAATAATTTTCCAGCATAGTTAATAAGAGACAAGATATCAGTTAGTCTTCCAAGCAGAAACTGGACATAAGGTCTAACTTTTAAAAGTAATTACTGCCTATCTTAAATATTGTAAATATTTTTCAATATGATTTCTTGCCTTCACAGCCTCATTTGCTCATCGCTATAACAATCATGAGTTTAAATTTTTTTTTCTGAAAAGGAAGAAGTGAGGGCGGGAGAAGAGGGAGCCACTGGGGCATCAGAGAAGCGTGTGCAAAGGTCCTGCATGGGTGAGGAACGAAAAATACACCCAAGTAGCTAGAGCAACAAAGTAAGGCGGGGGGGGGGGCTGGGCAATGAGGGGCAACCAGTAGATGGGGACCTTGTTTCCCAGAGAGGGAAGCAATGCTAGCAAACTCGTGCCCAAAGGTGACCCTCTGGCTGCATGTCTGCATCTACGTGCCAGGCTAGTACAGGCTGCACAGTGTGTGCTCAGTACGTGGTGTTGAGATGGGACTGCCACACAGACACCCGTTTGCAGAGAGCTGGTGGTCACCCAGTCTCCCCTGTTCTCTGGGATGGAAGGCCTGCGCTACGCATGGCAGGTCCATCCTCTCTGAAGTGGCCTACCTGCTTCTGCGCAGCATCTGCAGCTGTACCTCCCGTACCTACTCAAGTCATCCCACCCAGCCTGGGTGCTGCTTGCTCCACTGCCTTTCAGAGCCTGACTCATCTTTCCAGGAAAAGCCAGCTCCTCCCTCTCAAGAGTTTCCCAGCCCACCCGGTTGTGCACTGGCTGACCTCGTGAATGAACTAGCAAGTGAAAAGTTTGACTTTGACGGAACCAACACCTCTTAGTCAGTTCTTGAAGCCTACACTACAGGGGTGTGTTCATTGGTCCTCAGACTTACCAACCGCCATAGCGAAACCATTCCGTTGTTGCTGATAAGGAAACTCAAGCTTAAGAAAACCACACAAGCTGCCCAAGAACACACAGCTAGAAAACCACAAAGTTAGGATAAAATGGAAGTCTCGTGAGTATCCTTTCTCTTCGTTTGTCCATCAATCCATCCACCCACTCATTTTCTTACCATACATCTACCCATCTACCCAATCATTCATCCTCTGACCCATCCATCCATCCATCCATCCATCCATCCATCCATCCATCCATCCATCCATCCATCCATCCATTTATCCACCCACCCATCCATCCATCCATCCATTCATCCTTCCATCTGTCCATCCATCCATCCACCTATCTACACTACTGAGCCATCTATTTATCCATCTTCCATTCATCCATCCATTCACTTATCCATCTACCCACCTAACCATCTACCTATTCTTCTCATTGATCCATCCATCTATCCATCTTTTGACCCATCTATCCACCTACCCATTCCTGCACCCACAAACCTATCGATCCTACTGAACCACCCATTCACCCACCCAGCCCACTGACCAATCCATCCATACACGTATTTATCCATTCCTCCATCTGTCCGTCATCTACCTAGTCATCATCTCTGCACTGACCCAACCATCCAGCTGCCCATCTTGTATTAAGGATTCTTCTAGGAACCTGAGTTATACCAGTTAACAAAATCTGCAAAGATCTTCACCCTTGTGGAGGCTTTAAACTATTTGGAGGGGCAGAAAATAAGCAAGGCATGCAATAAGGAAGACATTTAACTGAGCAGGCAAGCGTAGCTGACTGGAGGTGTTGGTGGTGTATGGTGTGGTGGTGGTAGAGGCGGTCATGACCCAGCAGAGGTTGCCTATTACCTAAAGAGCTAACTGATCCCATGTTGCAACGTCTGTTTCATGGCTGACCCTGGGTACTGCCCACATAGTGGTGTGATGCCTGCACACACGCCTGACACCAGAATCCCAGTGAGAGAGTCCCCTTTGATGTGATCCAGCATGTCTTCCATGGGGTGCATGAAGACTTGGCACAGGTTTTGGGCATCTCTTCAGGCACAAATGCAGGTACCAGGCCAGGATTCTGGCTACCTATCTGTGCCAGCTCAGCCCATAACTTCACCTGCCCCGGCTGAGGTCATTTTTATGGGATGCACCAGGAATGGCAGGCTGATGTGTTGGCAGGGAGGGCCCCCAGTGGGAAGTTCCAGTGTTCTGCCCTGCTCTTTCCAGACACTCCCCATGTGACTTGTGCCTTGGATCCCATTCTCCATTTGTGCAGCCACACGGCTGGCATCAGAAGACTGCTCCCCCCCGCCCCCGTCGCTATAACAGCCATTTTTCCAGGCATACGTTGAATCAGCAGGCACCAACTGAGCATCTATTATCAACCAAGATGACAAGGTACCAGACACAGCGAAACCAGAAGTGGGGGACCTGCCCAGGCACAGTCTAGGAGGAGATTACCACTTGGCCTTAATCCCCTGCAACTCTTAATGTCCTAGTCAGGCCAATGAGAGCTCCCTGCCTTGCTGGTCACCACGCCGGTGCTCATCTTTTGCAAGAAGGTGCAAAGCCAAGGCAACTTTTGTTCTCCAGGACGCGTGTGCTCCATTCACACCTGGTTCCCCAGCTTTCATTCGACTCTGACCTACACGCACACTTATGGCTGAACTTGCCTCTGTGTTCCAGGCATTCTTTGTACCATACCAATGAGCCCACCCATCCCAGGCTCAAAATACATGAAATCTCATTGTCAGAGCACCCTGTAGCTTGAGGTTGTTTCCTCTCATTGCAGAGGTGATGGGGAGGCGTGATACAGACCACGCATCTAAGAAAAAGAACAAAGTTTAGAATTTCACAGATTTTTTTTTTTTGCCACCTCTTAGAGTTCAAAACATCCTAAGTTGAACCAACTGTATTTTTGGATAAGTTTTATCTTTAAAATTGTTCATATTAAAAATAAAACTGGGTCTGGCAAGATGACTCAGCAGGTAAAGGCAGTTAGCATCAGAACTGATGGCTCCGAGTTCAATCCCAAAGACCCACAGGGCAGAAGAAGAATGGACTCTCACGCATTGTCCTCTGACTGTAAGAAGGTGATCTTAGAGGCCAGCTGCTGCTCAGGTCTCAATCCCTGCAGCAGCCCCTCCCCCTCACAGATGCCCACCAGCCGGCACTCCACTGAGACCTCCAGTCTCTAGCTAACAGATTCCCCCAGCCAGCGTTTCTCTCATAGAGAAGAGAGTTACACAAACGGGTATTGGTGGCCACACACTCTGTACCCCACCCCTTCCCTTCCTCCTACCTGGGAGTCAAAGAACCTGGTTGCAGACTCGTGCTGTGAAACCGCCCCTATCCTCAGAAAAGCGTACAGAGAGACTCCGTTTCTGCCATGAGATCCCTGATTCTTCTCTTCAGAGCCCTGCCCTCCATCCGGTTGTCTGTCTCTGGTGCTAGGACCTGAACTCTGACCTCAGATCCCCAGCCATGCTGTTGTCTGTCTGTCCAGGGCCTCAGTAACTCTTCTAACAAATTTCTACTTCGCTGTACCCACAAGAACCCCTAGTATTCCTCTTGAACACGCATCAAGTACTTTAAAATTATACTTATTTTTAAAATTATGTGTACGTGTGTATACGTGAGTGTGCACACATGTGTGGGTACCTGCACAGGAGTACAGGTGCCCACGGAGGCAGAGACATTGGATTTCCTGCAGCTGGAGTTACAGATGGTTGTGAGGCGCTTCTACTTTACAGCAACTTCCATGTGAACGCTGTGTCGAACCCCGACCACCCCTCTCCGGTCAATGTAATAAAATTTAAAATAAAAAATAAAGTTATGTAAAAAGAAAGACGTAATCTCTCAACCATACATAGAAAACTATTTCAATCTTAATCACAAACAGAAATTAATTACCCCCGACAGCAACAGCGTGAGCATGGCCCTGGGAGGAAGGGAGACTTGGTGTCCCTCTGGAGGACCTAGCGCACTGAAACAGTGTCATACAAGGACTGGCAGGTGTCCCGTGCTGGGGCAGAGAAAGACCGAGACGCCAGTGCACACTACTGAGAAAGGCTGCAACACCAGACGGGGTGGGGGTTCTCACT